>NC_045616.1:41878322-42191591 GCF_009829155.1 Mustela erminea | reverse complement strand
CCTCTCTCCTTCTCTCTTTGTTCATCGTTGCCACTGGGAGTCATAGATAAGTAAATGAATTGGAACTGAAGGAAAGAAGATTTCTGCTGGGAGAGGAAGCATAAGGAAGGTCGCAATTATCTTCTTGAAGCTATCAGTTATGAATAGTTAAATTTGCATGATGGCACAAGTCTAACTCACATGATCTCAAAGGAGCCTTTCAAGGTCTCTGATTCAATTACACATGGGCCATTCCACAATGGAAGAATATTTAGAGAAAGGAACTGGAATCTGTTTCCCTACTGTACCTCTGACAGCTAAAATATTATGAACAAACCACTAGTCTCTCTGCTTTGTCATTCCTCAAAGATGCAGTGGACATACTCTTACCAATACCTCAGATTTCAATGAGTGTATTTTATGTATTTATAGTATTTATTATTATATATTATTTATTTATGAATATTTATTTGTAAATATATAATTCATATTATTATATAAATTATATGTAAATATAGTTTAAAATTATGATAGCAACTATATTTGAGTATAATAAAAAATAGATATGTGATTGAAATTACTATATTTCTAGTTATAATTCAGTGTATAATGCATCTATACAATACAACTTCATATGTGCCACATCTTCCCTTTATTTAAAATGTTTCCTGGATAGTTTTTAGAGACTATAATGTGTTGAAATGCATCTGTAGCAGCTCTGTACTTACAGTACTTATTTGAAACCTGTATTTTACCTATATGAACTATTTAGAATTTTCTTCACAATCAATTGCGTGAACAACTGAGAAATTTCCTTTGGTAACAGACTTAATTAATCAGAGAAGTCATGTTTTAATATGCCATCCACAATTGATTTTGAGAGTTTATTCTGTTACATGGCAATTCTGATGATGAATGTATTATGTCGAAATGACATTACTTTTCTCCTCTAATTAAATTGCTACTTGATTCTTCAATTGTAATGCAGAAGAAATATAACATCAAGTTTGGCAAAAAGGAAGAAAATAAATGTGCAAAGAGAAGAAAGTAAATATTTTTATTAAGAGTGTCTCACTCTAGGGGCGCCTGGGTGGCTCAGTGGTTTGGGCTGCTGCCTTCGGCTCGGGTCATGATCTCAGGGTCCTGGGATCGAGCCCCGCATCGGGCTCCCTGCTCCGCAGGAAGCCTGCTTCCCTCTCTCTCTCTCTCTCTCTCTGCCTGCCTCTCTGCCTACTTGTGATCTCTGTCTGTCAAATAAATAAATAAAATCTTTAAAAAAAAAAAGAAAAAAAGAGAGTGTCTCACTCTAGTTTCAAAGGTAGCTTGTTAATGTTACTCAATAATTCTTCATGTTCTATTTCTCCATTCATGTTATACAGGTTTAATATTTGTAATTAATGTTTAATTCTGCTATATGTACTGTGATAATTCATCATGTGATCATGAATGTGCATTAGAATTATCCGAGAACAAAGTAACAATAATAATGACCATAGTAATCAATAGTTTCCAAGAGCTATAATAAAAATTCTTTTTTTAAACTCCAATTTTGGCTCTCTAAATTATATTGAACATAAATAATTAAAAATTAAACCACCACCACATGGTCTCCAGTTGGGTATCTGATACACCATTTCATTATAAGCCTCATTGTCTAATGGGAAAATGAATTTGTGTGATGATAATAAAAGAACATTCATCTCATAGTAAGGTAATAATGAAAAACCCTTCTGTGTTACTCACACACCTAGGAACACCTAGGAAATGTACTTTCCAAACTAGGAAAACAAAAATACATTGAAGTTTCAGTGAGAGCTATCACGCAAGTGGCCAGCTTTGTACCAAATACGGAGGGTGGGGGACGATCTTTGATACGTAATTAACAAAAGCTAATCAATGAACTTTTAAGAAAGTGCCCCCCCCCCAAAAAAAATCCTAGATAGAAACAAGGAACTAAAAAGACGGGACTGCCTCAGAACGGATTCACAAGTTTGAGCCAAGAACGAAAGGTAGCATTGGAAAGAGGATCACCAGAGTGTGTCAGAAAATAAGTTTGGTTTATATTAGAAGAGAGGCCCTTCTCTTGCATTGATAAATTATCAAGGAGAAAAGAAAGTTTCATATGCTTTAGAGTTTGTGGTATACAATATGCTCCAAAGAAGTGAACAATGTGGTAAAATACATCTAGTTCTGTTTATAACATTTAAGCACATTATATCTAACCTGAGAGGACACATCTAAATTATGTCAGTATTTCAGTATCTAAAATGGTTCTTCCAAATTTTTATTCTATAACAGATAGTCATGCAGCAGAAACAGAACTCAATTCAGAAATATTCACATTGAAAACTGACATTTTTCATCCTTTGGGTGGATGTTCTGCTAAATGCTTTTATTATTTATTTCATTTGATTCTTAAAAATACCCAATATCACAGCTTATTAAAATATTCCTTTTACCAGGCACCTGGGTGGCTCAGTGGGTTAAAGCCTCTGCCTTCAGCTCATGTCATGATCTCATGGTCCTGGGATCAAGCCCTGCATCGGGTTCTCTGCTCAGTAGGGAGCCTGCTTTCTCCTCTCCCTCTGCCTGCCTCTCTGCCTACTTGTGATCTCTCTCTCCGTCAAATAAATAAATAAAAATCTTCAAAAAATATTCCTTTCACCAATGAAATAATTTACGTTTAGAGAAACAAAATGAACTGTCCCCAGTTCTCAATTTCAAAACTATTTGACTAATACTTAATTGGTGCCACGTGTGGCTCCAATCCAGAGCAAGAATTGTTCCATAACACTGCTGTATGACCTTGGTCTTTGATTTCCAGGATCCCTAATAAAGTACAGATAAGAAGACATAATGATATGGGCATGGGCATCCCACAGAAGTGAGCTCCTCATCTTAGGAACCACACACAGGCTGCTACCGTAGAAGTACAAAAGGGCCTTCCTCAGGTTTCTATAATCAGGAGGTGCAAGGCTAAGTGGCTGTCACCCTCTGTGCAAGACTTTCTTCAGACAGCCTGTGGAATCTTCTCCATGCAGCCCATTTTAATCCACCAGTGCACAGACTTAACATCTATCTTCCCTGGCCTATCTTCCTTCTATCTATTGCTCTACTTTTGTTTTGCAGGAAATTACTCCCCTGTAGCAGAAGTGACATTCCTGAGATAGAGTTCCAAAAGGCTCACTGTCTGATCTCACCTCAAAATTATTTTTTTGAACTGAAAAACTATGTTTATTCATTTTTCTAGACCCTTCTTCACTTCCAAAGTAGCTATTGCCTCTGATAAGCTTTTTAGTAGGGAAAAAACAAACAGAAAAAGCATTATTCTTCCAAGGTATAATATATCTTTATGAAAACTAACATGCTTAGAAGTGCTCCATGACATACAAAAATACCAGAGAGGTTTACACCATGAGAATCATTTCCTTTACTTTTTGCAATGATGTTGTACCAGACTATAGCGGATCCACTATTTTAAAACCATTCACTCTTATTTCATTTGAGAGCTATTATTTGTAGAAAACAACAGGTTTGGACGCCTGGGTGGCTCAGTGGGTTAAGCTGCTACCTTTGGCTCAGGTCATGATCTCAAGGGTCCTGGGATCAAGTCCTGCATCGGGCTCTCTGCTCAGCAGGGAGCCTGCTTCCCTCCTCTCCCTCTGCCTGCCTCTCTGCTTACTTGTGATCTCTCTCTGTCAAATAAATAAATAAATAAAATCTTAAAAAAAAAAAAAAAAGTTCTAATAAAGCATGCTTTTTTTTTTTTTTTTAAGACTTATTTATTTTAGGGAGAGAGAGCAGGAGACACAAAGGGAGAGAGAGAATCTCAAATAGACTCCCCACTCACTACAGAGCCCAACATGGGGTTTGATCTCACTACCTTAAGGTCACGACCTGAGCCAAAACCAAGAGAGGGACGCTTAACTGAGTGTGCCACCCAGGCACCCCTAAAGCATACATGTTTTTAATTGTTTTGTGAAAAACAATCAGATGATATAAGAGTGGGTCACTTGACTATAATTAATTCCTTTCCAAATCATTTTTTCTGAATTTTCTAGATGTAGTAGCTTTCTAATACATCATGTACTGGTTTTCTAATTATTAAGTGCCTGTGGGATTAAATACCATTTGGGATTAACACTCCTGTCATGGCATTAAGCAATTTACTTTCCTTCCTATCAGCAAGCCCAGTTTATAAGTTAAGTCATCAACCTCACTTTTGGTGGCAACAAGCTGAAATAATACCAAAAAGAGGCAAAGTCCCTGCACTGCAGGGGCAGCCAACATACCAGTATTTGTTGTGAATGTGTTTGATTATAGTAGGTCCAGTCTGCATGAACTGGGACTCTCAGAGTCAAAAACCAATTCGGTTCGCTTGAAAAACTTTTCCAAAGATGGTTCCTACTCCTAATAACATGCACTGACTTTTAAAATTATTTTTCTATTTGCTGTTTGAAGGGCAATTTGCCATCTGCCTTGTCTAGATATGGACTAATTGCTAAATGAATGTGGCAGGCATCCACAGGACAGCTGACGATGCCTTGAAGTCTGAGTCTTTGTGAAAGCTTCTTTTCCATATCTGTGACCGATTCCCGAGTCAGTGGTTACTTGTCGCTTTACCTGATAGCTGAGAAATGCACAGAATTTTGCTTTGTCATTTGTGAAATAATTACAAAGATAAACATTCCCGGAAAAACAATGCTTCTGAAGAAAGTTCAAAGCCTCAACTAAATGAGGGAGAAAATGTTAAATCTGTCCCAGAATTACTCACCTGCATGCCAAATGAGACTGTTAAAATCTTAAGAAGGCTCAGCTATCTCAAGGTGGAACTCACTCATTATCCACAATTGTCATCTTCCTTGTCTCCACCAGCAACTGGGATGCTAACAGTATATTGTGTTAAATTACGTTCCTTGTTGGTGTTTTTTAAATAAAATTAATTAGAACTCAAGAATGCAAACGTGAGAGATTTCTCTCTGGTATGAGAGCAGCAGTGACGTTCTGAGGAGTATCATTCTCTCCTTGATTGCAGGAGAAAACTCTTCTTTATATATGGGAGATTGCATACATTAAATTCGCTTGGATATCAATCTGATTCCAAAATGTAAGTTTACTCAAATATCAGGTATTTTCCTAAAATGCAACTGCATTACTGCATCCCATTTTCAGTGTACCCTTTATTTCTGTTTCTAAATCCAAGAAGAGAACATCGTCTATATACAGCACGGATGATAGATTATTAGTTATGTAATATTCACTGGTAGAGAAAGGGAGAAAAATAAAATGCACTAAATTGACAAGATTGTGGATATCATCACGTTTGATTTTTTGAAGCCCACTGACCTATTTTTCATATGATATTACAAATGACTTAATCCTACCAGTTATTTACTTCCACAAATAATGTAATCTTCTTGAAGCTTTCCATGATACCTATTTATTTTCTGTGATCACTGGCACTTTATGCCTCTTTTAGATAAATTATTAAATTCTGATTTGTTTTATGTTTGCATGTTTTATCTCCATTGTAATAAGTTATAAGCTTTTCTTAATCTATTGATAGATCAAAAACTAGTTAATGATGTATTGTTTACCTTTTTTATTAAAATAAAATAAGCTAGAGTACCAAAACTGGGATCTTTCTCTTAAATTATCATGGGTTTATACACTCATTCTACTGATTCCAGTGGTTCTTTTAGACTGTCCTGATTAATCTTTTTTAGTTTTCGATTAGAAAATTAGATACATTTATTAAAACAACTTATTGACAAAAGAACCAGAAGAAACTGCTTAGTCAGACAGTGTTGCAAAACAATTTCTTTTGATTTAAAACAACTTCTATGTTGCAATTACTATATCCAAACCCTGAAGTTATAGGACAAACTTAACTGCATTTGCCACCGTTCTCAGATTATCTCGCCCAAAGGAATAATAACAACAATATGATCATACGTTTTTCAAAAAACACTAAGATTAACATTTTCAGAGCTCAAAAGATTCAGGTACATTTGTATTTCTATTTCCAAAAAATAAATAAATAAGCCTTGGTAGTAAATGACTGAAGTTTATATTAATGAAAACTTTCTTGAGCTAAAATTTTATCTTGGGAATATAGTTCAATTAAACTGTAAAAATACTAAGAGAACATGGTGAGTCATTTACCAGAGGTTACAGGTGGAACTCCATTTAATACATACTCTCCACTACCAATACAGTTCCCTTAAAACAATATTATTTCATCAGAAATTACTCTCTTCTTGGCTTCCTAGTATGTAAAGAAAAGAATCTAAAGAAAAAAGAAGGGAAAAAGCTACCTAGATATTATACAAGTAAATTAGAAAAATGAAATTTTCAAATATTTACAGTATTAATTATGTATTATACAACTTAAATATGATTTTTGACTTACATAATTATTTAAAATTATATACTTTTTAAAAAGATTTTATTTATTTATTTGATAGGCAGAGATCACAAGTAGGCAGAGAGGCAGGAAGAGAGAGAGAGGAAGAAGCAGGCTCCCTGCTGAGCAGAAAGCCCAATGTGGGGCTCGATCCCAGCACCCTGGGGTCATGACCTGAGCCGAAGACAGAGGTTTTAACCCACTGAGCAGGCGCCCCTATATAATTTTTAATAAGGGCTCGGGTCTTTGAGTCCAGGGATACTATGTTTTTCTGAAAATAATGCTCAACTATTAGTTTAAGGAAAATGAGCCATACCTCAATCTCAAATACATACTTTTGCCAACAATATCATTTTTTTTTAAAGATTCTATCTATTTGTCTGACAAGGAGACCACAAGTAGGCAGAGAGGCAGGCAGAGAGAGGGGGGAAGCAGGCCCCCTACTGAGCAGAGGGCTCGACATGGGGCTCGATCCCAGGACCCCAAGATCACAACCTGAGCCAAAAGCAGAGGCCTCAACCCACTGAGTCACCCAGATGCCCCAAGTATCATTATTACTTTATGAATCACAATTGCTTTCTGTTCACCTATTTATGTTTTTTCCTATAGTAACATTATTTTTTCAGATTATAGAAAGAGTGATATGGGAAATTTCCAACTCTTGACATTTGTGGGCCCTGCTCCTGGGCTCCAGTGAAAGCTACACTTTAGCATGTATCAAGGTCAAAATGACTCCACAAAATCTCAAAATGTGGGCTCTATTTCTGCCCTGAACATATACTATACAACTACTTTTTTAAAATAAATAAATAAATAAATAACCAAAAAGGAGCATTCCAAAATAGGCAACTAATGAATTTTTTAGCACATCAACTAATGATGTAATATATGCTAGCTAATTGAACAGAATAAAAAAAATAAAAATAATGACAGAAAAAAGAAAAAAAGAAAAAAGAAAAGAAAAACAGAAAACACTCGCTGTTTCTGTAAGATTAAAATCAGGTGGTCTTGCAAATATTAAAAAGGAGATAAAATCTGTAACTTTCTGGAATGCCCTTCATCATGATGATGTTGTAACTCTTTATATAAAAAACGTATATAACCCTGCAACAATGTTCCTTCCCCAGAGCACTCTTCTGTGAAGACTGTATATCCTGGGCAGGTGTCCTAACTTGGGCTCAAATAAAATTCTTTTCCTTCCTCTTTAAAATTTAAAAAAAGTTATGTTCATTTTGCAAGAGTCATTTGGGGGATATTTTTAAAATACACAATCTTGGCCTAATCCCATGCATACTGAATCAGAATTTTCACAGGTAAGGCCAAATAAGTTTACTTTTAAAGCTTGGCATTTGGCTTAGAAACCAATATATCAATTGACAAATCAAGACAAAGTGGTCAAGAGCCAAGAGTGTTGAACAGTATTATATGCGAATGGGAACATCATTTGTAGGGGGGATTTTTTTTTTTAATTTTTTTTTTAAAGATTTTATTTATTTGACAGAGAGAGATCACAAGTAGGCAGAGAGGCAGGCAGAGAGAGGAGGAAGCAGGCTCCCTGCTGAGCAGAGAGCCCGATGCGGGACTCGATCCCAGGACCCCGAGATCATGACCTGAGCCGAAGGCAGCGGCTTAACCCACTGAGCCACCCAGGCGCCCCTGTAGGGGGGATTTAAGGGTTGAAAACTTCTGAATGATAACTGAGATATCACAGTAATGTACTATAGGTCTTTTGGCTAAATATCATGCGCAGGTAATGACTTCCTAATCAAAACTTTAAAAATGGAACAAGGAAAGAGAAAAGAGAATTTATTTGTTGAACCCTCTTCTATGACCTAAGTCTGTTGCCCATTTTATATGCCTTATATCATTAATCTTGAAATTTATAAAATAAAACCATTTGCATTTAAATTATTCCAATATCATGATAGATTTTGAGCTACTAACTACATTTCTCAAATGTATATCTTATTCGAAAGCTTATAAATTCCATTTTGTCATATATTCTGTGATGGACTTCCAAAAGAAAACACTTGGAATAGGAGATCTGATCTACTTTAGTTAAAACTGTACCTCCCCCATATGATTCAAGGAGTCACTCACAGTGGGAAATGCTGTTTTCAGCTTAACTGATCATTTATGAATAATCACTTCAAAAGTGATTATGATAAGATCTTAGGGACAAAAATGGAATCTGAAGTTTGGAGTCTGTAATTGCATAAAAAAATGAAGTCACATTTAGCTATGTATGATTTCTATAAGGAAATCACGAAACAAAAATAACAACAACAAAAAATGAAGATAAAGCTTTAAAGATCTATAGTTCTGGTCATCTGAATGGTATTTTCAGCCAACAAAATGTTCTCCAAGTAAGAAATTGCCTGAGGATAAAGACTAAACTCAGGGAATTTCTAGTAGAATGTGGCCTCCAGGCAAACCTTAGATCAAATATGTGTGCCAAAATTCTTTGATAAGACATTGGAAAGATCATAAACATTTAAGTTGACACTTCTATCTCATGAAGTTCTCACATACGAGGTACAGAGAGGTCTAAAATGTTAAGTTCTGATTAAATCTAATGAATCAACAATTACTAAAAGAGAAAAGTTGTCTAAAAAATCTGACTGGGTATGAAGGAAATCCCTGGAACTCTTACTTTAAGAAACATTAGAGTAAAAGTATTATTAGTAGTAAGTATGTGGAGGAGATGGAGAGTTTTTTGCTTTTAAACTTCCACAAATCCACTGACTTTTAAAAAGGCAGAGTGAAAAAGAGGCTTATGGATAACATTTTCAACTAAATTAGGTAATAAGAACCCCATCGGGGGGGGCGCTATTTGATGATCTGTCCACTAAAGAGTCAAGTTATCTACCTCCACACTCACTCAAAATAGATTGGTGAAGCAGAAGCAGACAACAGGCAAGCAGAGTAGTGATGGTTCCTTAGAAATTTTTGAATCTGCCTAAGCACTTCTTACTTATCAAGTTCCTTGATAAGGATTACTTCTGCTCTTGGAAATTGATTTCCTTTTATTTTAACTCCGACCAGCCATCTTTTTGATAAAAAATGGTTTACATTTACTGCTGAGTAACTTTCTTAATCTGCCTCTTGACCCTTGACATTTCGGAACTCTGGAGACTGTCGATTTGAACTGTCTGTGCCTATTTTAGATCAAGCCAATGGTGCTTTTGCTGACCCAATTCTCTTAAAATCTTTGTAATGGTTCTATGAATCTTTTTTTTTTTCAAGTTTGGTTTTTTTGGTTGTTTTTTTTGTTTTGTTTTGTTTTGTTTTGTTTGAGAGAGAGAGTGTGTGGGGGCCCAAGTTGAGGGGGGAGGCAGAGGATGAGGGAGAATCTCAAGCAGAAACCATGATGAAGGCAGAGCCCATCAAGGGATTCGATCTCACAACCCTGAGATCATGACCTGAGCAGACACTAAGAGCCAGATGCCTAACTGACTGTGCCACTTAGATGCCCTGGTTCTATGCATCTTATTAGTGTTTTTACCATTCAGCCAAACTTATAAACATAAATTACTTCAAGACAGATTCTTCTCAGAGATGTGAGTCTGTCTCAATGAGATCTGGAAGCTTAGTGTGATATTGTTCCTGCACAATAGCCTAATGATTCTTAGAAGCCATTTGGCTTAGTAGATAAATTCTAGAAAGCATGCTCTTAAGATCTTCAAGAGTCATTTCTGTCTATCTAAGAGATGTAACCTTAAATCTTTCCAATATCTTAAAAGAATTTCAGAGCAACATCCTTAATCTAGACTTCCTGGGGGGACACATATTGCAAGTGTCCTGACCTTAATCTGTACCCTGAAACCATTTCTTATTTTGAGAACAATTTGGCAAGAAGAATATACAGGCTACCTTGTATTTCCTATAAATACTACTCAAAATTGAAGGCTTCCTTCTTTTTTAAAAAGGTGTTTGTTTGTTTGTTTGTTTGTTTAGATCTTATTTATTCATTTGACAGAGAGAGAGAGAAAGAGCACAAGCAGGGGGAGTGGCAGACAGAGGGAGAAACAGGTTCCCCACTGATTTAGAAACCTGATACAGGACTCCATCCCAGGACCCTGGGATCATGACCTGAGCAGAAGATAGACACTAAACCAACTGAGCCACCCCAGGCTCCCTGCTTCCTTCTTTAATTCATCTTTCTATATATGTGTTTTTTTTTTTTTTTTTTTTTTTTTGGTCAAACACAGCTAAAAAAACCCCAGTTGGCATTTTTAATATTCTTCCTAGAAGTATCTTCAGCAAAATTCACCAGTTCATTAAATACATTCTATAAATGTTTTCTGTTTTCCAGTTATAAGTGGCGACAGCTTTACTATATTCTCAAACACTCCTTAATACAGGCTGTTTACACCCAGACACCAGTAATAATCTCCCCAGTATTTTTCTAGCTTCCTTCACGAGTTTCCTCAGTCTTCCTGGCCACTTCCTGCCACCCAGTTCCAAAACCAATGCCACATAATGTAGATTTCTGTTTGGCAACACCCCCATTGTTCCTGACAAGTGTCACTGTGCTATCCATGACATTGTTACAAACCACTAAAAAACTTCTTGACTTAGAAAAATATAAGAGTAGGCTAGGCTTATCTGTCCTTCAATGGAAAACTTTCCATGATCAAGAAAACACAATTCTGTGTTATCTAGTTTTGGCCTTGGTTGCCTTTGAGCTACTCTACAACTCTGTTAAGTTGTAGTAACTGATAGCAAGGCAAAATAATTCCTGTTTACAAAGACACTTAGGGCACCTGGGTGGCTCAGTGGGTTAAGCCTCTGCCTTCAGCTCAGGTCATGATCTCAGGGTCATGGGATCGAACTCCACATCGGGCTCTCTGTTTGCGGGGAGCCTGCTTCCCCCCCCCCCCCCCGCCTGCCTCTCTGTCTACTTATGGTCTCTGTCAAATAAATAAATAAAATCTTAAAAAAAAAAAGACACTTAGACCTGACATCCTGACATGATATCATTTCTGTTACTACTCTATTGAACAAAGCAGTGTCAGGGCCTGTCCATATTCCAAGGGATGAAGAAATAAATTCTTCTTGATGGAATGTTTCAGGTCACATTTCAAAAGTGCATACAGAATGGAAGGTAACTGTGTAGTCATCTTTAAAAAATACGATCTGTACAATGTATTTGAACAATCCCTTGGCTTAGACACTATTTGTTATTATTTCATTAGTTCTGTGGTATAAAATTTATTTTTTAAGATAGTCATATAAATTAATTCATTTTCTGATGGTGACTTTCATGGAGTACTTAAAGCCCAGAATAGGGCACCTGGGTGGCTCAGTTGGTTAAACGTCTGCCTTTGGTTCAGGTCATGAGCCCTGGGACCTGAGATCAAGCCCCACATAGGGCTTCCTGCTCAGCAGAGAGTCTGTTCTGTTTCCCTCTGCCCTTTCCTCCTGCTTGTGCTCTCGTTCTGTCTCTCTTTCTTTCAATAAAATATTTTTTAAAATTAACAAAAAATAAAACCAAGAATATTTTTATTTTATTTAAATTGTGCATTGTAGTCAGAAGCAGGTATCCTGCTATTTTAGTATGTTTGTACTGCTATAATAAAATACCATAGACAGGGTGGTTTATAAACAATTATTTCTCACAATTATTATTATCTGATATATTTTTATATATTATATTTATATATATTTATATATTATAATTGATATATAATTATTTCTCACAATTCTGGTGGCTGGAAAGTACAAGATCATGATGCCATTAGATTCAGTGTTGAGTAAGCACCCACTTCCTACATGACTGTCTTCTCCCTGTAACTTCACATAGGGGAAGGATTGAGGGGCCTCTTCTCAAGGCACTAATCCCATTCATAAGGTCTCCACTATCAAGATCTAATTTTCTCCCTAAGGACTCACCTCCTGAAACCATCACCTCACATGTTAGGATTTCAATGTATGAATTCTGAGGAAACAAACACATTCAATCTATATTTCTCATTCCAATAATAGCCTAGTATGGCAGGCAAATGCCCCACAAATTCAACTTGAGAAAAATTTTGTACTAACAGGTTAAGAATTGCTAGTATAATTTGATTTATGATGATGTGGGGGTCAGTCATCATTAATTTCAAACATAATCACGCCAGATAACTAGCCCTAATTTATTTAAGGAACTTTGGTATAAAACATTTTATTAATCAGGGAGAAGTACAAAGAATAAACTACTCTAGAAAGTTAACTAAGAATAATAAATATGTTTAAAAAAATAGGTACGAGCAAAATAATTGCAAGTGTTCAAAAAATAGATTCTCAACTGAAATTATTCATCTGGGTCCAAAATAATGAAGAACTGAAACAGTGTGGAAGCAACTGCTAGTGAGACCAGACTTAAAATGATGTCAAATTCAATGACCCAATGGTACCAATATTGTTATTACTGCTGCCACTGATACCATCCCTACAATCAAACTTGAAGTTTGTTTCAGGGATTAGGAAATCAAGCCGTGACACTGCACTATTGGTGCTGTTACCATCATAAATGGGAAATCTCGTATGAGTGCCCCCACAGCCTCAGAAGCATTGGAGTTCCTAAAGTAACATTTCTAGTTTTTCAACCTCTCAAATAAGAGCTATATGTAATTTATCTAAAATGATTCATATTCAATATCCAATATCAATATGTATATCTTCATCTTCATGCTCGTATATTAACACTAAGATATACTATAAAAAATAAAATTTAAAGATGGTAAACTAAAAAATTAAACTGCCAATAATGACAAATGTGATTAATTGTAGATGTGGAAATCATTGTATAGGTGGAAAATCCAAAAATAAACAAAACTATTAAAATTAGTTATTATTTTCACAGATGGATACTAGATAAAAGCTTAATATAAAATACAATTTGTATATCCATATACTATTAAAATTCAAAGGGTTAAATATATAATAAAAGGAACAAATCGTTTTTTTTTTTATTTTTTATTTTTTATAGACATATATTTTTATCCCCAGGGGTACAGGTCTGTGAATCACCAGGTTTACACACTTCACAGCACTCACCAAAGCACATACCCTCCCCAATGTCCATAATCCCACCCCCTTCTCCCAAACCCCCTCCCCCCAGCAACCCTCAGTTTGTTTTGTGAGATTAAGAGTCACTTATGGTTTGTCTCCCTCCCAATCCCATCTTGTTTCATTTATTCTTCTCCTACCCACTTAAGCCCCCATGTTGCATTACCACTTCCTCATATCAGGGAGATCATATGATAGTTGTCTTTCTCTGCTTGACTTATTTCGCTAAGCATGATACACCCTAGTTCCATCCATGTTGTCGCAAATGACAAGATTTCATTTCTTTTGATGGCTGCATAGTATTCCATTGTGTATATATACCACATCTTCTTGATCCATTCATCTGTTGATGGACATCTAGGTTCTTTCCATAGTTTGGCTATTGTGGACATTGCTGCTATAAACATTCGGGTGCACGTGCCCCTTTGGATCACTACGTTTGTATCTTTAGGCTAAATACCCAATAGTGCAATTGCTGGGTCATAGGGCAGTTCTATTTTCAACATTTTGAGGAACCTCCATGCTGTTTTCCAGAGTGGCTGCACCAGCTTGCATTCCTACCAACAGTGTAGGAGGGTTCCCCTTTCTCCGCATCCTCGCCAGCATCTGTCATTTCCTGACTTGTTGATTTTAGCCATTCTGACTGGTGTGAGGTGATATCTCATTGTGGTTTTGATTTGTATTTCCCTGATGCCGAGTGATATGGAGCATAAAAGGAACAAATCTAACAGAGACCTCTATAATTAACTTTTTAAAATAATAGCTAATAGACATTTAGAAAATATTTTTAAAATGAAGGTAAATTCTTATCCTTTGTTTTTTGGGACAAACATTGGAAAAACTCCTCTTCTATTAAATTGATTAAAATAGTCAATGTAGTCTCATTCAAAATCCCAGGACATTGTAAAAACTGACAGACTGATTTAAAATACTAACATGAGGGATGCCTGGGTGGCTCACTCAGTTGAGCCACTGCCTTCAACTAAGGTCACGATCCCAGGTTCTTGAGATCAAGTCCTGCATCGGGCTCCTTAGTGGGAAGCCTGCTTCTCTCTTTGCCTCTGCCTGCCACTCTGCCTCTTCCCCTGCTTGTACTCTCTCTCTCTCTCTGATAAATAAACAAATAAATAAATAAATAAAATCTTTAAAAAAAAAAAAACTAACATGAAATCTGAAGGAATTAAAATAATCTTAAAATAGAAAAAAAAACATTTTGGAAGACTTACAGTATCAAATACAAGTTTTTTTTTTTTTTTGCAAAGTTCTGATAATAAAGACAATAGGGTACTAGTGAAATGCTATACAAAAATAAAACCTTGGTACCAAATACAGAATCAATGAACTCACCATTACATAAATGTTCACCTGATATAAAACAAATATGCCATTGAAATTTAGTGGAGGAAAATAGTTTATTATTTATAAATCTTTTAAATTTATAAATTCATTTCTCCACTCATACTCTGGAATATCAGAGCACTTCTGACATTTTTATCTGTTAACAGTTATTCTATATAATCCCACTTAATATTAGAAACAACATTTTACATATGATTTAACTGTGAATCAATTTCTATGATAAACATTTTTAGTTCACATTTCACTTAGTTCAAGTAGCTCATTTTAAAAATTTCATTCCATAAAATAATACTCCTAAAACTGAAGGCAAATTTAGCAATTGCTGTGTGAGCAATGGCCAGAATCACTAATTATCTCTCAAATGAACTGGATTTTTTCCTGCTATTTTTGTTTTATGTAAAAGTGGATATTCTTTTGCAAATTATTTTGATAAATGTGAAATATATTAAGATTACCATGATTATTTTTTACTATGTGCACAAAGTTAAGAATTTTCATGGCAGCATTCCCTTTATATACACACTTGAAGAGTCTGGGACTTCTACCAAATATTTTACTTTGTTTGAATCCTAACCTTTCTATAGAATTTTAACTCAGAAAGGTGTACTAAAACATTTCTTACTGAAAAAAAAAATGATGGGATGAGGAAAAGTAGATTTTAACTACATTTGGATGAATTCCAGAGTAAGAAAAGTTTGAAAATCCTTTCACACTCCTGTTTGTTCATGTTGTCTATGCAGACTTGTATTAAAAAGGAAATACAGAGAGAAGACTAAAAGCTGAAGAACTATGTGGGATCAGGCCCATTACCAAGGCAATGAGATCACCATTATCAATTTCAAAACATTTGGAAACAGCACTGTAAACGGGGAAATCCAATAAAATTTTAAGGCCAGAACACCCAGAAACATTCATGAGTTGCTAGATATTTGTGTTAATTTATATCTTTTCTACTCTTGCTCTATATTGTATGCTTAGCAAACAATGGAGAAAGTACGGGATAAATGAAGAAGAGAATAGCAAAGAAAACTATGGTGGTCTCCTGCATAATGTAGAGTTACTTGTGATGACTGACCCCTCCAATGAAGACAAGAGAGGAAAACCAGATCATATGCCAATAACCTATACATGAAAGCACTGGTGTGCCTCTGTGAAAGCTAGGGCCTCAGGATTTCGCCTGTGGGTTAAGATCCCAGAGAAAAGAAAGTCTGAGAGAAGGGAGCCATTGTTTTTCTGAAGGCATTAGTTTGTTATAGGAGCAGTGGTTGAGACTCAGAATCCAAGTAAGGAGTCCTGACTAGGAAGCAGACAGTCCAAGACCAGGGATGTTTTGGCCAGCTTTGGATTGCTCTAAATGCCATGAGAAGTTCAGAGCTGCCAAAGCCCTGTAGAGAGGGCCCATATTCCAGGGGTAGGAGGGAAAAAAAACACTGAGAAATAAGACAGACTCTAGTTTCCCACCTAATGATTTCTTAAAACGGTGCCTGTCGAGTGCATAATCAAATTATCATAAAGTCACTGAAAAGCAAAACACCAGTTTTGGCAATCTTCCAGTGCTAAGTAGACAAAAAAAGGGAGTTTAGTGACCACCCTCAAAAGAAGGGACCCAAGTATAGCTCAAATGACTTAACTGAAATCCATAGTCTCTAAGAGAGAACTCAAGGATATCAGATATTGTACAGGTCTTACAGGCAAGTGGATAGGAAACTCACTGGACTGGTTGCCTAACGGATGCCCCTACGTCAGCATCACTTGTCTAATATCAAGGAATTTGCATGAAATACTCAGCTTTTATTTAAAAAATGAATGTGAGGGTGTCAGTACTTTTGAAGAGTAGAGAATTTACTAGATTTACAAGTTATTTGGGTTGCAAAATACATTTTCAAATGTTTAATTATTAAAACCTAGTTTCAGCTCTTCATCAGAGGTAGAACTGAAAAATATGTCTTAGTCTACTGTATTTTCTTTTAGTCAAATCCTTTTGAAAACTGGGAATTGTTAGTGGTAGAATCAGAATAAAGACCATATTTAGAGAACCCTAAGTTGTACAGAAATTCAATTTGATTTTTACCTAGAATTAGGTACACTTCCAGTATAGGTAGTTAAAAATGTCATGTTGTTACTAATTTATCTTTTTAGTTTATTCCCTTTATGACTATGTTCTTTACTTAGTACTACTATTACTATTACTGTTATTTCTGTTATCCCAAGAAAATAAAACTTTAAAAACCAAGCCCAAGAAAGTTCATCAATTTACCCAAGGAACACAGGGAAAAAAATGGAAAAACATGAACTCTAATCTCAGTTACTCCAAGACAAGTGCTTTGAAAAACTCCAACTTGAAATACTAAATGCTTAAGTGCTGACTAAAAATAAGAGAACTGCCACATTTGATGAAAGACAGTTGCTGTAGCATCTGAAATCTCTGAGCGGGCAGATCATAAAAAATTATTAAGTCAGGTTCTGGAAAGCCAGTGTAGAGTGAGAACACTGAGGCAGGGAAAATCACTGTTCACGTATTGGTTCAGGTTCAGAAATAAACAGTATGAAATCCATGTCACCAGGTCTCCAATATAAACAATCATTTATGTTAGGAATCGCAGAGGCAGTTATGTGTACATATACAAGGTATTTTTACCTTCTGGAAGTGAAGATGTGTCATCACAACCAAAACAGTGAGGCATTCATTGGTCAAGATATACCAACAGAATCTCCTCTGCTTCTACTAAGAAATATTCTACATGTTCTAAGGGATAACTCTAAATTTAAAGACCAACCTCAGTAATGGTGTCAAATTTTTCCATATCCTAGGGAGTCAAGAAGGGCACACCAGAAATGAAGGCATATGCCCCCCTTACTGAGAATTCTGAACTTAATATAAAGTATGGTTCTTGTTTGCAGGGACCAAGACAGACCTGATCTTCAGGCCAATCACAAGGAATATGGTAAGTCTGTTATTTGGAAGAAGCAGAAATAAACTGGCCTAGACGGTCTAAGAAAGGAGTGATGTTAAAAGAACGTGCACTCATTTTCTTTATTCCTCAGACTGTCTTTGGTTTGCCCTAGGCTGTAGGAAAAAATTTTCAACTGAAATGCACAGAATCTAATTTAACATGTTAAATATATAAGCTGTGGTATGTTGGGAGAACATTAGTGTTTTTTCCAGCACTTCTCTGATCACAAGACCCTTAACTCAACTCCTTGAGCAAAGTTAATAACTCTTATTTGATTTAGAGTTTCAGAATTATTCTGCATTTGTCTGAGGTTATCAGTTTTACTCTGAAGCTAATCTTGCAAAGCAGACACAAACACACACATACATACATACACATACACACACACACCCCTCTAAGAAGTACAGTACCTGGATCCACAAAATGAATTTAATTTTCACTTACAGTTAATCATTATATCTCTGGTCCTTACCTTTTTTATGAGGTCGAAATCCAACCAGGATCTTACACAAGATTAAAAATTTATATTTTTAAGGTTAATTTATTTATTTGAGAGAGAGAATATAAATGAGGATGGGGGAGGGGCAGAGGGAGAGAATCTCAAGCAGACTCCCCACTGAGCACAAAGCCCGATATGGGGCTCAGTCTCGATACCCTGAGATCATGAGCTGAGCCAAAATCAAAAGTCGTAAGCTCAACTGACTAAAGCACTCAGGCACCCTATTAGATCAAAGATTTCAAGATAAATTTAGATTCCATCTTGTGTAGGAATTTATTATTTTCTCCTCTTCTAAATCTGTTAAGGAATAATTTTTTCCTAAGTAAGTAAATAACACTATAAGCCTAGTTGTTCAAGCCAGAAAACTACCAGTATTATCACCTATGTTTAAATAACCTCTTATTAAATATTTTTTTTTGGTTTTAATTTTTAAAATACTCTTTGATATGTCCCCTTTCTTCCTTGCCAGCCATCATCCCATTAGATCAGCTATTATCAGCTCCCATCTGGACTATTACAACAGCTTCCTAAATGGTTCCACACTGCTCACCATCCGTATGTTTCTGTATGATATAAACATATACAACTCCATATGTTCATATGAAATACCTATAAAATGATACTTTAAAAAATGTTAATCTCATTAGTTAACATTTCACCTAGAACATGTCAACATGTTTCTATTACTCTTAAAACTAAAACACAATTCCTATCTGTGCTTTACAAGTCCCTGAACGATTTTATCCCACTATGATTCCTTTTTTCATCCTGCATCCAGCATGACTCCTTACACCATCAAATCTGAATTAGGATGATGGGAATATAATTAAAGAAAGGTACATGGGGCACCTGGGTGGCTCATTGGTTAAGTGTCTACCTTTGGCTCAGGTCATGATCCCAGGACCTTGGGATCCAACTCTCTGCTCAGTGGGGAGCTTGCTTCTGCCTAGTACTCAGCCTGTTCTTTCTCTCTATCAAATAAACAAATATTAAAAAGAAAAGGCACAGGGGCGCCTGGGTGACTCAGTGGGTTAAAGCCTCTGCCGTGGGCTCAGGTCATGATCCCAGGGTCCTGGGATTGAGCCCCACATTGGGCTCTGTCCTCAGCGGGGAGCCTGCTTCCTCCTCTCTCTCTGCCTGCCTCTCTACTTGTAATATCTGTCTATCAAATAAATAAATGAAATCTTTAAAAAAAAGAAAAGGCACAGAATCAGTGAGAGTATATGAGTAAGATATCAGGATTCAGCAGATGAATGATACTGTATATGCAGTGAATATTGCAATAGCATAAATACAACTACATATTGATACTCCAGTGAGCTCAACTAAATGAGCGAATATGGTCAATGATAATGATGACTATGATGTTAACAAGAACAGATTTGATAAATGTTCAATATGATAGTTTACTAAGATCTATTTCTAAAAGATTGACTTCTAAGAAACCAACTGGATTGAGAACATCAATAAGATAATAATCTCCTTGAGGGCAAGAACCATGTCTTAAGAATCCTTATATGCACTAAAATTTAGCCCTGACTATAACTCATAAAACATAGAAGTCAATGTAATTTCTCGGGGTCCTGGGATTGAGTCCCACATCGGGCTTTTGGCTCTCCAAGGAGCCTGCTTCCCTCTCTCTTTCTGCCAACTTGTGTTCTCTATCTGTCAAATAAATAAATAAAATTTGAAAAAAAAAAAAAAGCACAAAGTTGTTCATTTTTTTTTTTTAAAGATCTATTTATTTATCTGACTGAGAGAAAGATCACAAGAAGGCAAAGAGGCAGGCAGCAGGTGGCCAGGGGGAAGCAGGCTCCCCACTGAGTAGTGAGGCCAAAGCAGAGCTTGATTCCAGTACCCTGAGATCATAACCTGAGCCGGAGGCAGAGGCTTAACCCACTGAGCCATCTAGGTGCCCTGAGTTGCTCATTTCTTAATGAAAAAAGGGAAGTTAAGTGACAGGGACAACTGCTGAGAAGGTGTTCATCAGCAACAAGAAAAAATGGATTAAATGAGATTTTTAAAACGCAGAGTAGCTGATTAAATTCTGAAAAATGAATTCAGCTATGTCCTGTCTATAAGTCATATAATTTAATTCCAAGAACATAGAAACGTTGAAGACAAAAACATTGTAAAACATTTTTAAAGCAAATAATTGTCTATCTATATTAATGGCTATATGATGATAAACTTAGGTTCACCTGAAAGATAAATATCATAAACACTAAAAATTACAATCCCAATGAACAAAATTGGGAAAAACAAGAGGAAGTCCCACATCTGTCAAAATAGTAGTGGAGGTTTTTCACACGTGTCTCTGGATTATGGAGGAAAAGCAGCAGAAAGAAACAGACACAAGAAAGGGAGAGCAGGGGAAGGCCAAGGAAAAAGAAAACCAAAATTAAGATTTGGACAGAGTTCACGAGCTTTAATATAAATTGATTGTATAATTTTTAATTAGCAAATGTGAAATTCAAATGAGTAGCATTTAAGTAGCATATCCTCCAAGGACAATCAAATTAAATTAGGAGTTTATGACAAAATTTAACATGAAATATATATTTAGAAATAAAAATACCTTACTTATGAATTAAAGATTTATAATAGAATTTAAAATTATCTATTAATTACTTATAAAAGCATTATATAAAAATTTGTGTAATAATGAAAGAGATTATATGAATTATAGCCCTTCATGTTTACACTATGAAAGCCTAATTGGTGATAAACACATTGTGTTTCCAACTTATAAAGTTAAGAAAATAATAGAATAAATTTTTTTAAAAAAGAAAATAAAAAATAAAAGAAGGGTCAGGAACCAAAAGAAAAGAAAGATTAATGAAACCAAAGTTATTTATGAACAGGAGAGATATACCTCTAATAAAACTGACAAAGACAAATAAGACCCAGACAGTTTAATGACTCAAAAGTCAGCACAACTATAAAATTGGAGAATAAAAAGAAAATATTATGGGTAACTAAAAACCAGAAACATATGGAGAATTTTGTGGAATACAGGTGAATAGTTTCAAAATATCAAGTTCCAGAAGACTATTTCCAGTATGATAGATTCTTTATAAATTCAAAACAAATGAAGCTATTACATGTTTTAGTTCTATATAAAACATTTATATGCATCTATCTATGGCATATATATCATAAATGTTTATTAAAAATATATAATATAGCCACATGATAAAGTATATTTATACAAATCGATACATCAATAACATGCTATATCATCACACTGAATTTGATTATATATTTATATACATGTGATATATAAATCATATACCTTAGTATATATCATACATGATAAACATACACTTATATACCATATATAGTATACACATTTACATGTATATCTTATATTATATATATGTAATTTATTCAAAGTAGGGAAAGATAAATAGAGAATTCACAATACTGCTCTCAGAGGAGTCACTTAATAAAAGTTGAGGAGAAGCCAATAGACCGTAGTTTGGGTACGGTTTTTAATTCTCAGCTTGGATGACAGGTAAAATAAATGGACATTTACCTTATATTATTCAGTATTTTTAAATAATTCAGTATAATTTAAAAAAACACTACATATGCATTAATTATACTAGAAAGTTGTTTACTGAAGATTATGACCAATCTACTTCTGAGCTCTTAAAGTCAATAGAAATAACACTATTAATGCATTCCATTTGGCAAAAGTCTTTCAAAAATGTTATTTGTGCCCCTATGAGCTATTGTTCAGAAATGGCCTGTAAATATACTTAAGATCTTAAAAGCAAATGTGAATTACTGGGTGAATTTGTGACTGGCAAAGCTCATTAGTTTGTCTATAATTTATGAGAAGTTTGAGAGTGCATTAAGCAATTCTTAATTTTTTAAATAGCTATAACACAGGAGTCCTTACGTACTGTAGTTTTACTGGTAAAACCCCTTGAGTGCATTGTGGGTCCTTAGTAAAGTGGTTAGTGTCTACTGAAGTCTATTTTAAGAAATGTAACCTTACTCTGTAGAGATACATTTTACCTAAGTTTTAGACAAAATAAGCCAACTTATTTTTGTTGTTATTGTTGTTGTTAAAATAAAAGTTAATCCTATAGCTAGGTTATCTGAAAGAAAAATGCATATAATTTTCCCATAGGGATCTGGATGGATTTAGTACCAGAGTCCTACATGGAGAAGAATTTTAAAAAGAAACATGCGTTATGTGTAAATTTAACTTTAGACACACAAGACATTTTGAAAGCTTAGGTCAATAACTACCTGTTTGTACATATTTACTTTCTGTTTTATTAAATAATATACTATGGATGTCATTAATTTAATAAACTGTTTACTGAATTAAGATTATATCAACTCTCACAAAAAGTTAATTCATTTTGACTGAAATAGCCATTTTTCTTTGTAAAGAAGCAGTTCCTCATGTTTTATATAAGAGAAACTCAGTTTTTCTGCCCACATCTATTGCACAATTTTTTCCCCCTATTCTTTATGTACAGTGGTCATTATTCTTGTCTTCTACTAAAGGACTATTAGGGGGAAATCTCCACTACTGCTAAGAATCAGACACTTTGGTGACAAGCTATATAAATGGCTTGTGTTGGGTGCACCTGGGTCACTCAATCAATTAAGCTTAGACTCTTGATTCCACATCAGGTCATGGTCACAGTACTGAGATCCAGCCCCTCAACTGGGCTCTGTGCTCAGAGGGGAGTCTACTTAGGACTCTCTCTCCCCTCTGCCTTCCTGCTCTTTCTCTCTCTCAAATGTTTTTTTAAAAAAATTATTATGTTACAGCAAGTTTTCAAATTCAATATTATAAAAACTATATTACAGAAATGAACCCTAGGGATAAAGTAACGATTCAAGCACTTAAAAGATACAATAATTTACTGAACACTGAAGCTGCCAGCTCAGGTTATTTTCCCATGACGGGCAGTCATGTAAATATCACATGCTCATTATAGGGTTGAGGTTACTCAGACATCTCTTCTAGCAAGTATCAAAATGGAAGCAAGATGCATTCTCAGTCTTCAAAATCTGAGTATTATTTTACTTTGTAAGCCCCAGGTCAGAACACCAAACAAACAAACCTGAGTGTCCACAAGCGAAACAGTGAGCAAGTCTTCCCATGATGGGAACTGCCACTATAAGACCTCTCTATACCAGAATGGGGAACTCTGAGGCTGCTGATGTATACTGTCAAAATCTTGTAAGGGGACCCTTAGAGTTCAGATTCCTGTTTTAATGTTATCCAAGAAAGTGTGTTTGTCTCTTGCAAAAATTCTTTTGCCTAAATACTGTACAGGATCCATTTAGTCTCTAAAGTCAAATATGAGCCTTTTCAACTCCACATGCATTTCTCTCTATATTCATTCAGTTTATTCGGGTTTGCAAAAGGGAAGAGGGATCCATCTGCCACTGTGTTCTCCTGTCACACTGCCTGGTTCTTGCTAGCAAATGTTGAAAGTGTTGATTTGTTAAAAGCAAACTGTCAATATATTTACCCATTTACTTACATTACCCTATGCCATTCTGCTATTTACAGGGAAATGTGCTGCTTTTCATGTTTAATGATTATTGCTGCCTTTTTTTTTTTTTCTGTGTCTAGGGGCAAGTTTAGAAATGACAAAATGAATTGTCTGACAAGTTCTGAGTCAAAAGTGTAATGTTAATTGAGGCTAAGTCATCTTTGACAGCATTAGAGTTAAGAAAAGATTGATATGAGCAGTGTTATTTTTTAAGCAAACTCAATTTTTTCATGTACAGAGTCATGTAAAATATTTATTCAAATGCATTTGGATGCCTTTTGACTTTTTAAGTTATTTGGAAGAGAAACATAGTAAATAAAGAATATGAAAAAATTTTTTAAAATCTAATTGCCGTTGGGCACCTGGGTGGCCCAGTGGGTTAAAGCCTCTGCCTTCAGCTTCAGTCTTGATCCCAGGGTCCTGGGATGGAGTCCTGCATCGGGCTTTCTGCTCAGCAGGGAGTCTGCTTCCCGGACCTCCCACCTACCTCTATGCCTACTTATGATCTCTGTCAAATAAATAAATAAAATCTTAAAAAAAAAAAAAACAACTAATTGCCATGGAAGCTCTATAATTTGTTAAGCATGTATTTCTCTCAGTATCTTATCAATTTAATTGCAAGGGGAAAAAAAGGGTAATTTATTTTTACTCTACATAGTATGACAGACACTATCATTTACAAATGACTAAACCTGGTTTTTACTGAAATGCTTGGAATTGATATTTAAGTGTATATATTCATTCAATACATACTTTTTGTTTATCAGGCATGAAGTGTACCCCAGAAGATAGATGACACATAGACTGAAAAAGATTTGAAAGATACTTACACGGACGTGTGTGAAATGGTAGGATAAATTTAAATATTTGCACTTAAACCTAAGTATGTATTGAGATCCTAGTATTCATAGCAGATAGACCAATTATCTGCTATGTAATATGCCAAATTCAATCAAAAGGTAGCTCAAAACAGACTGCAAAATCATTTTTTAAGTTTGCACTGTGAGATAGGAAAGGAGTCTTCTGGAATTCTGGCCTCAAGAGAAAATACTGCTATTCTGTCAAAAATACTTAAAAAAAAAAAAAAAAAAAACAGAAAAACTTGCTCATGATTTATTTTGATCAAAAAGAATAGAACAAAAATCAACATTCTACTGTGTGTATGGTGTCTGCCCAGGACAATAGCTTATTTATTAGAACAAATGTATTCGTGTTTAAACTTTGAGGAAACTTTGGCACCTATAGAATGAACTATACAAAAATCCTTGGCCTTTATGTTCAGTCTCAAAAAGAAACACAAATATGTCTTTCTCTCTCTAAATAGTATAAAGGAAGTATGAATGGAGCCAGTTATCAAATTAATTATTTTGAATTACTGGAGAGGGATGATTATGCTAAGGTTAAGCAAAACATTTTATGAGAACAAAGTGGAAGACGAGAAAGCAGACTAAGTAATTGAGAAGAATGGAAAGGATATGCATTGGCTTTTGTGGATAAAGGCACATGTAGTCAAGAGGATAAAGTTAAAGATGTTTAGCTTATTCCTATTCTTTTCCTCAACAACCACCCCCAAGCCCCACCCCACCTTTTGATTCTGATAGCTAAGATAGATAGTTGGTTCCCACTGTTACTATCTCAGAGAAGTTTGTGTGGCATGGAAACAAATGTTCCTCGCACATGGGGCCATAGATCAAAAGAAGATTCATGCTTTAGAGAGCACCTGAGCTCGAATAGCTTTCAGAAAGTAGATGGATTTTAAAAGCATATTAAGAGACAAGCTGCATACCAAACGAAGTGGTCATTGCACAAGGCAAAGTAAGTGACGAAATTCTGGGCATGTTTCCACTAATCAGAACTTGCAAAGGCAGCATCTAATCTCATTGTTTTAGGATTTCAACATACAGTTCTAAATTGGGTAGTTCACGAACACTAACATTAAACAGTAATTTACGCCCTCTTCCTTCCATTAGCAGGCTGTACATCTGGCCGATACACTAGAAGCCAAGAGAGACTCCCAGGTAACAAGATTACCGAGAGCCTTGCCCTGCTTACAGTTAAGAAAAATGTAACATCAGTTGATCACGTAAAGGTAAATTTTAATGTATCCTGTTTTTCCTTTTAACCACATGTAATTTAGAAAACATATATAATCATTCTGCTGACTTAATCAATCCATTTAAAAATAAATATTATTTAATCCTGAGGGTTTTTCCTCCACTTTTATTATGATTCTGTAAGATTTTATGAATTCTAATGAGAGTTTTTTTTAAATATCTGCTTAACTTAACATATTTAAGCAATATTTTGCTTATAAACTAGCCTGTTCTCCAGATGGAACTCAAATTCACACCACACAGTGATCAAATAAATGACTTACTATACACAAAAACTTATTTGTATTAAACATGGGAGAACACAGTCAGGTACAGGTCTAAGAAGGGTCCTAGGAAAGGTTGATGTTTACACACACTCCACAGAAGTTTATAATTGTCAAATTGAGCCCCTATAAGAGCTAAATACATAGGAAGCTATGAATTTTAGGTTAAGGAATGGTTTACAGTTAGATGTATAGACTTAAATCCCCTTGAAAATGTTCTTGGGGCAACAAGAACTCTAAGTAGCAGCATAGCAGCACTTTGTATTTAAAATCTAATAGTCTTCAGGACACTACCAAAGAAAAAAGGTGTACCTTTTCACTACGAGTAAACATTTCAGATAAATATGGGGACTTTTGAAAGAGTACCTAAGGAAGAAATTTCTGTATGCAAAGGGGAAAACTAGGTTCTTATAGTAAGTGGCTTTCCATTTGGGAAAACATTAAAAAATAATTAAGTTAAAAAATCTTCCTGAAACTATAAATGTCTCCTTACAAAGCTTCGAGGGCATTATTTTCCAAAAAAAAAAAAAAAAAAAACAAAGGATTTCTTATTCATTTACAAAGCCTCCTTATTTAATAGACACAATTCCATTATCCTGTTTTGGTTAAAATAATTCTAACCACCCTAAGAATAGAGATTTCTATCAAATATAAAGAAGGAGAAAGAAGGATAGAAAAGATAGAAGAAAAAGAAAAGACAAGAAATACACGAGTAAACTTAGCAATAAGGTATAAAACCTAGTCAGGAAAACTACACAATACTCCTAAAAAGCAAAGATAGAGTAGATTAAATGGAAATAAATCCAATACTCATGGATGGGAAAAGTCAACAAATTAAAGATGTCAATTCTTACTAAGACAGAGATCTCCATGAAAAGGCCACTGATTGTGTGTTTGCCCTTCCTCTGTAGTTGGTCAAAATGATAAAGTATTAGATTTGAAAAAGAAAACACACACATACACACAGGAAAAAAAGAAGCTAAGAAAAACCGAAAGAAAGAAGTTGGAGAGAGCTCTCCCATTCCTAAAAGTCTGGTATTGCCTAGATAGATAAATTATTATAAAAGGATATCAAAACTGAAATTAGAAAAATATGGACATTTAATACATGAAAAAAATATCTCAAATAAGTTGAAAAATTTGTTGACATTTCAATAAAAGTTTTGGAAGGACTAGTGATGGAAAAATCAAGAAAATCGTCCTATGAAAACACTGGTAAACAATTAAGAATCCAAATGTATGGGGCGCGTGGGTGGCTCAGTGGGTTAAACCTCTACCTTTGGCTCAGGTCATGATCCCAGGGTGCTGGAATTGAGCCCCGCATCGGGCTCTCTGCTCAGCGGGGAGCCTGCTTCCTTCTCTCTCTCTGCCTCCTTGTGATCTCTCTGTCCAATAAATAAATAAAAACTTTAAAAAAAAAAGAATCCAAAATGTATGAGAAGTTTAAATGTTAAAAAAAAGTACATATGTAAGCACTAGTAGAACATATGCATAAATAACTCTATAACTAGAACTGACAAAAACTTCAAGAATTCAGAAACAACAAAGGAAAAATTGACAAATTTAATTACTTAAAAACATGGAAAAAACAAGATACTTTAAATAAAAACCACAATTTTAAAAATGACTAATGCAAAAAAGAATATTTATAATTTGTATCCCCATCTAATACTAAATATCTTCTAAAAATAGAAAATAAATGGGCCAATAACTCCATTAGAAAATTAGCTAGAAAATTTAAGAGAATGGCTAAGAGGAAAAAGAAGTGCAAAGAGCTCTTAATCACATAAAATCATTATCAATTTTCAAAAAAAATAAGATGAAAAATTAGCAATGTTAAAATATCGATCTTTCCTATCAAAATGGCAGAAACCCAAATTTTTGATGACATACTCTGTTGCCAATGTTATGGAATGCAAGACAATACAAACCTCTAGAGAAAAATTTGCCAATATTTAGCAAAAGTGCTTATGCATTTACCACTTCCAACCAGTAATAATATGTCCAGTAATTTTTACAAAATTGAAAAATACAAACAAGTTATATGCATCAGACTATTCACTATACATTTTTTAATGACACTATATCAGAAACATTAAATGTCTTTTGAGGCGACTGTTTAAATTAAGGTATTGTCTATCCATGTAATGGAAGTTACTCAGCCTATTCAGCCCTAAAAAATAGTAAGGACCACTTCTGTATATTTCTATGGAGTGGATCACAAGGATATTCATTAAATCAGGAAGCAAGATGGAAAAAAGGTGTATACTATGGTATTTTTCATATTATAGTATATATTATAAAATATATTTTAGGGGGCACCTGGGTGGCTCAGTCATTAAGCGTCTGCCTTCGGCTCAAGTCATGGTCCCAGGGTCCTGGGATCCAGCCCAGCATTGGGCTCCCTGCTCAGCAGGAAGTCTGAGTCTCCCTCCCCCAGTCCCCCTGCTTGTGTTCCCTTTCTCACTGTCTCTTTCTGTCAAATAAATTAAAATCTTTAAATATATATATATATATATATAAATTTTGTATTATATATGTCAATAATAAAGTTGACAGGGGATACTGTATAGATTTATACACACTGAATTTCATTATATTAACAGTGGAAAACAAAAGCACAATTTAAAAAATTATTATAAGGCTTAGTAGGAATTAGAAGTGACATATTAAAAAAAGCTAAAATTTTATGTTACCTTGCTTTGAGGACTTTGGTTTCATGTAAATATTTTATGTAATTATAAAACAAATTAAATTTAAAAAGCAATCTCTAAAAATCAACAGTTAAATAAAGCAAACTAACCTAACTATTTCAGTAGTGGCTTTACCACATAGAAAATAACTATTCCAAGTGGCTATAAAGAAGTTTGTCTATATCCCTATTGACAGGTACAAAAACAAGCAGTAACAATAGAAAGAGCTACTTGAAACTGTTTTCAGTCACTTTATTATTGATGGCCTGCTTTCTTTTCTTGTAAATGAAAATTGGGCTTGTCAAAGACTTCTGCTTCTGGCTCATTCTGTCAAGTGGCACACTTACATTTCTATGTCAAAACAAAGTTATGCAAAAAGATCCAGAAAGTTCATGCTCACAGCTGACAAAAAGCAAACAGAGTAGGATGCTTAAATGCAAAGAAAAATGGCATAGTTGTCAGGAGTTCTAAGTTACTTACCTTGTTCAGCCACTTACTGATAAATAATAAGACCTTAAGCTTCATACCTAAGTGTTCCTGAAGCCTCTTTTTACTCATTTTAACGTGGTGAAAGCTAAGACTCATCGACCTACGTAAGTTGTTGTGAAAAATAGTATAAGAAAATGTTATAAAATATGTTCTTTGAAAGAGTTCTTGCTTTTAACAGATTTAAGTTACCTTTACCAATGATATGGATAACAAAACTTTAAATTGATTTAAAAAAGAAAAAGCTTATGCATTCATATATATGCATATGAATTACTTTGGGGCAATTATTATTTTATTTTCAGATGAGGAAGCAGATGTGGCAGAATTTTTTTTAATTGAATCACAACATTTAGGCTCCCATATAAATTAGAATATGAAACAGTATTCTAGAATACTGTTAATGCAATAGTAAATTTGAAGTGCCTTAAGATTCTGGCTGATAAAGCAGGGGTTCTACAGTACACAAAAAATTTTGGTAGTGACAGCCATTTTAAGAGCAGGCCTCTGAACGAGGGCCTTAGTGCCTCTTGGTGAGCTCTCTATGGTTCGCATCTCTAGTAAAGTGCCTTCTTTTGGCATGTGCTTTGCATATGAAATAGTTAACATAAAAAACTGGCTTGTTTCAATTAACACTTACATGTGTCTATCTTGTCATATTACAGGTGATTACCACATTTGAGTTGTCTCTTTCTGAAGATGTTGTTTTTAGTTTTTATTTTTTTCTTTTGCAAGGTTTTCAACAGCTACTAAGCTTTGAGGCTTTTTGTTGTGATCTTAAAGAAGGCATATGTATTTCTCTACCAATCACTTCTCCATTGATTTCCATTTAAGTATCACAGCTCCTATATTGGCTTACTCTAAGCATAGTGAAATATTCCTTTAAATGGTTTTCCTTTACAATGTATTCTTATTCTAAGTGATTCTAACAAGGCAGCCAAGGATTTAAGTCCTGTAATGAGAGGACTGATTTTGAACTCTATGAAAGCATACAATTTTTCATAACTCTGAAGAGTTATCTTTTAAATATATGGGCTACGAGCATCATTTACCGATGAAGTTAAATCATTTGCTTTCCTTAAGAGGTCAGACTATATTTCTGACAGTTTTAATTTCTTTTCAGAAATGTATCAATATCTCACTTCAGTTTTGTTTTGTTTTTTTTTTTTAGATTTATTTATTTTAGAGAGAGTGTGAGAGAGAGAAAGAGAAAGCACATGAGCTGGGGGAAGGGCAGAGGGAGAGAGAGAGAGAGAGAATCCTCAAGCAGACTCCCTACTGAGTGTGGGAGTCCTACGCACAGGACCCTGAGATCATGACTTGAGCTGAATTCAAGAGTCAGATCCTCAGCTGGCTGAGCCACCCAGGTACCCCCTCCTCACTATAGTTTTTAAATTGCATTTTAAAAAGCTGTATTTCCTAATATTTGTCACTTGGTATCCAAAAGCAACTTCTCTGTGTCTGACCATGTTATTATAAAACTAAATGTGCCCAAAGTATCACTTTTCTGTTTAAATTTGCATCAGATGTTTTGACAGATCAAATATTCTCAGTGTTGGGAGACTCATATAAAGTAAAAATTATATTTTGATAAAGAATGTTTACAACCAAGGGAATTATCTTAGATGTATGCATATAATGGACCTTCTCTATAGCATCTGTACTTAGATGACCTTCCCAGAGAAACAGATAATTTTACCATCTGCATCAACACTATCACTATAAATCACATCCATATTCAATAAATCATAAATGCATAGCTATTTTCTTACATTTTATCTAAATTTACTTCACTGTGTCCTTAATTATTCTCAATAGAAGACATTTAATTGTGAAAGATTTAGCATTGTTGTTCTTACATACAGAATGGAACTCTTTATGTCTAGCTGAAAATAAATGGAAAATTATTTGTATGAGTTAATGAATTTATTTGCCCACTTACATCAAACATATATAAATTAGGTTGAAGATTATTTTTTAAGTTGAAATTATTTTGGATTTATAAATGAGTTATAAATGTAATTATGTTCCTCTAATATTATCATCTTATAGAAGCATGGTAGATTTTTCAGTGCTAATAAATTAACATTAGTCTGATACTGTTAACTAAATTACAGACTCTATATGGATTTTCTCAGTGTTCCCACTCCTTTTCTTCTGTTCCAGTATTTAATACAAGATACCACATTCAGCCAGTGTAAATCTGACATGAATTGCAAGGAAAAGGAACAGGACTCTCTGTATCAATTTATTTGTATAGATGCTTTTTAAATTTTTAACTTGTTTTCATTGTTTAATTTTTACTTTTGGATATTTATTCTCTATGGCAAATGGAAGCTAAATGATTTGTGCACTTTGATCCATCTCACTGAGAATAATAATTTTTCAGTCATATTACAGGAAAAATTTTAAGCATTGAAATTTTATGTAAACAGGTATTACAATTCATTTTCAGTTATTATATCTCATTAGAATTATCTCTTTTTATTTAATACATCACATCTTTTGCTCAAGCAGGCTAACTGGGAGAGATAAATTCTGTCAGCATAATTTCCCAAAGTATATGACTTTGGGAATATAACTTCTTGAAACTGACAGGAAATTCAAAACACTTTTTTCATATAGAATAATAAATTATTTTCTGTTGTATCACATCTTATATTTTCATTTGAAATCTAAAAATATTGAAAGATCAGTAATAACTATCCATATCCAATGAAAATATAAACTTTTATTATATTATCCCACAATGTGGTAATACATTGCAATTATTATTAGCATTTAAGCCATTCTGTTGGTATCAACTCTGGTATCACACAGAGAAATGCACTTAGAGCCAGAAGACAAGGGCTACAAGGTATTCTTCCATTTAGTAGTTCACTTTAGATATGAGACCCAAGTCTGTAAGCTAGAACATCATAATACATGAAAAAGGGGCCAAAATTATGAAATTAACTATTCTATACAAACCTTATATAAAATAAAAGTAGGGAGGAAACTGGTTGATACACTTATGTATGTACATACCTGACTCATCACTGAGCCTCAGCAATATGCTTTTCATATTAAGGAATTTGTTTCATAACATACAAGTAAGGCAAAGGACTCATTCAAATTGGCTTTACTGGTATTAATATCACCCAAAGTAGATGGTCTGATAGAATGATGGAACGATCTGCTGAAGATTTAATAACTGCGCCATTGGGGAAACAATGCTTTGCAAAGGTGGGTGCTCGCCTATGTAATATTTTATATACTTTAAACCAGTGGCTGATATATAATTATCTTTCATTTATAGCATGAATATAAGTCCAAATGATACTTGAGTGACAGAAAAAAAAAATCTAAAGTCCGAAGTGCAATACTTTGATTTCTATAATCTTCACCTATGTGCTCTTATTCAGAAAAATATTGCAATGGTTAGATTTAAGTGACAATCCACACTACCACTTTACTACCCCAGTGGAATAAGATACCAGAAATCCACAGGTACACATTAGAGGAAAAATACCAAAAGCTGAGACCCCAAATACCTTATTTCACAGGTGGAATTAAGCTTACTAATCAGCTGACTTTTAGATGGAGAATGGATCCTAGATTATCCAAGTGGGCTCGCAAGGGTTCTTGAAATTGGAAAGATGAGTCTGAAGAGAGTCAGGAGATTTAAAGATGCTATGCTGTTACCTTTGAAGATGGAGGAAGTGGTCCTGAGTCAAAGAATGCAGAGGGCCTTTGAATGCAGGGAAAGGCAAGAAAATGGATTCCTCTCTAGGGCTTCTAGAAGGAGCACAGCCCTGCTGACATTTTGCTTTTAGTCAGTGAGATCCATTTCAGATTTCTGACCTCAAAAACCATAATATAATAAATTTATATTGTTTTAAGCCATTCAAATTTGTGATAATTTGTTTATAGCAATAATGAAAAACTAATGCACGCATAAAATTGTTGCTTTCAGGATGCCTCGGTGGCTTAGTTAAATATCCAACTCTTGATTTGGGCTCAGGCCATGATCTCATGGGTCATGGGATTGAGCCCCACATTGGACTGTGTGCTCGGTGTGAAATCAACTTGAAGATTCTTTCCCTCTATCCCTCTCCCCACTCTCACTCTGTCTCTGTAAAATAAGTAAATCTCTAAAAAAATTTTTTTCAGCCAAAAATCATTGATAAAAGCAATTTCATGTGGTTCAAACTATATATGACAACTGATTTTTTTCAAGATTTTAAGTCATTTCTATATCCAACATGGGGGTCCAACTCACAACCCCAAGATCAACAGTTGCATTTGCTACTGCCTGAGCCAGCCAGGCATCCCAACAACTGACTTTTTAATCCATTAACAGATCCCCCTCATTGTTACTTGTGCATCTGTTACCATTTTGCCTTTGTGTATTTAATTTGCCTTATTTGTAATGTAAACTAGACTCTAATTTCTGGGTAACTGTATGATTTCTTGATGCTTAATATTTGAAAAGGAGTCTGGATCAAAAATGTAGAGTTAATTAACAAACATTTCTAAGGTAACAAACATTTCTAAGGTATATGATACAGGGGCAGACTAATTTTCTCAAATATATTTATCCCAATTATTTTAAATGATAAGGGGTTTATGGTAATGGGTAGAGGATTAAAATGTAATTGCAATATGAATGAAATCTTGCCTTTTTTCTTCCTGAAAGCCCTGTTTATTATGTCCACTAGGGAATTAGGATAGAGGATATACATAGCCTTAATACTCATTAGACGTCATGATATCAAAGGAATTTTATAAATGCCTGAAGACTCTTCTAAATATTCTAAATGCCAAGAGAATCTTCTAAACCTCCCAGCCAGATGTTTTCTGAATTCTTTCAAGGTATCCCCATAATCTCCAAGGGCCACAGAATCTGAAATGTATGTTCAGAAGCATAGAGCTAAATTTTAATAACTCTTTTGATGTGTTTACATGCAGTTGGTAACTTAGGTTATTTGAACCAAGGCCCTACTCAATCATAAAAAGTCATAAGGACTCAGGAAGAACAATTGTGATATTTCTGTATTAATACTTTGATTAACCAATTTACACTATGACAAAAAGAGATCTCCAAATGGTTTTTAAAGCTACATGGGCATTTAGATTTTGCATTTTTCTGCATTTCCAGAGAGATTCATGTGATGATAAACAGACTTCTAAGACATACATATGGAAAGAAAAACAGCAGAAGGGAAGAATATTTCAAGTATTTTTAGCATAATTCTGGCCACTCTGCTAGGAAATTTTAATTTTTTAAGTATGTAAAAACAATTTTTCTGTCAGCTCTTGAAGATGGTATGGCACATATGGGAACAACACCACACCAAAAAAAATTTTAGATAAACTCATCACAACACATAATTCAAGATGTATTTACTTGCATGCTGTCCCCAAGAAAAAAGGCTCTGTTTGAGTTAAAATAACTTGTTTGTAAGTATATTACCGTTTAATATTTAAAATTTTAAGGCCATGAAAATTTGTCTTTATGAATGAGAAAATCGATTAATTCATTTTCTGAAAGAATTAAGTTCCATTAAAAGAGAAGCTATGTAATGTTGATTCTTGATTAGAAATTACTCCTTGATATATTTGACTCTAGGTGATAAACATTGCAAAAAAGATTGAATTTCCATCTGTTTTCCACAACATTGGTAAAAAAAAGTATACTGCAACTGAATGAAATATATTTATCATTTATATGCTTTATTACCCTGGGATATCTTAGCACTTTCCAGCTTTCACAAGTACATAAAAATTCTATGTATTTCCTGGCAAACAAAAGCACAGAAAAGCACAGAATAATCAGTAAGATATCTCTTTTGATTAAATAATGTCCTAAAACAGTGTCCTATTTTCCTTGTTTCTCTATTTCTCCTTATTCTGTGAACTATCTCTTTCCAAATTGAAAGATTAAGTTAGTAATTGCTAATACTTAAAATCAATTTCATGGGGTGCCTGGGTGGCTCAGTGGGTTTAAGCCTCTGCCTTCGGCTCAGGTCATGATCTCAGAGTCCTGGGATCGAGCCCCGCATCAGGCTCTCTACTCAGTGGGGAGCCTGCTTTCCCCTCTCTGTCTGTCTGCCTCTCTATTTGTGATCTCTGTAAAATAAATAAATAAAATCTTAAAAAAAAAATAAAACCAATTTCACAATAAAATATTTTCTCTTAACTCAGTAACATTTGTGATCCTGAGGTTTTATGTGTAAATGAGCAATTTATATTTAAGTTAAGAAAATTACATAAAACCAAATTGCAATTTGCAATTAAAATATGACAGGGTGTATAATAAAATGCTTGCCTGAACTTTTTCTTAGGTTTATAGTAACATGTAAAAGTCACCACTACATCCTTTTAACAGTCTCTCATCAGTATCAAGCACAAAAATTTATTCTTTAAATGGTTTGTCTTTAACAGGTTGCCAAGGATTAAGGGGCTCAGGGAAAATTTTATTACAGTAAAGCAAAGTTTTTGGAGTTACATGACTATTTTTTTATCTTGATACAGCATTTGTCCAAATTTATAAAATTATACATGAAAAAAACAATTTTATTGTGTGCAAATTTTAAAATGTTTTCAAAGTAGATGACACCTGTAATATTTCATTAAAAACCAATATCTCTGGATAACAATGGGATATTGCACATGTAGTGTCTGAAGCTATGGTCTTAGAAAAATTATAACCTATAACAGGTTATAAATGTGTAGGGGGCATATGTATAAAATATGAATAACAACACATTTTCTCTTAATATCTTTATGTTCTTCTTAACCTAGAGAAAAATAAAACAGTTAAGACGTTTGTTGATGAATACATTATTATCAGATATTGGAATTGTTGAGGAGATTTATGACATTTAGAAGACTAAACTATGAAAGCAATTATGAATAACTAGATATTTTATATTATTCAGTATCTTTCATACATTTTATATGACACTTTTTTCTCCTATCTGTTTTTGTATCAATACACAGATCTTAAAATCTGAAAGGAAAAATTTTTAAAAAGCAGAAAAGATTTTTAGACAAAATTATGTGATATTTAAAAACAATCAACAAAACTAAAACGTAACTTACTGAATGGGAGAAGATATTTGCAAATGACATATCTGATGAAGGGTTAGTATCAAAATACATAATTTGCATGACTCAACTCCATGAAACAAATAATCCCTTTTAAAAAATGAGAAGATATGAAGAAACACAGAGATGGCCGACAGACATATGTAAAAATGCTCAGTATCACTCATCATCAGTAAATGCAAGGCAAAACCACAGTCAGGTATCACTTCATATCTATCAGAATGCTTAAAATCAAAACCACAAAAAACAGCAGGTGTTGGTGAGGCTATGAAGAAAAAGGAAGGAACACTCATGCTCTTGGTGGGAACGCAAACTGGTGTGTAACCACTCTGGAAAACAGTACGGAGCGTCCTCACAAATGTAGAAATAGAACTACCGTAGGCTCTAGCATTGGCGCTACTGGATATTTTTTCCAAAAATACAAAAACACTAATTCAAAGGGATACATGCAACCCTATGTTTACAGCAGCATTATTTACATAGCCAAGTTGTGGAAGCAGCCCTAGAGTCCAGTGATTGACGAATGGATAAAGATGAGTGGGGGGTGTGTGTGTGAACATTACTCAGCTATAAAAATGAAAGAAATCTTGCCATTTGCCATGACATCGATGGAGCTAGAAAGCTAGGGAGAGTAAGTCACTTAGAAGATAAATGCCAGGGACACCTGGATGGCTCAGTTGGTTAAGCGGCTGCCTTCGGCTCAGATCATGATCCCCGCGTCCTGGGATCAAGTCCCACATCGGGCTCCTTGCTCAGCAGGGAGCCTGCTTCTCCCTCTGCCTCTGCCTGCCATTCTGTCTGCCTGTGCTTGATCTCTCAACCTCTCTCTCTCTCTCTCTGATAAATAAATAAATAAAATCTTAAAAAAAAAAGATAAATGCTGTATGATTTATTCATATGTGGAATTTAAGAAATAAACAAGCAAAGGGAAAAAAGAATGAGACAAATCAAGAAACAGACTCTGAACTATTGAGAGCAAACTGATGGTTACCCAATGGGAGAATGGTGCAGGGATGGGTGAAATAGGGAATGGGAATCAAGGTGTGAACGTCTGGTAACAAGCCCTGGGTGATGTGCAGAATTGTTGTATCACTCTATTGTATACCTGAAACCAATATAATACTGTATGTTAACCATACTGGAATTAAAATTAAATTAAAAAAATAGATGATATTAACAAGTATGAATTACAAACAAAAATAAAGGAGATGGCCACATTTCTTATATTAACAATGATTATCCTAATAAAAGACTTAGTGAAAGGGATATTGAATTAATCTCTTCTTAAAACTTAGCATTTAGATGCTCTGAGTTATTTTATCTTTTTTTACTTCTCTATTTTTTTTTCCCCAGAGATAAATTTAATAGACTATTTTTGGTGCCTATCCTAAAATGAAGACTGAGTTAGGTGTGATTTAAGTCACAACTAACTTGCAAACTCCAAGCAAGAAAAGAGATGGAAACCATTAGAAGGGCTCATTGTTGGGGGATAAAATCCATAGGAAGTATCTAATAAATTTCTCTTTTTCTGGTTATTGACTCCTTCTAGATAGATACCTCACAATAATAATTTTGTAAACATAAGTTTATTAGAGCACCAAAATGAGTTCTTTGGAAAGGAAAAACAAAACAAAACAAACAAACAAACAAACAAAAACAGAAGGGAAGGATATAGGATGTTGACTCAAAAGCTGTGACTGTCAGTTCTGGATGTGCTATTAATTATCCATCTGATACTGGGAGCAAATATTGAAAACTTCAGTCTCTTTATTTAAAATGGAAAGAAATTGAAGTGAACCCTCTAAAGAGTTTATTTCACTTTGGAATTTCAAATTAGACTACAATGATTTTTTGTAATTGTGAAATAAGTTAAATATGATTTTTCAAACAGTACAAGATTTTTATTTCATACTTCATTTTCTAGAATTTCCTGTTCTAAATTTTTTAGTCTCATGGACTTAATAGTTTTCTCTAAGTAAAAAAATGTAGAACTTGATCATTTTTTAGTATATTAAAAGAAAATATATATAATAGTCTTATATTTCAGGAGAACAAAAGTATCACTCTCCCACACACACTCATAAATATTAACTTTTATCTCTGTTTTATTTCCCCTTTTTTCTTGAGTGTACTTGGTTTGATAGTTGGTTGTTATAGTATGGTAATACCTTTGTTATTTTCAAACATTTCAAAAACTGTTTAAAGTCACATAAATACAGTTGTTCTTTCTTTGTTAGAATAATCTTCAGCTTTAAAAGTTTCTTTTCCATGGAGCCCCAAACCTTATCAAAGCAGAAAATCACCCTTTTTATAATAATTTTGGGTTCAACATCTGTGGCAAGTTCCATAGAAGCAAATACAAGTGAAATGCTCAAAATGTAATTTTCATTATGATTGCTATTTTAGGAGCAATATAAAATATTTTTATTTTTAATCTTCAATATAAAATATTTTTAAAAAATGACCTAACCTTAGGTTAGCATTAGTCCTTCAACCCACAAACTCTTAAGTACCTAGTCCATCACAGGAGTGATGATGATATCCTCTGTAATCGTTAATAGTGTGTGTCAACTTGACAATGCTAAGAGATACTCAAACTATACAGAAGTCAGTTATCTAGCAAATTCAGTATACATTTATACTGTAAGTCATTCTGAATGAAGATGACGCCATGAACCCATGTTCCTTGTATGTCCAATCAGTTTTTGCCCCGAAGTATTTGAGTTGGCAGTTTTACTTATTTTTGTTAAGCAAACGTAAGTTGACCAAAAATCTCTTTCTTTTCATATTGTTGCTTAATATTTCACATACTCTTGGCTTAGAGGAAAAACTCAAGGTGTTTTCTTCAAACTCAGTGTAGGATAAAGAATGGATTAAGCTTCAAGTGCTATTAATTTTCTTACTGGCCACTGGATATCTCCCCACTTCAAAAGTTATCCAGTCCCAAATGACAATATTGTACAAAGTGAGAAAACTTTACTACCTAAATGCAACATTTTATTCAGAAATTATCTTGCATTTTATTTTTGTTGTTGTTGTTACTTTTGTTTCCCATCTAGAATTGTTCCATTTTTTAACTTAAATGATTTATATGTACTTTCAATTTTATACTAATTCATGTATTTAAGAAAATCATTATTCTATTTAATGATAGATGTTAAAATCTAAGCAATTTGAAGATTTTGTATACCTCACATGTTCACTGAGTATCAAATCAACATTGTAGCCCATACTGTTGCCCCTGCCCAAATCCCCATCCACACTCACATTTTACAATGAAGAATGCCTCTAAGGAACATACAACTTTCTATCTGAGGGACATTTTACACTTTGCTTTTCTTGCTAGAGGAGCAAAGTTATTTTCAGTCAGGACAAGCTAAAAGTATCAGACTTACTGACTCAAATAAGACCCAACTAATGACTAATGGGAGAGAGTAGATGAACATACTAGTTTCCTATGCTTTAACTTATACCATTCTAAGATGCTTTTACTATATTCCAGAGTTCCCCACCTGGATGAACTTCAATTTCCACTCACTGTCGGCTTCTTTCTTGCTATTCTTACCCCTTACCTTATTGATATTTTCTAGAATCACTTCTCAAAAAAAAAAAATAATAATAATGTCTTTACTCAAACTCTACCTCAAGTCCTGCATCTGGGTAGCCTGAACTAAGATATTATTCATTAAAAAAAATAAAGAGGAATAAATGAATAACAACTGAAATTGAGCATTGTATTACAGAGAGATACTGAAAACATCAAGGTAGGTCTTGGGAGTAGGCTTTGGGAGCCCCAGTGGGATAGGAAATAATTGTCTAAGCGAATGTGGAAAGAGGAACATGAAACAACAGTGAAAACCTTCATGAGAGCTATTTCCTCAGTATCTCTTTCACAGATCTGAAAAAGATTATTCTGATGCAGTCCTGGGCTGGATTAAAAATAGAGCCTGATTACCTTACTATGATATAGGCATTGCTATAAGATATTCAAAATGTGGTAAATGGATGAATAATCATTGTATGGCTCAAAAAGCCCTATGTAATTCTAAACTCAGTATGAAGTGACCTGGACATTCACTTGCACATTAGTGAACACTTGCAGAAAACAAGCTGTGATTGATCCTCAGTAACTACGCCATGCCATGTTACACCATACCAAGACCAAGTGCTTTGTAGTTTTCTGAGGACAGAGAGCGTAGAATGCTTATTTTTATTGTCCCACTTTGACTGGAACAGTGGAAGGACTGACTGTGTATCCCCTTAAATCCCTTCCAAAAAGGACACCTGGGTGGCTCAGTGGGTGCCTTTTATTGGAGTTAAAGATGTATAACCTATCTCCACCCACATCTACATACCATCACAAAATATATTTACTTCACAATCTCATATTTAGTAAGAACCTTTTGAAATACCCAAGGGACCTTGGCTTTATGTTTTCAGGAGGAAAAAGTTTTTGAAGTTTGAAAAGAGGTTCAGATTGTACATTCTACTCTTTTTAAAAAGCATCAATTTGAATCAGCATATTAACCTGGATTATCTGTTTACATATAACCTGGTTTTCAACAAAATATTTGAATACACACCTTCCCCCCCCCCATCTTTATTGGGCATCTGTTGCTTTGTCTGACCAGACAAAGACATTCTTCTATTTTTTGGAGAAATGCCCTTTCCTGATCCCATATTATTCTGGTGTTAATGGTAATAGCAGGCAGGGTATGACCAAGCCCTACTGATAATGGAAATCCCTCTCTCTCTCCTCATTGCCTGTTCACCCAGGCAGGATTAAACAGAGTCACTTCATCAGTCTTGTCATGGGAACTCTGGGAGAGAGTAGGTCTTTCCTTCTCTAAGAGTATGAACTCTAAGGACAAGGCAAGTCTGGAACTGTTAGGGGCCATCTTGCCACCACATGGAGAGAATGTGTTTGAAAATGAAGTCAGAGAGAGGCCAGTAAACTGAGAAATAAGGGAGAAAAGGGGAGCCCTTATATAGAAATAGTTTGCACCAGTTCTTGGACTTCCTAGTTGGTGAACCAGTACATTTGAACTGCTCTCTGGGTAAGTGTATCCAAAAGAATCTTGACTAAATACACTTCTACTAGATTGTAAAGATCAATGTCTTACAAAAAAAAAAAAAAAAGATCCATGTCTTACTAACCTTACTAATCAGTGGGCCTCTGCCTTCGGCCCAGGTCATGGTCCCAGGGTCCTGGGATCAAGCCCCACATCGGGCTCTCTGCTCAGCGGGGAACCTGCTTCCCTTCCTCTGTCTCTGCCTGCCTCTCTGCCTACTTGTGATCTCTGTCTGTCAAATAAATAAATAAAATCTTTTAAAAAATCCCTTCTAAGAAATTTATTTTGCATTTGATGACAAAGTATGACTATAACTCAAATTATTGCTCTTAAGGTATGAAAGCATCCTATATTATAGGAGATAAATAAATGGTTTTCTAGTATGTAATAAAAGCATATCTGCTTAGTATCTAATATGGGTATATACTTCTAAGTGTTAACATAATGCCATCACTTAACTATACCTTGAACACATTTTATTGCTGACACAGTCTTTAATATCAAGATAGAAATATTTTAAAACATAATCACTGTATTAAGATACAAAGCAAAATGAATTACATGTTTAAAAGTCCTACTGCAATGAGGTCTGAATTTGCTAATAGGCATTTCAAGGCACTAAAAATGATTCACGGAAGAAACATGAACCTGGAAACCCACAGATTTGATTGAAGGGTAAATACCAGGGAAATACTAGGGAAAGTGTGCAAGACAAATGCTTTATAATACAAAATCTTGAACAGATTTAATCAGTTGAGACTAGAGAAGAAGAGGAACGAACCTTGCTTCTTTCCTCACTACTGGCAGAATGAGCTGGGATTTTCACAGTATGCACAAACCATGCAGGGAAGTCTGGGAGGAGGGAGAACTAGTCAACTCTAACTGAGAACTATGACATTCTAAGTATCATCTGGGATCCTAAGATACACTAACTCACTTACCTAATCTTTTGAAATAAATTTCATATTCTGAATTTTGAATCTAAGGTAACTAAGGTTCCTATAAGTAAGCCCATTTGTTCTAGGTAACTCTACGAGCCCACATTAGAATTAGGAGTCTAATTTAGAATTATACAATGACACAAGCTTTCATGAACTTTCATGAACTGCCCTTAATAGAAAAGGGTCCGATAATAAAGACAAAGGAATTAATTCCAATAACTAGGAAGTAAACATTTCTTTTTTTTTTAATATTTTATTTATTTAATTGACAGAGAGAGAAAGAGATCACGAGTAGGCAGAGAGGCAGGCAGATAGAGAGGAGTAAGCAGGCTCCCTGCTGAGCAGAGAGCCCAATGTGGGGCTCAATCCAAGGACCCTGGGATCACGACCCGAGCCGAAGGCAAAGGCTTTAACCCACTGAGCCACCCAGGTGCCCCGCAAGTGAACATTTCTATGGAGAGGTGCAAGGAAAGAGCAAAGACACTGTCCATGGCAGTCTTATATTTAACAATAATTTGATCCATAATCCAGACTTTCAGAATCTTCAAAACTAGCCTGTTTACTCTTAAGACTTTTTTTTTTCTTACAGAGTAACTATCAATCCAGAAATGATCCCTCCTTGCCCTAGAGTCTATGTGATTCTTTTGTTTGTTTGTTTGTTTTTAGATTTTATTTATTTATCTGAGAGAGATAGAGTGAGTGCACAAGCAGGGAGACTGGCAGGCAGAGCGAGAAGCAGGATCCTCACTAGAGGGGAGCCTGATGTGGACTCAATCCCAGGACCCTGGGATCATAATCTGAGGTGAAGGCAGATGCTCAAACAATTGAGCCACCCAGGTGCTGCTATGTGATTCTTAAGAATTCTTTTTTTGCACTTATATTTACTGGATTTTGAATCTGCATGAGTTGATTTTAAAAAGTTGGGGGGAAAATCACAAAAAAAGTTATAATAAAAAACACGTGATAAAAGGAAATCCCATCACACATAAAAAATATTAAAATGGAAAGCTGGTGAAAAATGGTATTTGCCATGTGAAGCCTAATCATATTACTCAAATATTTTAACAGGTGTTGGAAATACCATATGTAAGATCTGGCAGTCTTAGCTGCATTTTGCTCTGTTTAATTATGGTCTACCTCAGTGAAATTGATTCACCACCTTAACTGCAGTGCATACAGACTATGCAAGTGGTGAAGAAAAAGGAATGGTGGTTATAAATTACCTATGTAAATGTCTTTAAGAAACTAGCACATAGCAACACTTTTTATTTAAAAATTAACAAGATAAATTATTATCGTAAAGCAGTTGATAATAATTAAAACCACAAAATACTCTTACAGCTAAAAAGCTAAAGAATCGTAAAAAATGAATTAAAGTGAAAAAACAATTTACTACTACTGAGCCTACAAGAAACATATATTAAAATAAAGCATTTAGACTCCTATAACCCTCATAATTATATACTAGATATACTTTCATGATTCACAAATTACATATAATAAAAGCTACTAACTTTTCATTGATTTTGTAAAACAAAGTATTTTTCACTTTTTATTTCAAATTTGAATGCATAAAAGCAAATTCAAAGTGCCAAGTAAAATTTTCACTTGGATGTGGTACAAAATTTTTTCTCAGTTACTATTAAGATAGATCCAAACATACATCTGATATTATTTAGTAACAGCATTTAGAGATTTTATATATTAACTCAAGCACATTAGCAGTGGAGTTACATAAATTTCTTCCCAATATTTTCATGTGATCTTCATTAAATTTCCAAAGATGCTACAAATCTACTTTTATATTTTCCTTTATCTTCCTGGAAATTTAATTAGAAGGAGTAGGAGACAAATATGTAACAAATATTGCTGTTTTCCTACTCACGAATGGATTAACCCCATCTTCTTTATTGGTCATAAAGTACTTGTGCTATCATTACATTTTTAAAACAGTACTTAGTGCTTCTATTGTTTTCATTATTCTGAATAAAACCACATCCTTTAAAGTAATTATTCAATTAAAAAGAAGAAACTGGCATATTACAAAGGTTAATACACTCCAGCAGCTCATTAAATCAAAAGGTAAATATCTTTATCTTGGGCTAATATGAAAACACTATAGAAAGGGTGTGTCACTCTAAGTTATTTACAGTGGGTACTAATTAAACACTATGCCTGATTTATTGGTACAGATCACTCTTCCTGAATTTCTACTAGCTCTATAGAAACTTCCCAAGAGAGCAAGAGGATGGATGTTAGATACTCTGTTTAATTTCCAAGAAAGTAAGGCTCATTCATCTTAAGTACCCATTATGCTGTCTCTTCCTTGAACAGGATTTTTTTCCTTTACATACATATATTGACACAATTACTATAGTCTTCTGATTTCAGTCAGGAAATGTGCAAAGATGAAAAGAGGATTTTTCCCACTGGGAAAATGTCAAGTTAAGACTTCCCTTTAAAGAAGCAATCTGAGACCACAGGGCAACCGAGTAACTTGAAATCTGGAGTGAGACAAGACACTGCACAGAGTGACCAAATCCAAATGCAAAGCATTGGATTACTAGAGGCAAATGATGCCAGATAGCATGTTAAGTAATGATGTGCAGAGACCAGATATACCCTCCTTCCGGAAATAAACAAAAAGTAGACAGATACATGATACAACATTAAGCAAGATGCCGTACATCAGGCAACAAAAGGGTCCATAAGATTTGGGAACAGATCCAAGTGAACGCTACAATCTTGTCTCAGTATACGGAGTTTCCAGGTACAGTGCAGAGAGCAGGAGCCCAGCTGATACCTAGTGGGCTAGAAGGACAGAGCTGAAAATCTGGGGAAACTAAAGAAGCTGGAGAGTTCTCGGACAGAGTGTTGGAGAAAATGCGCCATGCGGGGAATGAACCACAGGCATGTGTAGAGTCTCATTCGAGAATTTGCAGTGATCGCTGCATTCCTATGAGAAAACCACTACAAGCCAGGGAAAGAACCATCCAAAAGGACAAGAATAACAGTACCCAATGTTCATGCAGGGCTAGAAAGAGTGCCTGTCTCACCAGACAGACTGAAAAATTCAGAATACACAGGGCACTTGAGTAAAATATCTACATCACGCTTCCTTTAATAATGGGGGATAATTAGTCATAGATGGCTCTCACTTGGAAAATCTCAAAAGCAAGACCTGAAAGATTTAATCATTTTCAAGTAAAAGGCTTTCCAGAACACAGTTTATATGTAGGAATATCAACACATTCAGTAGTCAGCAAGATAAAAATCAGGAAGCAGGACAATTTGATCTCTCTGGGAGGAATCCTCCCTATCTGTCATTTTGTCACATAAAATATAACTCCTTGGATTTCCCAAACCTCAAGTTATTTCCTAATTACATTTGCACTGTATCCTAGAAGCAAGCCGGGGCAATTATAGGAATCAGCTCATATCTCTCCCCTGCCCTTAGATGTGACTGTCCTGGTCTGTTTCCAATATCTGGAAACTGCTCGCTTATATATTGTGTCCAATTCTCTTTGGTTAGCAAACGAAGATAAATCTGACCCTTGTTCTTTCATTTTCAAAATAATTTTGACTTTTAAACTAATACCTGAAAACTAGAGAATGCAAAAAAAATTGTAAATTTGAAAACAATGAAATTTTATTTTAAAAAATTAACATAAGCACATCAAAAGGAATAAAGAAACTGATCCAACTAACGTTTGATGAAAATTTTATATGCAAATCCTTAAAAGAAATCTATAAGCAGATATTGAGCTCTATTTTAAAAGGTTTATTTGCGGTGATTTTTGTTAGTTTTAATGTATTCTGAATATAAGGAGTCAGGATTCTCACAGTCAGAGAAGAAAGATAGATATATGGAAAAGTGGAAAGACAGAATGAACCTTGTGATGTTGAACTGGATTTGGATGTCACTTTATGAATTCACAATATATTAGATAGGTAGGTAGATGGATATGGACATAGAGATATACATACATATACAGACCTACAACTACATTTATATGCATATGTGTCTATGCAGATACGTATGTTTTCCCCTTAGCTCTGTCTGCTGAGATTTTTTAGGAGCAATGAAACCTCAGCATCCCTGAATACACTTAAGGCTTTGTTTATACTTTGTTTCTACTCAGTAAACCCTGGAAAGGAAACTGGGCTCCTTTAGAGAGAATATTTTCTAGGAATGGGACAGAGAAAAGGAAGAGGAGGCTACCCAAGCTTCTGCTAAAGAATAAAGTAAGAGGGCACCTGGGTGGCTCAGTGGGTTAAGCAACTGTCTTCAGCTCAGGTCATGATCTGGGAGTCCCAGCATCAAGTCCCACATTGGGCTCCCAGCTCCAAGGGGAGTCTGCTTCTCCCTCTGACTTCCCCTGTCATGCTCTCTCTCTCACTGTCCTTCTCTCAAATAAATAAATAAAATCTTAAAAAACAAAAAGAATAAAGTAAGAGTAGTATATTCAACAAAAAAGGAAATGCTCAATGAAGTGGGTATGTCAGAAGGACACACAAGAGGGTTGGAGGAGCTTTCACGCACCAAATCCAATAGGATTTTAGTATTGAAATAAATAACTTACAATCTATTGAATATAACAGGAATCCTTGATTTTATAGTGACATTAATCAATTAGTGAGAGAAAGGAAAAGCTCTTCTTTGCAACAGAATGCTAAGTATAGAAGATAGGACATGTTTTGCAATCACTGTATTGCAAACTTACTAGTAATACTTCGTTCAGGCAGTTATCATCAATAGATACTAAAACGAATGGGTTAAAGATCGACAACAGTTTATCTACGCAGTCTCCAAATATCTCCCCTCTAATACAAAGGGAAACAATTGTGAACTACAGTTCAAACGACCTGGCCCTGCAAACTTCAGCAGAATTAACCTCACTATATTGACAATATTCAGATCTGTGTGTCGCTAGATCTAAATTTGGCAAGAGAAACACAGAAATGCTTTTGGGATATCCTTGTGAAAGGATCACAAGAATCAGATAATGAGGAAGCATCAGAGAAACCCTAGTTAAGGAACATTCTTCTAAATAACTGCCCTTGTCTCCAGACAAGGGATTGTTGTGTACAATTGATCACTGTTGTGTTTATGCATAAAACGTCCTTTTTATAGGAAGCATGCACTATAGCATTTGAGGGTAAAAGGCATTACATTTGCCACTTACTCCCAAATGGGTCATAATGTTATATACACATGCACAAACACACACACACACACACACACACACACACACACAGAAAGTATTCAATAATATGTTAACATGCAAGCAAGCTGGGTAAAGAGTAAACAGATTTTTTTTCAGTACTATTCTTGTAACTCTTCTATAATTTTTAGATCATTCTTAAAAAAGTAAAGATCCAAATATATAATATAATTAAAGGTAAAAAAAAAAGGTAAAAATAAAGCCTTTATGGAGTTTTCAAATATTTATTTCATTTAATCATGCTATCATGGAGTAAATTTTGTCCTTTTTACAAAAAAAAATCTTACAAATATGTTTGTGATGTACAGAAATTGAAAAACTCCTTAATCTGTTCTAAATCACATCGAAGATAGTTTGTTAAAGAATGACCGAAGTATCTTCATCTAAGTCAGTAACCTTATAAGGGTTACAAGAAGAATAAAAGGAAATTGGGTATTTTTTTTTTTAATGTGGAAAGAGATGAAAAAACTCATCTAGACTTCTAGATATTTTTCCAGTGGTATACTTTGAATTCAGGGATTTATGTATAATTTTTATAATGAAATATAGCCTAATATTCCAAGTTAGATTTTTCCAGAAACTTTCTGCAAATGTTTAGAACTTTACCCTTAGATGGAGATAAAGGTACTAGCAAGAACTATTTGTTAGCTTAAGCACATCTGTCACGCACTAATGGTCCACTTGTAATCAAATCATGCATCATTCTTCTCAAGCCATCTTTAGCATTAACAGCCCGCTGAGTGGTTTTGATTTTGCCAAGTTTATTATAGTTCTCCACCGCTGAATTTGCACTCACCTTTTCTGGGAATCTTTCCTTCCAAACATTTACAAGCCTTTCTTCTGTCTTCATGTTTCATCAGCTCTCTGCCCAACTGCCATGTTTTTAGTCAAGTAGTCACTGACTACACTCTGTAAAATACTGTCCTTTTGGCATCCATCTCCATAAACAGCCTTATTACCCTTTGTCTCACATGAAGCTCATTATATATTTACCATTATCCTTTCAAAGACATATAGTCTGCAGCAGAGTTAGAAACAAATGAACCAAATGTTCAAAATTAACCCCAAATCCAATAGCATTGCTCTGGACTTCACCAAGATCCCTTTTAAAAATCGTTCCAATGAACACTGTACCAACAATTATTCAGGCATTGGTTTTATGTTTTATTATTTCCCATGATAACCAATAATGAAATACAACAAACCTAGTAATACTTTTTCTGGCTCTATGTCAATGTTTTTGTTTTGTTTTGTTTTAAAGATTTTATTACTTGACAGAGAGAGAGAGAGAAATCACAAGCAGACAGAGGCAGACAGAGGAGGAGGGGGGGAAGCAGGCTCCCCGCTGAGCAGAGAGCTGATGTGGGGCTGAATCCCAGGACTCTGAGATCATGACCTGAGCTGAAGGCAGAGGCCTAACCCACTGAGTCACCCAGGCACCCCATCAGTGTTTGTTTTTTATAAAGATGTTCTTCAGACCATAAGACAATGGCTAATCTTCAAACTTCTGTCAACAAAGCAAGGAAGTGGGTGATAAAGAAATCAATGTATAGCCCATTGAATAGGACGAGTGCTCTGAGCCAAAGTTAGCTTGAAAATTCATTCTCTCTTGCTGAGTATTTCAGGTGATAGGGGTTGCATTCAATATGCGGATTGCTTTGGGTAGTCTGTACTACCCAAACCATTTTAACAGTCTTTGTTCCTCTAATCCTTGAGCATGGAAAGTCTTTCCATTTCTTTGTGTCATCTTCATTTCTTTCATTAATGTTTTCTGGTTTTCAGATCACAGGTCTTTCATCTCTTTGGTTAGATTTATTCACAGGTATCTTACTATTTTGGGTGCAATTGTAAATGGGATTGATTATGCAATTTCCCTTTCTGCTGCTTCACTGTTAGTGTGTAAAAATGCAACCAATTTCTACACATTAATTCTGTATCCTATGACTTTACTGAATTCACTTACCAGTTCTAGTAGGTTTTTTTACTGGAGTCTTTACATTTTTCTACAAAAGACCCTGAACTGCCAAAGCAATTTTGGAAAAGGAAATCAAAGCTGGAGATATCCTAATTTCAGACTTCAAGTTCTATTACAAAGCTGCAGGAATCAAAACAGTATAGTAGTGACACAAAAGTAGATACACAGATCACTGGAATAGAACACAAAACCCAGAAATAAACCCATAATTATATGGTCAATTAATCTTCAAAAAACCAGAAGCATATTCAATGGGGAAAGGCTCTCCAACAAATGGTGTCAACATGCAAAAGAATGAAACTAGACCAGTTTCTTACACCAGACACAGAAATAAATTCACAATGGATTAAAACCATAAATATCCTAGAAGAGAGGACAGGTAGTAATGTCTCTGTCATCAGCTATAGCAACATTTCTCTAGATAGATCACCTGAGACAAGGGAAATAAAATAAACTATTAGCACTATATTAAAATAAAAAGTTTCTGCAATGCAAAGTAAGCAATCAACAAAACTAAAAGTCAACCTCCTGAATAGGAGAAAATATTTGCAAATGACATATTTGGTAAAATGTTAATATCCAAAATATACAAAGAACTTAAAAAACCCAATACCCCAAAACAAGTATTCTTTTAAAAAACATGGGCAGGGGGCTCCTGGGTGGCTCAGTGAGTTAAAGCCTCTGCCTTTGGCTTGGGTCATGATCCCAGGGTCCTGGGATGGAGCCCCACATCGGGCTCTCTGCTCAGCAGGGAGCCTGCTTTCCCCCCTTCACTCTGCCTGCCTGCCTCTCTGCCTACTTGTGATCTCTGTCTGTCAAATAAACAAATAAAATATTTTAAAAAAACCGGGCAGAATATGTACACAAACATTTCTCTTAAGACATCCAGGGGCACCTGGATGGCTCTGGTGGTAGGCATCCATCTGTCTTTGGCTCAGGTCATGATCCCGGGGTCCTGGAATCCAGTCCTGAGTTGGCCTCCCTGCTCAGCAGGCAGTCAGCGTCTCCCTCTGCCCCTCTCCCTCACCCTACTCACGCTCTGAAATGAAATCTTTAAAAAAAGAAGAAGAAGAAGACCTCCAGGTAGCCAACAGACACACATAAAGATGCTCAGTATCCTTCATCATCAGGAAAATGCAAATCAAAACCACAACAAGGTATCATCTCATACTTGACACATGCTTAAAATCAAAAATGCAAGAAAAAAGTATTGCCAAGTTTGTGGAGAAAAAGCACCCCCTTGCACTGGTGATGGGAACACAAACTCATGCAACCACACTAGAAAACAGTATGGAGTTTCCTCAAAAAATTAAAAATGGAACTACACTATGATCCACTAATGGAGCTACTGGGTATTTGCCCCAAAATACAAAAATACTAATTCAAAAGGTACATGCACCCTTATGTTTATGGCAGCATTATTTACAAATTATGGAAATAGCTTGTGTCTATTGACAGATGAATGGCTCAAGATGAGTGGTGTATTTATACGATGGAGTATTATTCAGCCATAAACAAGAATGGAATCTTGCCATATGCAATGATACGGAGTTGGAAAGTATAATGAGTTGAAATTTTTTTTTAAATTAAAAATATATCTAACTTTAAAAAAATTAAAATATATCTTTTTTTTTTTAAGGATTCTATTTCTTTATTAGGGAGAGAGAGAGAGAAGAGAGAGAGAACACAAATGTTCATGAGTTGAGGGAAGGGGCAAAGGGAGAGGGAGAAACAGACTCCTCACTGATCAGGGAGACCAGCACAGGGCTTAATCCTAAGACCCCAAGATCGTGTCCTGAGCTAAAAGGCAGTCACGTAACCCACTGAGCCACCCTATCTAACCTTTCTTTTATTTAAATGGTAGAAAAAATTAGGATTGTAATTGTGTTAAAATACCTACTTTTAAAGATGTATATACATGCTAAGGTTAACTTTGGTGGGGGAGAGACAACCTTAAAATTTTATTATGCCCACAGAGAAAAACCCTGATAAAGTCATAAAAACCACAAACACATACACACAAACACACACTGATTTTCAAAGGAACTTAGTCTTTTAACGAAAATATCCTATAATTATTTGTGAGGTAAAATAGAATTTGGAAAATGAAGTATTTGTGACACATGGTTATACAGAACTGTTATACAATAGATAAGGAGTTAGAATTTTAACACTCTAAATGGTTTTATCAAATTAAGTTGTTCCTGGCTGGTTTTAATTTGAACTTCTGCCTTGCATGCTTTTGCCGAATTTCAAATTGATCTCAGAACGTCTAATTTATTTGTCTTGGATACTTTGAAATTTATTGTAGCCAAATAGGAAATTAAAATAAAATTCAAAATGATTTGGCCCTCTTGCTTTCTATCACCCTCTCTCAAAGATTCCATTTGTCTGTGCAAAATCCACCCAGCCCAGCTTTACTTAATTTGCTGATGGAATTGGAATCTGTTTTGTTCTGTGTTTATGGAACTAAAATAGGAAGAAATAATAGACTTTATTCACCAGCTCTGGGTTTTGCCTAAAATAGGACCACCTAGTTGGGAGCTCTGCCATCCCTGGCTTCTTTGTCTCACTTCTGCGTGACTACGATTTGGCTCTGCACTGTAATTCTGCTTATCCAGCTTGTTTTGCTTGGTTGTTCAATGAATAAGCATCTGACTCTGTCTTTATTTTATTGAAAAACCCTGCACCGCTTTTGGTTTTGCCAGCCAGAGGAGTAAAAGGACATAAGCAAAATCTGGGGGCGCATTTGATAGCTTTAGTGAATAACTAGTGAGGTTTTATTTTAAACGATTCATGCAAGCTTTGAAAAAACACTCATAAGTATCTAATTGGGAAAAGTAAATGTGTATTTTGTCAGACCATATGGTTATGAGCTGTCCTACATTTAAATGTGTGGGAAATGGACACACTGGTCTAATCAAAATCATTACTTTCAAGACAAGAATCTGAGTTACAGTAGTATAAACCTATTACCAAATGTCTTGAATATTTTGCCAAATTTTAAGGGTGGTCTACTGTAACTTCTTAAAATTTTTGAAGAACACGATGGCCACTGATCACAGGATGATGGTGGGAAGACATTTCTTTTAAAACCTCCAGTAGGGGGCACCTGGGTGGCTCAGTGGGTTAAGCTTCCGCCTTCCGCTCAGGTCATGATCTCAGGGTCCTGGGACTGAGTCCTGAATCCGGCTCTTTGCTCAGCGGGGAGCTTGTTTCCCCCTCTCTGCCTGCCTCTCTGCCTACTTGTGATCTGTCAAACAAATAAATAAAAATCTTTAAAAAAATGAAATGAAACCTCCAGTAGTAGTGGCACAACTTCCTTTTATGACAACTGAGGCTAGACCATGGAGCTGTCTTGTTTTTAACTTTTTCATGTGTGAGATGTTCAACCAATAATTGAGGACCTACATAAGACAAACAGAAATTTTTCTCAAGTTTTTTTTTTGTTCCCTTCAGCTATACTCTTCGAGGTCCTTTCATGTACTTTCTAAGTACCTCTAGGCCCTTCTCTTTTCTAATTCTGTACTCAATACATGAAGGCACTGGGTCCCCTTTTAAATCTTTTCCAGGGCCCTTATGTCTCCAGGGTAAGAAAAGGATATTCTCAGCTTAAAGGCACAGAAGTTATTTTAGTATAAGGAAACTATTACCCGAAATTTTATGAAAATATTTTGGTATCAGTGCCAGGATTCCCCTTTTTACAGTAAATGGATTTCTGACAAGCTAAGGAATCTTAAAGAAAAGCAACTATCAGCTGTGCTTGTATCAACTTAGGACGTTTTAACCATGTATGGCCACCAAGTGGTCATATATAGGAGATGGAAAAATGTTCCACCAAAAGCTATGTCCAAAAGTAGATACTGCTGTCCCTGGTTTGTATCTCTTTCAAGGAAAACCTTACTTCTATGCAACTCTTAAAAATCTCATTTCATTTCTGGCTTCTTCCTAAACAATAATGGAAGTAGCCAGTCAGGAGAGACTGGATAAATCAATTTTAAAATAAACCAATCTTATTTGGGGAAATCTCTTCCTAATCTTCCTGTGGACATTTGACACTTGAAGATGTGCCGTCCCTCATCCCGGGCAGAATCAACCTTCTCAAAATGTCATGGAACTTTGTCATGCTGACATCCAGAGGCATGTAGTCTCTGTGCACCAAGTGAAAATGGTGAAAAGCCCATGATAATAGGAGAATACAAATTCTTATGCAGTGAGCCTTTTCAAAGACATATAAAAGGGAAGTATCTGTAACATTACCTTAAAATGGCAAAAGGGAATGAAACTATGATAGCTACAGTAGTTAAATGACCCTACCTACCCTTGTCCTTCTATGATCTCCTCCCCTTAGCATGGGTGAAATCTGTAACCGCAATAAGTTGTTATACATTATATTGTAAAAGATTTTATAGAATCAATTATGGGTACTAATTGGTTGACTTTAGGTTAATCAAAAGAGATTATCTATGTAGGCTGACCTAATCACATGAGCCCTTTAAATCTTGGACTAGTGGTAAGAGACCAAGAAAGTCTCAACTCTACAACAATCTGAAACCCTACAAAATCTGTGCTAGGAAAGTCATCCTCATGTGCACAGTCTTTCAACCTCCCCATCACAGCCTAACAGATCTCTCATCACAAGCCAATCCTTTCTCCTGTTTGGAATAGGCACACTTTCTTCCCTAAGACCAACTATCTTCTAGTCCAGTGTTTTAAGAAACTAGCTTCATAACTATTGCTATAGTGTTAGAGTATTTTTTTGACTTCTTTGTTCTCCTTCAGGACTTACGACAACTTGCTCTTCACTAGATAAAAGAAAGTTGATATGATCCAAGTACACAGTAAGGAATTTTAGTAAAGAACTGGTCAGTAACCAGATTGTTCCTCGATCTTCACCCTTAAGTTGAATCCCAATAGTACAAATGACACAGAAAGTGGTTAGACTTGGTGAATAAGTAGTATCAGATAAATCCTGTGAAATTTCAAGTGCCTATCCCATCTGTGAACCCTTTCTTTAAAATGAAGTTTAGATTTTTGCATTGATTGCTGGATCTCTTGGGATTTATACATTTGGCTCCAGTCCATATCCAGTCCCTTCCATGTCATGAAAGGGACCCAGAAAAGGAGAGGCTCGTACTTCAAAGTAATTCTAAGCTATTATATAAAATTTAAAGACACTCAGTTTTTAGGAAACCCATGGATCTAATGATGCTTACAATGGCTGTGGTAAATGAATGTACTTGCAAATTCCAAAAGAGAATTATTTCAAACATCCCTGGGGTTTCAAGGTCTTCAGCTGTTAAACAGCACTTTATAGTCCTGGTAGAAAATTAAGTCTTGACGAGATATACCCAAACAATGTGAACTGAACCATTCAGGAGAATTATTTGATGTTATTTGACATACCAAGACATCATATTGTGTTTATAAAAAATCTAGAATATAATGGAAGTATTTCATAAAATATCAAACTCAAGCCAGTTTCGAAGGTATAAGGAAGGTGCAGACGCCTGAGACCCAGCACGCGGCTGAGCCATTCAGTTTCCTAGGTTCCCAGATCAGCTGGCTTCAAGCTTTCCCGGCAATTGGAAACACTGGCAAGATCCTGGAGGATATAATGAAGGAGAAAATACACAGTGTTGGACCCCTCTCTGCTTCCAAGGACATCTCGATTATGGCTTTTTCTCTAGCCAGACAGGGTGTTAGCTTCCACGGACTCTAGACCTGAACTTTGGGAAATACTGCCTCCCTTTGTTCCTGCATCAGCTTACTACCTCCTGGGGTGGTGCACCGTCCACTGTTTGGCTTCTCAACAATCTTACTATCTGTGCAGTCAGTGCTCCTATCTCCACTACCTATACTAGATTCCTATAGTACATTCCTTCTCTTTAAATCCTTACAGCCATTTTCATTTTCTTGGCAAGATTCTGAATAAAATGTAGATAAAATCTGCTAACAAATTGTAGGAGATTCTAATCAACTAAGTTATATATATATTCACAATGAGATAACAAGGATATTGCCAATAAAACGGGTGATTACAGTATCAGACAGCTGAGTGGATCAAAGATTCCATCTGTGTGAAAGAATCCAATATAGATCAGAAGGACACTTGGGAAGCCAAAAGTGATCGTCAGTAGACACACTTTGAGTATAATATCTGTGAATAATATCTGAATAATATCTTCGCAGCTCTATTTTCTTCTGTCATCCCACAGGTCTTTATCTATGAATTATTGTGATTTATCATCCCTAGAACAGTATTCTATTTCGGTTACTTTGGATTGAGACATTAATAACTAGGTTTTGATGCATATATTTTAAGAGAATGGATACATTTTTAATATTGATAAAAAATAAATTATAATAAATGACTTCAGGCAAAATTTATTTTAATTGTAATAAAAGCAATAGGCTTTCTATCTGGCGATGAATGAATTTGGTATGTATCCCAGGAGTTACACAAGGAATAAAGTCCACTTTCTGCTTTGAGAATTCTCTATTTTCATGTACACCATTTCTTTGATGAGTTAAATGTTAGCCCATTTCCTTTATCTTCATTTATGTGAATTAAAAAAATAAAGAGCATATTGCAAAATATCCACATGTAAAAATATCCAGTATCACTGTATGAACTTTTCTTGCTCTCAGGGAAACAAATTCATCTAGACCAGAATTTGCCGTTACTACTGTCAGAAATTTGCAAAGTGGTTTTTGCATCAGAACAGATGGTGGCTGGTGGTAGAAGTTTCCACGCTTCCATTTTACCAAGGCTTTTATAACGAGCATGCTTATGCGAAAAAGTATAATTCTATTAAAGAATGTTTAGGCATTTTGAATGAAACTAAACTGGAACATTTGAAAATATAATAAATCGGAATTCTAAGAGCCTAGTCTAAGCAAGCATAGTGTGCTATTTGATAAGCATTTTGTAAGCATTTTTATCCTTACTTTCCTTTATTCAAAATGTCACCCTTTATAGTTCAGTTGACATTTGGGATGAAAAGAAATCACTTTTTCCCCCCCAAGAGTGCACAGGTTTGATTATTTCTTTGAATGAACTATCACTTTATCCAAGCAACAGTAACATCTTAAAATACCCTTTTTTCCCCATTGACCTACATCTCTGTTCCAGATTATTAAGTGTAAAACCAGCAATTCAATCATTTTTTAATCCTTGATAACATGGTCTTATCTAACATTCGCCTTGTGGATATAATTTGAAAGAGAATTTCATTAACATTTAAGTTCAGTGAATACATAAGAAAATGCAATTTGTTTTTGATAAATATTCTAATTTCAGTAAATGTCCTATCTTATTTTCTCTATAGATTTCTATCTATGGAAACATATATGACTGCTTGTGTTACAAATTAAAACCACTGTGATACAAATAGTTTTAGGTAGTTCAAATGCAACATCCCTTTTTAGTATTTATTAATGCAGTTAATCGAGTTTAAATTCCACTGATATCTTATGGCTAGACAGAGATAAAATATTCTAGCATTTTCCAAAACTTTTGAGATGCAGGGATAGTTGTTTTATTTTTGTTTTGGGGTTTTTTTTTTAAGACACAAATGTCTAACCTATATACAAAAGTCAGAGTCAGAGATGGATTGAAGCAAGCATCTAACTACTTTTTAATTTAACAAGAATATTTAACTTGAAGTACCTTTAAAACTGTTTCATGTCTGGGGCGCCTGGGTGGCTCAGTGGGTTAAGCATCTGCCTTCAGCTCGGGTCATGGTCCCAGGGTCCTGGGATCGAGTCCTGCATCGGGCTCCCTGCTCAGCGGGGAGTTTGCTTCTCCCCCTCCCTCTCTCTCTGCCTGTCTCCCTGCTTGTGCTCTGTCTCTCTCTCAAATGAATAAATAAAATCTTAAAAAAAAAAAAAACATGTTTCATGTCTAAAGATATAGCATAGTTATGTGTTCTTACTAGAGAAGCAGCCATATCCATGCCAATGATTTTCAAATCACAATGAAGCATCCATCTCACTTATTTTGCAAAAGGAGCAAAAAAATTTTTTTTCAAGAATGTACTTGAATAACATTAGGAAAGGACCCTCCATTTAAAAAGCTGATTTTTTTTAACTTTTTAATTTATTTATTTGACAGAGACACAGCGAGAGAAGGAACACAAGCAGGGGGAGTGGGAGAGGGAGAAGCAGGCTTCCTGCTGAGCAGGGAGCCTGATGTGGGACTCGATTTCAAGATCCCAGGATCTTGACCTGAGCCGAAGGCAGATGCTTAATGACTGAGCCATCCATGTGCCCCTAAGCTGAATTATTAAGACCAAAAAAGAATAGACACTCATAAAGAACAATAAAGAGGCAAAAGACAAAAGAAAATGAAAGTGGGTCACATAATATTTGAAAATATGTGAAACTCAATAATAATCATTGAAACACAAATTAAAATCATAAAACATGACTATTCCCTTTTGGATCTCCTATTTTCTCACAATCATAGGTTCTTGTCACGTATTTATAACCAGTCCTTTAATGGCACACTCTTAGTTATTTAATAAATTTGACAATGAAAATTCGTAGTACAAAATCAAAGCTACATCTGAAAATATCTCCTATCTACCATCTGACCATTGGGTACCCAGTGCCACCATCCCATCACACACCCTGGCCTTGTCTCTACGAAAAGACAGCTGTTCAGGAATCCTGTACTCAGCTAGCTCATACGTATGTTAAAATGCATTCCATTAGTATGCATGTGTTACTGCTTTTAACATTATAAAAAGTGCAGGATGTTTCACGTATTAGTGTTTCTGTGTGCTCCATACTGCCATGATTCACCTATATGGTCACATTTGTGTAAGTCTACCTTGAGCATTTGAGACAGAATATTTGTACACTATGCCTACTATCATAGTTTGTTCTTTTACCCCAGTGCTGTATTTGGGCTATTTTGAGGGGAAAAATAAAAACTTCATTTCACAAAATTGCAGAGTTTAAGTGGACTAGTAACACCCAAGTATGAGAAATTTACTCATACCATTTAAGCACAAGTGTAAATTAATAAAGGAGAAAAAGGCTGGTGGTAAGTATTTTAAAATAAATTCATATTAAACTATTAAAGATATACAAAACGATTGTATTGAAAATTCTGAGCATCTTTTAGTGTATAGTTTTTAGAATGAAGCTAGGTTTTGTTTCTTTTTTTTCATTTCCCATACATTTATTTCACTGATTTATGTTTCTGTTTTCCTTTGTTTCTCTAATCCTGCAAATTATAAGTGCTTTTGAGTGTGATTTTATACATACAAATATTTTATGTAATTAATTAATTTAATTCGAAATAAATAAATAAATAAATTTAAGAAATGCCTTCTGCAAGAAAGAAACCTTGTCACCCAGAGGAGATAATGCACATTTGGGTGATCATCTTTCCCACATTTTTCTTTAAAATACAACTGCACCCTCAAACACAATTCCATATATACTTCATCATATATAATATTCTGAATTGTGTCTACCCTCTGTTACCCAATTTATCAAAATTATCTGCAATGCCTATTTAAACAAATGCAAGTAACTAATTTCCTGACCATTGGGGATGTCTTTTTTTTTTTTTTTTAGAATTTCTTTATTTGACAGACAGAGATCACAAGTAGGCAGAGACATAGGCAGAGAGGAGGAAGCAGGCCCCCTGCTGAGCAGAGAGCCCGGTGTGGGCCTCGATCCCAGGACCCTGAGATCATGACCTGAGCCGAAGGCAGAGGATTAACCCACTGAGCCACCCAGGTGCCCGGGGAATATCTTTATCTTAAGGAAAGGATAAGATGGGTGCAAGATAAAGAAACATCATCATCACTTCTCTGTTCCTAATGTAGAAAGCCTGAGATCAACCTCAATACACAAAAATAGACATGTGGTTAAGAAAATTAAAGCATGGGGGCACCTGGGTGGCTCCGTGGGTTAAGGCCTCTGCCTTCGACTCAGGTCATGATCTCCATCCTCAGCAGGATTGAGTCCCCTGCTGAGCAGAGAGCCTGCTTCTCTCTCTCTCTCTCTCTCTCTCTCTCTGCCTGCCTTTCTGCTTACTTGTGATCTCTGTCAAATAAATAAATAAACTATTAAAAAAAAAGAAAATTAAAGCATTATGCATCTAATAAATGAAATGATATGTAGCTATTAGAGAGGACTTTGTTATTCTATACATTTTAAGAGTTTTGGCTATGATACATGATGAGCGGGTTAAAGCAGTATAATCACACACCAATTTGGATTTTTATCTTAATATTGCATTTTATATCATATCATGCTCAAGAAAAAGGTCTGGAAATATATACACACATATATAGAGAGATATATAAATGTGTATATAGCTATAGAAATCCACACACATATCATGCATATATAATAAAATTAAATATATATTTAGCTCTTCATGGTCTTTAAGAATTATTAGGAATTGGCTGTACATAGATTTTATGTGTTTTCTATATTCTTTATATTAACAGCCTTCCCATTTATGTATTATCTGGACTTCTACAAGTATTTATAAGTTTATAATAAGAATACTGGTTCAATTTTCCTTTTTGTAAATATATAAAATAGTCTCTGCTATTTCAAAGCTTAGGACATTTCTTCCTGCCTTTGAATGTGCTTACTACCTCTAAATTAACTAACTTTCAATGAACTAAGTACATAGTGATATTTTTCTTTTCAAAAACAGTAGAATTTTCAGATTTGCCCATTTTACCTTTTTTACTTTTATATGTTTATAATTCTTTTTTGTTATTTTTAACTCTTGTTCCGAGTTATCTTGCAAATACAAAATGAACAAATTTGTGGAGAGAGCTGTTCAAAGACTTGTATGTAAATATAACAGAAATCAAAATGACTTTCAACTCTGATTAGAAGAGGTACTTAAACATTCTGAAAAAGATATCCCCTATGTTTAACAGAACAGTTCAAAAAGCTGTGAATTTGAAGTTACCCTTCACTGAACAACAGAATTCTAGGCAAAATCTATTCTCAAGCATTTGGGCTAGTTTAGGACCAGAAATTTCATCTATAATATTCCAGGTACAGAAGAACATAAGCTGATCTAGTGCTCAAATACTTCTAAATTTATTTTTTACTTAATATTATTATTTTAGAGAGAGAGAGCGAGCACAGGCTGTAGGGGAAGAGGGAGAAGGAGACAGTTTGGCCTCACTCTCACAACCCTGAGATCATGACCTGAGCAGAAATCAAGAGTCTGAAGCTTAACCTACTGAGCTACCCAGGCACACCTCTAAATAATTTTTTAATATAACTATTATGATCTCCATATCTGAAATATTAAATTTTATACTATAAGAGGTTAAATAATTGTTCTGTAGTCATATACTTTGCAAGCATTAGAGCTGGAGTTTTAGAAAGTACTAGTGTGTTTGTGTCTATGTGTGAGATACAAATTCCTTCAAGTAAAGTATCAGAATAGAGCTGGGTGAACACTTTAAAACAAACCATTTTCTTTGTTTCAAAATATATGATCTAGTACTTATGTAACTATCAATCATTGATTCATATGGAATAAGAAAGATGTAGATAAGCAATGTTTATATATACTACACAGTAGACACTGCAGTACAATCATTTCCCATGTTATTCCAGAAAATAATCAGATGGCCTAAACTTTCATGTGAGTCTTCTGTAAGCAAAACCCCATCAAAGAAACTTAAACTGCAGAAACACTCTTATATAACCAATATATAGAAAAACCAACTGAATCCCGTATCTTTCACTATATCCAACTTTGGAGGAGTTTCCCCATTGCTAACACATTCTACATCTTTGTATGGAAGAGGCCAGATTGTTCTCACCTGAAACGAGCGCATTTTGTCAATGACCTTTGTAAAGAATACATGTGTGCTGGATCCCAGCACAGATTTACTGACAACTGGGATTTAGTAACTCTTAGGTAGAGCCCAGATATTTCAGTTTTAAGAAGCAAACCAGTATCTTTGATCATTAGGAAATTTGGGGAAACGCTATATTAATATAAGACAGAAAGGGAACTAAAATATGCATTAAGTACTAGGCACCTTTTAAATTATTAATATTTTAACCTTCAAAAAAATACTGTAATTTAGGTCACTCCATTTGAAAGCAGAGAAATTAGAATAATTGAATACCTTGCTCATGTTTACATATAAAATAAACAGGGGCTCATTTTGCCTAAAGAACACACTTTTTTTTTCTTTTTTACTTTATTACTGTATCTTACAAGTTTTGGGAACTAACTTAGGCATCTATTAATCATTACTATAATTTTAGTACCAAAAAAATGATAATTCACCAACATTTCAACCTTAAGTCAAAAGGATCCAGGGAAAATGTTTCACTGTAAAAGATTTCTTCTGGGATCCTTTGAATATACCTTTCAAATTCACAACCAGTTAACTCAGTTTTACACTGTACAATAAATCCATGGGAAATTCCACTCACTTGTACATTTGAGGTTCTAGTTACATATTATATTATTACGGTTATAATATAATATATATTACAGTATATTACCGTTACATATTATCAGGTAACAACAATGTGTTTCAACTACTGAAAAAGAAAAAGGGTTTCTAGTCCAGCACTTAAGAAACTTACAACTCTTAAATCAGCAAGAGAAATGAAGTCACGAGGCAAATTTTACAAATTTTATCACAACTTACCACAGGAGAAACCTTCACAGGAGCCAGTGTCGGGGGAGGAAACTGAAACTGCAATCGGTGAGTTGCTGAAAGCTCAGCATGGACGAGCGTGTGAGGTAAAAACTGCAAGGCAACCGATCCCCAGGAAGCCCCCACACTTTTATTGTCTCAGTGCAGAGTTCTACGGGATGCTCACAGTAATTACTGAATAAAAATTCCCTTGTGATTCAGGCCCGGCAGGGAGAGAGAACCATTTTTGATACATTCCAGAACATTCTGTTCTAAATGAGGCCTGCCCTCAGGAGAAACTTTTTAACCAAAGCCTAACCTCTGGGGATTTGTCAGAGTCTAATTGGCACAGGGGAGGAGAAATATCCAACCAGCTGATTCTAGCCTTGCCTGTGGAGGAAGGGACAGCCCAGCCCAGTTCCTCCTAGCTTTCCAGGGGAGAAGGGGAAACATCCAACCCAGCTGGTTCTAGCCTTTCACAGGGAAAAGGGTATACTCAACTGGTCATAGCCTTCCACAGGGAGGAAGGGAAATTCCCACTGCAAATTGGCCAATTAAGAATGATCCAGCAAAACTTTAGATAATCCACCATGAGGCCCTTCTAAAGGCCAAGTCTAGGGTCCTCCTCACCCCCTTTCTTCTTACCCTCTTCCCACTGCCTCATTGTGTGCCTTCTCATGCCCTCACTTTAGCATGCCACACCCCCAGCATGACCTCTGAATACTAATTCTTGTTCCTCGGAGTTCCCTGATGTTTTTGCTGAAGTGCATTCTCTGATTTTAATAGGAGCCAAAAGAGAAGATTCAAGGACAATATCAGCTCCAGAGGGCGAGGTGTCTATGCAGTTCCCTACAAACAAAAGGGGTGCAGGCAAGTGTGTCAAGCATTCCTAGCTGAGAACATCAGTGTCAATAAATTGGAACCAAGCCAATAAGAAGATAACAGTTTTTTAGAAATAATAATAGTAACATTGTTACTACAACAATTGATATGTCAATGGATCAACGTTTGATAGGTAACCTTTTGCATCTTATGTATCAGTGAAATGTATGACAAGTATGATATAAAAAAAAGAAGGAATAAGGATTCTTTTGTTATTATAAGGTACTTAAATAACCTGTGAAGCAGTACAGTGTTACTTGAAAGTGGAATTGAATTAGTTGCAAATGTGTATTACAAACTGTAGGGCTATCAATAAAAAATATAAGAAAGGAGAAAAAATAGAATAATATAAAATGCTCAGTTAAAACCACAAAACGCAGAAAAAGAGTGGAAGACAACATAGGAATAAAGAACAAGGACAACAAATAGAAACAGTAATGGTTGATATTAAGCCAACTTTGTAAATAATGACTTTTAATGCCAAAGGTCTAAATGCACCAATTAAGAGAGGGACTGACCAAGTGGATCAAACAACAGACCCAACCATGTGTCCTCTACAAGAGACCTACTTTAAATATAAAGACAAATATAGATTAAAAGTAAGTGGACAGAGGAAAACATATTGTGATAACACTAATCAAAAGAAAGTGAGAGTAGCTATATTAATTCAAACAAAGCAAAATGCAAAATAAGGGAAGTTACCAGGGGCATTTTGTAAAGGGAGGCGTACTTACATGGTAAAGGGGGAAATTCTCAAGAAGACAAAACAATCCTTAATGCATAAGCACCTAACAACAGAGCATCAGCAGAGTGACTAATTTGGAAAAGGAGACTGTCAAATACACAGTGTTTACAAAACATAGAATAAATTAAAACCCTCTGGAAAGTTTATGAGATTAAAGAATTACATTTATTATATCTTATTAAACATACTGTAATATAAAATACTACCTTCCCAAATAAATGTATAATACTTGGTAAAATAAAATAGTTATATCATGCATACTATTAGGGTCCGTAATCAAGGGAGTGAGACTGATACAAAGCGAAGGTCAAGCAAAGCTTTATTTCACACCAAGCATCGAGAATCAAACCGACTGGTCGGGGTGTCTCTTACAAAGAGACGACAATGACGATGATGACCCCCACGACGACGACGACCCTGATGACCATGCTGCTCCGGCGACGCTACCCCAGCCTCACAGACTTTTACAGAGGTGGTTGAGCCTGGCTTATACACAGGTGGCCATGAGATTGCAATGCATAGGGAAAACTGCACAGTCATGCTAGGTCGGCAATACGGGTGGCCAATTGAATTTCAATTTACCATAGAAAATATATGCGTGCTTTACAGATTGGATGTCTCCATCCGGCCTGGCCCGCCCCTCTATCCAGGATTTGCAAGTAAGTTCCTCTGGCTAACCAGGCCCTCACACATACATTCTAAATATTTTTATGCTTTACAGGTGTTAATCACTGATTCTGTGTGTACTACAAAGCTGCAATGTTTTGGTATACACACATATTTACAACATATCAGTGAATTTATACAAAATTGTACACAGATAACACCACAAGTTACAAAAATGCAAATACGAAATCTACAGAAAGTCATATTTACTATTTTTCTATCAAGTAGCACAAATTTTCATACCCACAAGTTATTACATCCTCAAAGAATTTGTAGAGATAACACCATAAATATATTAATGAAATGGTGGGTTTAAAAGTATTGATTTTCTCAAGGTCACACAGTTGTTAATCTGCTTTTGGATTTGAACAAAATATATTGATTCCAATTCAGGTCATTTTTTTATTATATCAGATTTTCTTATGCACACTTAACAATATTGTGGTAACTATAGATATAAATTAATGCACTGAATGTAATTGCCATATATACTGTGAGAGATTAGCACAAAGAGTTGATGGGTTTCTTTAAAATTAACTTTAGAATATCTGATTTTCAAAGGCTCTTCTTCCTTAGGGATGTTTGGGTATAATTTCATGGGACAAACACAACCCTGGCAATTATTAGTTACTGTAATCTCTTAGTGTGAATGTAATTATCAGGACAGCCCAACAAAACCATAAGTGAGAGAGATGTAGAACATGAATCTTCACAATTCATTTATGTTACTTTAAGAGCTGAAACAATGCAGAAATAATTCTATTTGAAGAAAACTTTTGTAACACAGATTCTACAGGCCTCAGAATGCTAAAATTGTAGATGAGATGTTTTTAAAATTAAATGTAAAAGTCCCATATTCTTAATATTTATTGAATATTTTTGTATGTCAACACTCTCCTTGGTTCTGGAGCTTTCTTGTCTCTGTTCCCATGAGGTTAAGTAGGAGGACTGAAATAGATTCCTGAAATAGGTCAGTCATTACATGAAGAAGTAAGCACAATGAGGAGTATGTAAAGGGTATTAGACAAAGACGTAGGGAATAAGGGGAAGCCAAGCCAGAGTTGAAGATGAACAGAGTTTCCTCAGTTCAAAATCAATGTAAATGGTTAAAAAGGAGTTTGGCAGGTGAGAATATGGTGAAAAGGCATTTCAAGTGGAGTCCATGTATCCAAAAAAGCCTAGTGTGGGAGATATTAATGCTCAGAACATCATAAATACAAAACATGGAATGACAGCAATAGAGCTAGAGAGGCAGACAGATAGAAGAACTTCTTAACATCATGATAAAAATATAAGGCATTGTTTTCCTAGAGTCTGACTAAGTTCTAAAATGAGGAATGGTATATTTAGATTCATATTTTAGATAGATCTCTGGGACTTTAACTTTATACTCCCTAAAATAACATCGAAACATTACCTTACCATACTTTTTTAATTGGTATTTTTCTTGAGTTAATTTGAAATTCATGTGCAATCTGAAGAAAATTACAAAGAAATCTTGTGTATCATTTACCTAGTTCCCACCATTGGTAATATTTTCAAAAACTCATACAATATCACACTAGTATACTGACATTGACACAACCCATATTCAGACCTCCAGGGTTACTTGCACTCATTTGTGCAAGTAAATGTTCTGTGTGTGTGTGTGTGTGTGTACGCACATGTGCATGCACAGATGCACATGCTTAGTTTTCTACAATTTTATCACCTATGTAGATTCCTGTATTCACCACCATAATCAAGATCCTGAACAATTCCTTTACCACAAGGATCCCCAGGCTCCCCTTTTATAGCGATACCCTCCAAACCTAATTTGCACCATCTTCACTCCCATATCTGGGCAACCAGTGCTATGTTCTCAATTTCTAAAATTCTGTTATTTAAAAATGTTACATAAATAGAATCATATATTATATAACTTTTCAAGATTGACTTTCACTCAGCGTTGCTTCCTGAATATTCATCCAAATCATTTTGTATATTAAGTTCATTCTTGGTTTCTACTAAGCAGTATTCCATAGTATGCATGAACTATAGTTCTTTTACTATTTAACTGTCAGAAGATACTCCAACTATTCCATTTTGGCTATTAAGAATAAGATTGGCTGTTATGAACACTCTTGTATGAGTATTTGTGTCAATATAAGTTTTCATCTCTCTGGGATAAATGGCCAGTAATAGTAAATAATTGTTAAGTTGTATCATAATTACAGCTTTGGTTTTATGGAAATTGCCAAAGTATTTTCTAGAGTGGCTGTGACATTGTATATTCTCAAAAGCAATGTAGCAGTGATGCAGTTTCTCCACATCCTTCCCACCATTTGGTGTTTACATTATTTTTTATTTTAGTCATTCTGATAGGTATATACAAATATCTCATTGTGGTTTTAATTCCTTATTTCCTTAATGTATAATGATGTTGAATGTTTTTTCAGGTGCTTATATGCCATCTATATATCCTCATCAGGGAAATGCCTATTCATGTCATTTGCCCATTTTATATTTACATTTTTTAAATTATTCAGTCTGATTACAGATTTTCTTGTTGCCTACTTTGATTTGATTCCTTAATGGTTACATAACATACTATATACTTTTAGTTATTTTGAATTTGTTAAATTATGTTTTATGATCCAAAATATGGACTATTTTAGTGAAAATCTCGTATTAGAAAAATGCTTACTTTGCTGTTGTTAGTTGGAGTGTTCTGTATTTAACAATTGGAGTCTACTAGTTGACTATGTTGGTCCACTTGTCTATATCTTTGCTGATTTCTGGCTAATAGTTCTATCATTTGCTGAAAGGCAGGTATTGAAGTCCCCAACTAAAGTTACTGATGTTCTGTTTCTCCTTTCAGTGGTACAATTTTGTTTCATATATTTTGAGACAGTTGTTTGGTATGTACACATTTAAGATCATTACACACCTACCTTCTTGACCGATCCTTCTAAAAAAATATTTAATGTATATCTCTGTCTCCAGTAATTTTCTTTGTTGGGAACCTAATTGGCCAGATATTAATATAGTCACTCCTGCTTTTTTATTGATGTTTGCATTTATATCTTATGTCTTTTATTTTTAGCTTGCCTATATCACTGAAATTGAAGCGAGTTTCTTCTAAACGGTATACACTTGGGTTGTGTTTTATTATCCGCTCTGCCAATCCCTTTCTTCTGTTTGGTGAATTTAAATCATTTATATTACTGTAATTATTGATATGTTATCCAAAAACTGAGAATGAAGGGAATTCCATTAACCAAATAAAGAAATGTAAATCAAAATTACAATGAGATAACATTTTACACCCAAAAGGATGATTCAAATGTAAAATAGGCTACTATCTTAAGGGCTAAACGGCAGACAATACCAATGTTAACAAGGATTTGAGAAATTGGAATTTTCACATGCTGCTAGTGGGAATGTATAAAGGTGTAGCCACTTTTGAAAACCACCGGCAGTTTCTAAAAAAGGACAAACCACATGATCCAGTAATATATGTAAAGATATATACCCAAGAAAAGTGAAAATATAAATTCACCTAAAACCTTATAGATGAATGTTCATAGTAACTTTATTCAGAAAAGCCAAAACACAAAAACATCTGACAAGACCATCAGCTGTTCATCAGTAGATAAACAAGGTGTGGTATATCCATATAATGGAAGAGTATTTGTTAATACAAAAGAATGAATATGTATACATATTACAACATGGATCAACCTTGTAAACATTATACTAAGGGCAAGAAGCCAGTCACAAAGACCATATATGGTTTGATTTCATTTCTAGAAAATGTCCCGAAGAGGCAAAAGAAGTATGGGGACACAAAGTAGATTGTCAACTTCTTTGTCAGAGATAGAAAATAACCAAAGACTCCATTTAAATTAGAATATTTTTTGATTGAAATTTGTTTTTATAAAGAGTTAGGATACATAAAGCTTTCTGCACAAATTTTCTGCTTACCACACCTTTAAGTTTGGGCCCTATGGATACAGGGATCTTTTTTTTTTTTCTTAATTAAAGTGTAATTAGCATACAATGTTATGTTAGTTTAAGGTATAAGGTATAATGATTCAACAATCCTATATAACTTTCCCCTACCTCAATGATCATTATGATAAGTGTATTTTTTAATCTCCTGCACCTATATCACACATCTCTCCACCTCTCCTCTACTAACTATCAGCTTTTCTCTATTAAATAGAATTCTTTAAAACTCAGAATTGCATTTGGATTGTGTGAATGACTTAAATTCTCTCCAAATTGAAGATTGTGGAGGCCGAGAAAAACTAAGGCCTCAGGTTTAGCTTTAGCGTAAGTACAGCCATTGCAGACCCCTGTGCCCAAGGGCTGAACTTTCCCCTACTTTACTTTAGTTCCAGGAAGCCCCACCCTACTTTAGTTCTAAGGACCCCCACCCTGCTTTAGTAACAGGAACCCATAAAAACCTCTGCCTTAACTAAGCTCGGGGTCCAAGCACCCACTCTGCTGCATCAAGAATACTTGGGCCCAGGCTTAAACTTGTCAAATAAACCCTGTGTGATTGCATCGTCGGTGCTTGGCTCCTTGCTGGTCTCTCAGACGTGAAAACTCGGGCACAACAAAGATAAACTCGAATGGCTAAATTCCATCCATGGGGGCGCCTGGGTGGCTCAGTGGGTTAAGCCGCTGCCTTCAGCTCAGGTCATGATCTCACTGTCCTGGGATCGAGTCCCACATCGGGCTCTCTGCTCAGCGGGGGCCTGCTTCCTCCTCCTCTCTCTCTGCCTGCCTCTCTGCCTACTTGTGATCTCTCTCTGACAAATAAATAAATCTTTAAAGAAAATTCCATCCATGAGTGACCACTCATTATTTTGATATCACTGTCAGAGAATAGATGATAACAGACTATTTTTGCTTTCTTCTTCTGTCTGGATTCTTATGTTTTGTGTTGTCTTATAGTTCAAATCCACTACATGACTACGTTCAAACAAATGATTGTTCTCTCAAATGAAAATTCTTATAAACTTTTCCCTTTAGTTACTGAAGTTTTCATGTGCCCTTTGTGAGAATTACAACATACCCAGATACCTCTACTTAGCCATTACAACTGGAAGTTTTCCTCAGCTAGACCCTTTGATACTTAACATTCAACCAAGAAAAAAACTTCCTGCTGTATTCTCACTAATAATAATAAACTTTGAAAAGATACTAAACCACTACAATTTTTGAATTATTACCTAAGTATATTTGCACATTTTGTTAAAAAATATATTGTTTCTTTTTAATTTCCTGGTAAACACACAGTTTTTTGTCATAATACATTCAAATCTGTCCATTCCTTTGTTGAATATTACCTTGAAGTAATAGTAATAACAGGCAGTTTATAACTCAAAATATTTCCCTTCTGGCATTTTAGAGCTTAAGAGTTTAGTCATTTAATTCTTCAATATGCAGTGACTTGGACTTAGAAAGCACAGATTTACAAAATCATTAATTTAATATTTGCAACAATAAAGATTTTAAAAAGTCCATAATACTAAACTAATCAATTTTAGCCATGGAAAATAACTGATTAAGAAAATAAGTCTATCTGTTTGGACATTTTAAAAATATAGAGGTGAGAATCAACAGAATTAAAACAAATTATCCAGTTCAAATCTTAATACCAGAATCAAAACGGTACACAGAACTAAATATTAATGATATAATTTATTCATACCTTCAAGTTTCTCCTTTTAATTTTTCTTAAGGGCTTGTCTCAGCTAGACAGTTTCCCACTTTCCTCTGATGTGCTCTTTAATCTTTATCATTCTGTTAAGTACATAAGCTTACTACCTCCTTATGATTTATACACTTAGCCTTTTGGAATATTAAAACCATTGAGATGATTTGTCAGTGTTCTGATTGAATTTATAATGTCCAATTATTCCATTCTTACCCTTCCTAGGTCAGAAAAGCTATACCTCCCCTTAAGATCTTGAATCAAAAGGGTTAATGTAATAGTAGAAAGCCATATATTCCAAAATAAATAGAAATCGAGAAATCTCCCCTAATAAAAAGGCCTACAGTTACATTGAATAATCAAAGCAAATTATAAAAAAATAATGTGGTGTATCTACAGAACAGACTATTACTTAGCCACAAAAAAGAATGAAACATTGCCTTTTGTGACAATAGATGGACCTAGAGAGTATTATACTAAGTGAAATAAGTCAGACAGAGAAAGACAAAAATCAAATGACCACAAAACAGATGAACAAACAAAACAGAAAGACTCATATAAAAGAAATAAATTGTTTATTGCCAGAGTGGGGAGAGGTTAAAGGGTCAGGTAAAGACAATAGGTGAAGAGAATTAAGAGGTATGCAAACTTAACACTATGAAATAAATAAGTAATAGGGATCTAATGCACAACATAGGGGATATAGTCAATAATATTGTAGTAATTTTGCTTGGAGACAGATGGTATCCAGACTTACTGTGAAGTACATTTCATAAACTATGAAAACATCAAATCACCATGATGTATACCCAAAACCAATAGGATATTGCATGTCAATTATACTACAATAAATATACTACAATTATACTTCTAACAAAATGGAGAACATTTTTCTCAAGGAACTATAATAGTTAATCTTATAATACTAGGCAAACATATTTTTATGGTACATTACTAAGTCTATTCATAAAAATAGTACAAGTCAATCTTGATTAAATATAGAAATAATCTAACAAAAGCAGCGAATCAATTAAAATAAAAGCCAGTTAACAATAGAATAATTATGAATTGGTTTCATGCTTCAAAAGACAGCATATAGAACCCATCCAATTTGATTACGTCTATAAAACCCTCATTTCCATCAACTGAATATGTTTTTGCAGAACTGCTAAAATCCCATCATTTTGTACACACTATTATTTAGCATGATCATTTATATAAGCAATAACATGGTGTTTTTCCTGTCATTTGCTTCCATATAATAACTTTGTATATAATTACTTATTTTGATCAAAGTTTTCCGGCTGTTAACTATGTTACAGTAACCAGAATGCGTGTGTTTACCTATCAACTCGATTAATTTAGACCTACTGGCTGGCTCTGATTGTCCTTGGAGGTCATAATTCCTAAGGTCTGAGAATAACCAATTGGTCAGAAAAGACAGATCAATCTAACATGGGTTGGTCAGTGCCCACAGAAATCCTGTCACTTAAAGGGCCATAATATTACCTTCAGGCCACTGTAGCTTTTGAAAGGCAACTGAGAAGGTGCAGGTGTCACAAATAATAGAAGGAGAGGCATCTGGGTAGCTCAGTCAGTTGAGCATCTGCCTTTGGCTCAGACTGAACCCAGCTGGTCTCCCTACTCAGTAGGGAGCCTGCTTCTCCCCCTCCGTCTGCCTTTCTCCCCTGCTCCAGCTTGTGATCTCTCTTTTGGGCTCACATGCTCTCTGACTCTCTCTCTCAAATAAATCTTCTTTTTAAAAATGATACAAGGAGGAACACCCAGATGGCTCAGTCGGCCTTTGGCTCAGGTCGTGATCCTAGGGTCCTGGGATTGAGCCCCACATCAGGCTCCTGCTCAGCAGGAAGTCTGCTTCTACATCTCACCCTCCCTCTGTTCTCTCTCTCACTCTCAAATAAATAAATACAATCTTTAAAAATAAATAAAAATAAAAACAAAAACAATGAAACCAGGAGCTACTGATTATACAATAGTGCTCCAAAAATTTCTTATACCTATACTCTTATATGTTTTGAATATATATATATATATATATATATTTTCCCCCTAGTGAAAAATGACAGCACACTAGATTTAAGTGATGTTACAGAAATGCAGTGACTAAACCTTTTAGTAATCAAATTTCAAAAAAGGTGGGTTAAACAAAATCATATAAGTAAATTTACTATAGAACTGCTCAGAGTCAATACATGAAAACAACCTTACATCTGTATTTGTCAGGGTTCTGCAGAGAGATAGAACTACACAAAACGTGTTGCTTTTTTTTTTTTTTTTTTTTTTTTGTGATACACACACATACACACACACTGTATGAGATTGGCTCACGTGTTCATGGAGACTGGCAAAGTCAATTCTGTGGTGTGGGCTGGCAGACTTGAGACCCAGGAGAGCCGATGGTGCCAATGAAATCCGAAGGCAATCAGCTGGGGAATCTCATCTGACTGGGGGAAGGGTCATTCTTTTTGTTCCATTCAGGCTTTCAGCTTATTGGATGAGGCCGAGCCACATTATGAAGGGCAACCTACTTTACGTTACCAACTAAAATGTTAATCTAGGTTAATTAATCCAAAAATACCCTTGCAGAAACTCCCAGAATGTTTGACCAAATATCTTCATACCCCTGGTCCAGTCAAGTTAACAGATAAAATTAATAATCATAATCTACCAAAGAGAGATATAATATGCACTGCTTGTTACCAAGACTTTTAGGCCAAAAAAATCTTTCCGTAAACAAGCGTATCATGATATATTTACTTTCCAAAATACAGATATTTGTAGGATACATTTATCTGGTTTCGTTTGGCTGTAGAGAGGAAATATATGTCCCCAGGGCTGCTGTAACCAACTGTTCACCCCAAACATTAGACATTTCTTCTATCACAGTTCTAGAGGCTAGAAGTCCAAAGTCAAAGTGTCAGCAGATCTATGCTCACCATGAGACTCTCACTCCTTGACTCCTAGGAGTGTTCTGTGGTAGCCATTCATTCTTGGTATTTCTTAGTTTGCAGCCGCATCACTCCAAACTCTGCTTCTATCATTGCACATTGTGGTGACATTTACCTGCAAGCAAAACAAACAAACGAAAAACCCAAAATACAAAAAAACAAGCTCAAATGGTGAGACCTTTTTTTTCTTTTGGTTGATATTGGTTTAACGGATATTATGCTTCTTTTTTTTAAATTTATTTTTTATTTATTTTCAGCATAGCAGTATTCATTATTTTTGGACCACACCCAGTGCTCCATGCAATCTGTGCCCTCTATAATACCCACCACCTGGTTCCCCCAACCTCCCACCCCCGCCAAAACCCTCAGATTGTTTCTCATAGTCTCTCATGGTTCACCTCCCCTTCCAATTCCCCCCAACTCCCTTCTCCTCTCTAACTCCCCATGTCCTCCATGCTATTTGTTATGCTCCACAAATAAGTGAAACCATATGATAATTGACTCTCTCTGCTTGACTTATTTCACTCAGCATAATCTCTTCCAGTCCCGTCCATGTTGCTACAAAAGTTGGGTATTCGTCCTTTCTGATGGAGGCATAATACTCCATAGTGTATAGGGACCACATCTTCCTTATCCATTTATCCGTTGAAGGGCATCTTGGTTCTCTCCACAATAAATGGTGCTGGAAAAACTGGACAGCTATATGTAGAAAAATGAAACTCGAACATTCTCTTACACCGTACACAAAAATAAACTCAAAATGGATAAAAGACCTCAACGTGAGACAGGAATCCATCAGAATCCTAGAGGAGAACATAGGCAGTAATCTCTTCAATATCAGCCACAGCAACTTCTTTCAAGATATGTGTCCAAAGGTAAAGGAAACAAAAGCCAAAATAAACTTTTGGGACTTCATCAAAATCAAAAGCTTCTGCACAGCAAAGGAAACAGTCAAGAAAACAAAGAGGCAACCCACAGAATGGGAGAATATATTTGCAAATGACAGTACAGACAAAAAGTTGATATCCAGGATCTATAAAGAACTCCTCAAACTCAACACACACAAAACAGACAATCATATCAAAAAATGGGCAGAAGATATGAACAGAGACTTCTCCAATGAAGACATACAAATGGCTATCAGACACATGAAAAAATGTTCATCATCATTAGCCCTCAGGGAGATTAAAATTAAAACCACATTGAGATATCACCTTACACCAGTTCAAATGGTGAGATTTTTATAAAATATCTTTATATGTACATGGAAAGCATCTGAGAAATGGAGGGATTGGTCAGTTACTCAATATTCAGCAAGACTATTATGTAAAGCAACTATGCTAGTTGTATTTGGGTTTTTGGTATGTGTTTTATTTACAAGCATTAGTTAGACCTATTTGCTTCTTTTTAGAAGCTCTTATTCTAGTGAAGGAGACAGATCAAATAAAAAATACATGAATACCATCATACAATGAGATACACATTTCACTGGTCTACAGAGATACCGCACAGAGAAGATATTTGGCTTGAGCCACCAAGGAGGAACAACTAGTCTTGCAGTTGTGAGGGTAGGCAGGAGTAGGAGAAAGAAGTGTGTGTGTGTGTGTGTGTGCGTGTGTGTGTGTGTGTTGGTAGGCAGGGTATGGTAGTGGCAATCAGGATAGTGATGGATAAAGGTGGTGTTTGTGTTTGTTTCCAACAGCATTCTGAAAACTAGTTTACAGAAATTGATTGGATCACTTCTAAAACCTGATAGCTTTTTACTCAAAGTTGTTCCCATCAGGAAGCAAAGGTCAATCTGTTCATGAAAATGAGAATTCAATCTACTGATTTTGTGCTATTGGATAAAAATATATAAATGGGCCATTAGGAAACAGTAAAATAGGTAATGTGCATGTCACTACTTACATAAAAATTTAAAAAATGACTTCAATAAATTTGGGAAAGGAGTTAGTACAATCTTCAGAGAACAGTGACATTTTCATATTCTAGCCAATTAAAGAAGAGTGAAAGAGAGTTGCTACATGCCCAACAGGCCTGATTACAAATAGCCACAAGCCACAGAGAGATGATATATTCTAAAAAATCCTCAAACCACACATGAAGTGTTACAACAAATTTAAATACAAAGCTTATAGAAACCACCAAGAATACTCAGTCATTCTAAAAACAAATGAATTAAACAAAACAAATACAAATGAAAAATGGGACACAAAATAATTTATAAAATTTATAAAACTCAGAGTAATAATTTGAGGTTTAGGGGTACCAGTACCCACATCAGAGATTTTAAGCATGGGACACATGGATAGCCAGTCAAAGGATGGGGAAAGAGCATTCAATTAGGTGGGGTTGTGGACAACTCTGACATGAAGCTGGGATCCTTGAGTTGAAATCATCCATGAAAAGGTGGTCTAGCTAAATTTCTTCTGCCAGCAAAAAAAGCCTACAGATAAACATCTTTGCGTGCTTTAGAACTAGAGGAAAACTCCATTTAACAAACACCCAGTGTCTGCTCTGGGATATGCAATTTTTCTAAGTGTTTAAGATAGATTACTGACCCTTCAAAAAAGACTAAAACTTCTGTCATTGTGGTAACAAGGTTCTGAAAGGCGGAGGAAAGAGAGTAGATGATGTAATATACCTGCATTCCTTCCCTTTGGGCCCCAAGCCCTTTTTCTGCCAGGACCGTTGCCTCTGATGGTCGGTGGTTTGAGCCCACGGTGGGAACTGCCCTCAGTCAAAACGAACTGCTTTGACCAAGCTCACCCTTCCCCCAGGGCCGCCTGCATCTGACCACAGGTAATACAGGATACAAAGTGTCAGCTACGCTGCCTCCATTGGAAAAAAACTATAGGACTGCCTCTGTTGGAGGCAAATCAGCTGAAGACTTTGTTGCAATTCCATCAAAACTGAGCTCTGCTTTTTCCCAATCTTGCTTTTCTCTCTCCTTTACATGTGTTGTTGTGGCCCAATAAACTCACTGCCCGCAAATCTCCATCTCCAGTTTCTACCTTGGGAAGCAAACCTAAGACTGTTAATGCCAGGACTGATAAAGAAAGAGGACTCTAAATTAAATTTTTGTTGTTTGATTAACCTGCCAACCAGACAGCAATATGAAGCCAGGTGGTTTGTAAGTTTGTAAAGATACATACATATACACATTACGATGTTAATATCAAAGATATACATACATATATACATTACTATGTTAATATCAGTCATATAATGACTATGGGATGTACATAACAAAAACAATTATTTCAAAAATTATACACAGAGAAAAGATTGAGAGGAAACATATAATAGTATTGATTTTATTTCATTTGAAGGAAATATAATTTACCTTATTTCCATTCATTTCCCATTTTTGTTGAAAAAAGACATAAACTAATAAATTAAACTACATATCAAAATTCAAGCTCAAAAATAAAATTTGAGCTTATTTATATTATTAGATTCAGTATCACTATGATCAGAATGCAATAGATTTCAGGGAGTCCATCCCCACAGAATGTCATACACATTTAACTCCATGTCTAGGAAAGCTTCTTTAATTTTATTACATTAAAAGGCACATTTAAAGCCATGGGTCTAGATTTTATATAACTTTCAATATATTTTCATATTTTATAATCATGTGATATGTTCAATCACAAAGAGCTATAATAATATCATGAAAACAGCTGTATCATCTGCTCTCTGGTTTATAAGTGACCTTTATGTTTTTTCTATGCATTTTCCCCCTAGATGTTCACAGTTTTGTGTAACATAATCACTGGGTAAGGGGAACAACTACCAACCAACAATATCCTTTCATATTTTCCTCTCCACACTATCTCAGCCCTCCTGTAGCAAACGATCAAATTTTACACATTAGAGATGATCAATAACCTCCTAATTGACAGAAGCAGCATCTTCTTTTTGGCCCTGAGACTACTTGGTAGAGCATCTCAACCTTGATCAACCCCCTTCATTCTCTTGGTTGTTCGTTTTGTTTTGTTGTGACCCAACAGCCTTGTCTATGCTGTCTTCTAAAATCAGTCAACTCTCATTCCCAGTCGTAACTAATTCTTCCTTTCAGCCTTAGGAATATTTTCTCTCCTTTTGATTTCTATTGCCAGTGCTCCAGAGAAGCACACGCATCATCTTTCCACAGGTGAATTCAATATCCTTCTCTTATGCTTCTTTGCCAACCTGCCTTCCACACACCCAATCATCTACCCCTGTTGCTGCCAGACTAACATTTCGCAAGCATAGCCCTGTTCATATTAGGTCCTTCTTCAAATCATTCACTGGTTTATTCATAGATTTTGTGGTTTTTCAATGTATAGTCCCAGTTTACTTTCTACATCCTTCACACGTTAACGATATTCAGCTTTGTTGCCTGCTTTCTGCCCCAGAATCTTTCAAGCACCTACTTGAGTTTACTCCAATTCTGACAGTGAGTTGGCATCTCCCTTCTCTAGGTGAATTCTTCAGAGATCTTGTTTAAATATTACCTCCCCTGTGATGCTGTTCTTGATCATCCCTGGACACCCTCTACGCACAAGGATCATTTTTTCTACTCATTCCCCCTAGAACCTTAGCAAATCCTAATTTCCCTGCTACAGTGATATTCTCTAAAAGGTTTCAGGACTGAATTTCTTGGTCCCCATGTCTCAGCTCGGATTCCTTTCTTCACACATGTTTTCCTTAATTTAAACTAGTACACCCTTCCTAACACTTCTCTGTGTCTAAAATATCTCTTTGTTGTATTTATTTACCTTTTTTTTTTAACTCATGTAAACTCTAAGAAATAGGAATCTTTTTGTTTGCTTTATTAAGATATTTTTTTAGAGCAGTTTTAGGTTCGCAGCAAACGTAGGGGAGACGTATGTAATATCTCTTGCCCGCACACATGGCTAGCCTTTTCCATTGATATCCCCCACAAGAAAAAATAGCAACTCTTAAAAATAAGTCTGATTTCAATACACAGTGATCTAAGTCTATAATAAATGTTGGAAGTCAGACCTCTGATAAAAATTGTAAGACATTTTATTTTTATAATGCATGCTCTCCTAGTTTACCACTCATACTATCCAACAAGTTCAAAAACAAAGAACAAAAATTTCAACAAGTACACTTCCAGATGTTTTCCTTCAAAATGAAAGTGAAATATAGAGCAACATTTAAAGAAAAACTCTCCTCATGGAATAGCACTGGATGGTACCATGCCCTTCTTTCTTGGAGATATAGACCCTTAAAATAATTGAGTTTTACCAAAGATGTCCAAAAATTTCTCTAAATATACTAGAGTGGGATCATTCTGACACAATAACATATGCCACAAACTACCAAAGGCTGTAAAATGTGCCACTAGTATAAATTGTTTTAAAAACACAGTTGGGCAAGTATTTGGAGAAAAGAAATATTGAAGGGCAGACCTGCTAAATCAAAAGGAAGCGATGGGCAATAAATGCCAAGCTACTGAGTTCTTGTAAGATTTACTGCAAATTCTTACTGTGCCGTAGTATCATTTCTTTTCCTGTGAAGAAAATGAAGTTATTATAAGGTATCATGCCAAATTTCATGAAATGTCATGATACAGCACGAAAAAATGGTCACTTTTTGCATGGAGTTCCTGAAAATGGTTTTGTAAATAGCTGTAGCATTAAAACCCCCAGTGAACTACAGCTATTTTTAGGGAAAACGAACACACACACACACACACAAAACCCAACTTTGTTGATTCATTTCATTTCATTCAATTTCTTACTACACACATTTAATATTTTCTATTTTGAGATTAAGATGTATTTGAAGGATTTCCTATAATGTGTCACTATTTATGGAAACTAACCTGTTATTTTTTAAAAGATTTATTTACTTGAGAGAGAGATTGAGAGAGAACTTGAGCAGGGGGAAGGGCAGAAGGAGAGGCAGAGAAGCAGACTCCCTGGCTCTTGGCTCAATCTCAGACACAGAGATCATGACCTGAGCTGAAACCAACAGTTGGACGTTCAACTGACTGAGACAGTCAGGAACCCCTAACCTGTTATCTTTTTAATGAGGAAGATGTTGTTTTTTTTTTCCCAGATAGGACGTGTACTTAACTTTGTTTTTCCAGTAAATGACATATATTTCAGTTTTAGTCACTTTCCCTGACCCATGCATTACTGAATAAATGTATTTATTTACATTGGCTGACAATTGATTTTTACTTGACAAAATTAAACTTACTGGCCTACACAGAAATGGGGCTGGTGACAAAGATGTCATAAATACTGTAACAGTTCTACCTAAAAATATTCAGATTCAATAGGGCTACAACTGAATTCTCTAAGCCAGACAAAATTTCCCATCAATACACTGTCATTCTTTCTGCAAACATTTTGTACTTAATCATCCCAGAATCCTCTTCTCAAACTGTAAAATTTAGAATTCACCTTGGATGTTCTTCTCCCTTACACATACTGTGATGGACTCCAAGATGATCTACTGCGCCATGCTCCCTGCAAAGATGGTCTTGTCTCCTGGGTACTAGGAAGGCTATCAACACTCTGTCTTCAACTGTGGGCCCCTTCAGGGCTTGCCTTGGCTTCAGTGGACTGTCTCCACCAAACTCACACTGTTGGCGGTGGGGGCCACATCCAATGACTAAAAGTATGGGGAGGAGAGAAACTCATTTTAGCCCAATGCAGGACATCCTGACTGGTTATTTCAACCTCAGGAACCCCCTTTTGGTCTGTTGAAACTGTTTGGACTAAATCACACCTGGGTTTCTCTCTCTGCCCACCCTTATTTCCAATTTCCCCCTTCTAAAAGTATTGATACCGTTGTTATGTTTAATAAACATTCAGAACAGTAAACTGACTCAAAGTCTGCTTCTCAAAGAATCCTATTTACTCTCATACATTACCCCGCAAATATTTCAGCTATATCTCTAATTAAATAAAAAGTTCATTCAGTTTTATAACTGAATTTTTATAACTTCTATTTTATAGTTTTATAACTTCTATTGATCCTGCCTCATTACAGTCTTTATCATTTCTACAGGAGATTAGAGAGACCTCTTAACTGAGATCACCTTTTCTAGTCCCGTACCATGCAAGTACATACCCTACACAACTAGAAAGAGCTTTAATGCAGAAGAGATCATGTCTTGCTGTTTTCACTCAGTGACCACTCAACAACTACAGAAAAGGTTTTAATCTTCTTAAAATTGCATGCCGAGTCTTCTCTTTTTAAGACATGGCCTACTTTTCCAGACTGGATAGCTTTTATTCAAACTTGCACACCCTGGAATTTAGGTTTGCTGTTTCTTCTTCCCTACACAACTGCTTCCTCTTACCTTTGTATATTTGCACTGTTGTCTCTTCCTGAAACAGTATTCTTTGTCTTGTTTACCTTCCAGTTTCAGCTAAAGGCATAGTTTCCCTATGACTCCTTTTTCAAATAAACCCACTGTGACATCCCATACTTCATGAAGTGTCTTTTCTTCTCTGCTCCCAAGACTCTGTATATATATCAAAAGACATTGTCATGTTGTTGTATAACTTTGCCTTGTTAATCCATTAGGCTTATTAGAATTTGGTTTTCTGATAGGAGTGAATTCCTTTGCATCTCTATCAAAGGCCTTGGCACATAGGTACTCAATAATGGATATAGGTCCTGCATGGCTGAACACATCAAATAAGTATCTTAAACTACCCTTCCTTTTTCAGTTGAAAATAATTATGGTTAGTAGAGAAACAATATAGTATTGATGTATGTGCATTTTCACGTGTCTTGTAAATGTTACACTCATCTAATAAGCTTTACTTCTGAAGAGTCTGATTAAGTGGATAATTTTCTACCGGATTTTTGTTTTTTAAATATTGACTAAAAGAGGGGTGATGAAAATAATATTTAGTCTGATATGATTGAAAATTAATGCTTATAGTTTTTTATGAAAATTTGGTACTAACACTGGAGAAAGGAAATTTTGTAAACAAACAAAAAAATTGTTTCCTTACTATGAACTAATCTAGCAAAAACTATATAAAACGGCATATATCGTGGGCCCAAAATATGTAGGTTGGTTGAACTGAATATACTGTTGCATGTTTATGCATATATTACATGTATACAACTTAAATCAGTATGTCATTCTTATTTCAACAGTTTATATATTTAAATACATACAGATACTACTATAATCAGTTCTAAATGCGGAAAGGACAAATAAAGGACAAACTACAATTTCTCCAGTATGTCCTATTTTTTTAAGTTCTTTCTTCTACTCATCTTATCTTTAAATTAACTTGTAGGGTCTAAATCAATATCTTTCCAGGGCTTCTGTTACCTTATCTTGATTTGGTGTTTCTGAACTAATGACGAAAATGTAGCTTATGTTTAGATTTAGCTCTTCAATTTCAGCCTGCTGAAGGACAAACATATTTCTTCAGACTACTGTTTGATTTTCATTTTGAAATAATCATCTTCTGTTTTAATAACACAGCAATATTATTGTTGTTGTTATTGTTCTTCTTATTATTATTTAGAACCTTTTTAGTAATTCTTTCCAGATTCTCCTTGCAGAAGGATATTTAAACATTCAAGAAAAAAATTGTTCTCCAAAAAATTGTTGAGGGATCTATACATGTTAATTGGAGTAATTTTTCTGTAGTTATTTGCATCAGACTCACTGAGTAGTTAGAATTCCTTCTCTTCAAAGTCACACATTCTTTATAAAATAATATATAATTGTCTATAAAATGTGATTATATTCTTTATAAAAGGATATAATTCTGCCCTCAGGAAAATAACAATTGTTGTAATAATATATAATTTAATATTATTATAATAATATTATATGATCATTATAATGAGCTTTTCATTAGAAGATAGATATTTTGGATTTGGGAGGATTACCTGTTCCATTTACTACTTTTTTAGACTCAATATTCTTCTCTCTCTCTCTTTTTTTTTTAGATTTTATTTGTTTATTTGACAGACAGAGACCGCAAATAGGCAGAAAGGCAGGCAGAGAGAGAAAGAGGAGGAAGCAGGCTCCCAGCCTCTCAGAGAGCCCAATGTGGAGCTCGATCTCAGGACCCTGAGATCCTGACCTACGCCGAAGTCAGAGGCTTTAACCCACTGAGCCACCCAGGCTCCCCAATATTCTTCTCTTTTTAGCTGTTCTTCACACATGAGTTAACCTAGATCCTATCTATCTGGGTCACAGTCTCTGTTCAGTCATTTTCACCTAAGTTAATACTGAAGGCAGCAGGAAGAGCTGAACACCAATGTCCCAGCAGTCTGATTCTGCAGAATTGCAATGGGACGACCACAATTAGGTTTATGCTAATACAGCTTAAAACCACTTTAACTTTTGAGGAAATTGTGCTGAACATAAGATTCATCTGCCCATCAGAACTTGTAGAAATGAAATAGTTCATTTTCAAACACGGATATTTTCTGTCCGTATTCTTCACCCTTCTCTGGGTCCTGTGTTCTATTTGAAATTGTCTTTAAGACACATCGTCTTTATGATATGTGCTTTTCGGTTTTTTGTTGTTGTGTTGTTGTTCTTGTGTTGTTTACCAAAGAAAGTTGGTGAAAGATCTCACCTGGACTATCATGTTTATTCCCAATACACACACAAACCCACGCTTGATGCACTTAAATTGAGGGCTGTCTTTTTAATTGTTTTTGGCATTTACATCAATGCCAAGCACATAATCAATGTTTAATTTGAATTTTTCTATAGTTGCTCACATTAAAAATTTAAAATTAAAAAAAAAAATGGAAACATGAATTCATCAACTGCAAGCCAAATATTAAAAATTAAAAATTGGATGAAATGTAAATATCCAAAATTTTCAGAATTGAAAGGGCAAAAAAACCCTAATACCTAACCCAATTATACAAAATATATAAACTACTCTATTTTTTTTTAAAGATATTTATTTATTTATTTATTTGACAGAGATCACAAGTAGGCAGAGAGGCAGACAAGGGGGGGTGGGAAGCACAGTCCCTGCTCAGCAGAGAACCGAATGCGGGTCTCGATCCCAGGACCCTGCAATCATGACCTGAGCTGAAGGCAGAGGCTTTAACCCACTGAGCCACCCAGGCACCCCTAAACTACTTTAAATATCAGTTTTTAGATGACATTATTAAGCTACGTAATGAAAATTTCAAATCATACATTACGTTTGAAAAGTGAGATAAAAATGTGTTTTGAGGTAGATTAGAGCTACAAATACAGCAATTCAGATGAATAGTTTCAAATCTCATTAACTCATACCTTTGGGGTTCTTTTCAAATCTATAGCTCCAAAAAAGAAACAGTTTACAACCTTAGGAGGTTCTTGGACACCTTGAGTGCTTTCAGAAAAAAACACCTTGTACGAAAATAATGTTTTATTTGTCAAAATTTTAAGAAGTATATAAGATTAACTGACATAAATACTCCAATATTTAAGAGTGATGGTAACTGGTTGAGGAACTGATGAACATTTCCCAATGTTTTGCAGTATGTCTATTCTAAACTTTATTTAACTAGGAGATAATGCCTTAAAAAACAAACAAACCTCAGTCACAACTTATTTGCAAGCATATGAAAATTAGTGCTTTAAAAATATATCATAAAACATTTTTAAAATTAGTCCAATGATAGTTATGCATCAATTAAGGTACAGTAGTATAATAAATGGCATTAATCATAAATAAAGTGAATATCTTGCCATTTGCAACAGTGTGGACAGACCTAGAAGATATTATATAAGTGAAATGAGACATACTAAGAAAGATTTCACTTATACGTGGACTCTAAAAAACAAAACAAATGATTATGAAAGCAAACAAAAAGCAGAAACAGACCCCATGAAAACAAACTTATGGTTGCTGGGGTGGGAGCAGGGGAGAGATGAGCAAAATAAATGATTGAGAGTGGGAGATACAGGCTTCCAGTTGTGAAATGAAGAGTCCTGAAAATGAAAGGTGCATCAAAAGGAATATAGATATTGATACTGTAGCAGCATTGGATAGCGACAGATGGTAGCTACACTTGTGGTGAGCATAGCACAAGGTATAGATCTGTCAAATCATTATGTTGAATGACTGAAACTAATGTCACACTGTATATCAACTTTACTTCCATATTTTTTTTTTAAAAAGCACTCAGTGGCCACAGGAGATAGTATAATACGTTTACCAGAATGATAAAAATAAAGATTAACCATGTCAAGTACAGTGATTAAAAAAAAACAAATAGTGCTATACTAAGGCAATGAAATTTTATACATTAATGAGAATGAATGAGTACATTTTCTCATAATCAGTGAAAGACAGATGAAGCTCACAAATATACATTTAACGGAAACCAGTCAGACGAATGATGTAAAACTGGTAAATGTAAACAATGGTGATAGAAGTCAGGAAACTGAGCCCTTTGGGGAAGAGCTGTGACTGGGAAGGCACAAGAAGGAGATCTAGACAGACACATTCATTATCTATTTCTTACCAAGCTTGTGGTTCCAGGGTGCATTCACTTTGAGAAAATCTGAGCACTTGTGATCTGCATATTTTTCTGCATGTGTGTTATACTCTATAATTTCATTTTTTTAAAGAAGGGACTATGGTAGTTAGAATAAGAGACTGTCTTAATGTTTTAGAGGTTGGAAAAAGAGCCACACCTGAATCTTTGTTTAGGATTTAGGGATAGGTTCAGTTCCTAAATAACTCCTAGAAAAGCATCGCGTTTGCCACCCAGAGGAAAAAAAAGCAGGGCATAAAGTGAAAAGTCACACAATGTAAAGGTTGGATTCATGATTTTTTGTAACTGTATTTTAAATGCATGCTCGATAATATAGATCTCATTTCTACATATACGTAGAAAGTAATGCATTTGATTCAGAATACCTGAGAACTATAGCATATTGAAGTTGGAGGGACATCCTCTTGGATTGGAAACATATTTTTCCATGCTTTCCTGGTTCATGGGCCAAAAACATCAGGAAAGAGAACAAAGTACTGTAATGTCTTCACAATTATAGTAGTAAATTTTCAGCAAATATAATAAAATTTGAATTTCTATCTATGACAAAGCCAGGGATTTGATAATTAATTTGATAATTAATGCCCTTTGCGGAGCACTAGCTTAGTCGGTTAAGCATCTCCCTTTGGCTCAGGTCAGGATCCCAGGGTCCTGGGATCGAGTCCTACATCCAGTTTGCTGTTCAGTAGGGAGACTACTTCACCTTCTGCTCTTTCTCTCTCTCTTTCCCTCCCTCTCTGCCTCTCTCTCTCTCACTCTGTTGCAAAAATAAAGAAATAAAAATCTTTTAAAAAATTAATGCCCTGATTTAGGAAATTATTTTAATCCAGATCATATTTTCCATTTGCATTGGTCTAAAGTTCAGACACAAGTTAATAGGAAATAAGTCATTAGTTAATTAAGCCTGGCACAGAATTGGAAGTGATTCTTCATCCACAAGATAGGGAAGTAAGACAGAAAAAACAATGCAGCATAACAAATAGCATGGAGGACATGGGGACTTAGAGTGGAGAAGGGAGTTGGGGGAAATTGGAAGCGGAGGTGAACCATGAGAGACTATGGACTCTGAAAAACAATCTGAGGGTTTTGAAGGGACGGGGGGTGGGTGGTTGGGGTACCAGGTGGTGGGTATTATAGAGGGCACGGATTGCATGGAGCACGGGGTGTGGTGCAAAAATAATGAATACTGTTATGCTGGAAATAAAGAAAAAATAAAAATAAAAAAAATAAAAAAAAAGAAGAGAAAAAAAAATAAAAAAAAAAGAAATAATTTTGTCCAAGAAAGCATATGCTATTACTTCTTTGGGGGTTTTGCTTGCTTCTGCTTCCTTTGCTAACATCCAGGCTCAGGACAGAACTTAGAGTGCGCCAGACAAGTGGAATTTTTTTCTTATTTCACTCCATCTGAAGCTGATTCAGATTATGACATTCCTGGAGAACATGAAAAGATGGAATACAAAATACAAACTACTGGAGATAAACTGAAGCTATCTGGGGGATTCAGTAATTTAAGTGGGGTAAAAGGCATTTCTAAATTCTGATTTGGGTACAGAATTTCAGCTTTTTTGTATCATTTACTGACTTTTAGTTTGTTGTATGGCAAATGCTATCTAACTTCTATTTCTACAAGGTTGTAACCAGGGAATTTTCAGGAATCTTTGTTTCAGACATTGACAAGATTCAGGGTAGAGGGAAATAGAATGGACAACAGGGCCACCAAAGACAGAGTTTAATACTTCCATTTAGTCACAGAAATCAAAGAAATGAAAGCATTTGGGGTTTGGATATGGGGTTCTAATATGTCTTCTTATATAACCCTGAATGCACAGAAAACAATGATCAGTTTTAAGTGAATGATAGTAGACAGCGATTTCAGGCTGATGCTATGCAGCTCACTTTCTCAAATAAATCTGAATTCATTTAATTCTTTTTTTCATATGTATGACTTTGGTGCAACTGTCCACAGTTCATGTAAGACAATAAGGCAATTAAAAAATTGTGACCCTTAACAAAAATATTTGTGATAGAAAATGCTAGCAGTTATTAAAAAACACACATGCCATACTTGCTAATACAGAGAACATATATAATGTATAGTTATTTGTAAATTGGCAACGTAGAATTACCTATGTAATGAAATTATATTCTTCAGGGGCCTGATGATATATTTCTCTTGTTCTGCCGTGTTCCCAGATTCTTGAAACTTGCTCTCTACCCATCTGAGACATTTGGCTTTTAAGTACGTTCACCTCTGTCCATTACCTCTGAACTGAGTCACGATGAATGGCAAAATAAATTTTGAAGGAACACAATGTAAATTCAATTACAATTCAATTGCAATTGTTCCTGGTCTAGAAATCCAGTTGCAGTATTTGGTATTACAACAGCAGAGAGGTCTGACAGAGACTCTGAACTCTATAGCTAAATAGCCGGATTTCAGACCCCCAACTCCTCTTTCACCAGCTGTGTGACCCTGGGCAAGTCACTTAGTCCCTCCAGACCTCAGCTCTCCCATTGTAAAATAGGGGGACTGCTAATAATCCTACCTCATAGGGTTATAGGAAAATGAAATGGATTCTCAGTTGTGAAGTGCTTAGAATCAAATCTGGCACATTTAAGACTATCAGATTCAGGGTGCCTGGGTGGCTCAGTGGGTTAAAGCTTCAGGTCATGATCCCAGGGTCCTGGGGTCCAGTCCCACATCGGGCTCTCTGCTTCAGCAGGGAATCTGCTTACCCCTCTCTCTCTGCCTGCCTCTCTGCCTACTTGTGATCACTGTCTGTCAAATAAATAAATAAAATCTTTAAAAAAAAGCCTATTAGATTCATAAGTTTAAGACATTAAAACGTGACTGTAATCCGCACTTTCTTCATTTCAATACATTCCAGGCCAAAATCACTGCCCTGGTGACTGCCTACTTTCTCAAAAGTTGCAATTATCTTCCTTTAACTCTGAGTGGGGAGGCCAGGCTCCACTATGGTGCTGATGACATGCACAATTGCTCACTAAATGTTTCTTGAGCCTCTATTACACTCTGTCATCATGTTCTTCCTGTCTTTTAGGATTTCCATTACCTCTTTCTGAATCTCCCATATGTTTTCTGATTTGCATGATTTACCTGTCTATTACATATTTTATGCTGCCAAGTAAATCGATCGATCTACCTACAGTCATTTTTTGAGTACTCTCTCCATGACAACTACTATGCTAAGTGCTTTTCTCTCTTCTTTAATCCTCACGGTAGCATTTAGGGGGTAGGACCTATTATTATTCCTAGTTTGCAACTGAAAAAAAAAAAAATAAGACTCACAGAAGTTCAGAAAGGTGGCCAAAGTTATACACCACAGGTTAGGCAGAGCACACATACCAAAACATTTAGAGACTATGATATCAAGTGTTCCCCGGAAGATGGAGAGGGGTAAGTCTGAAACAGAGGCTGGTACCTTCAGGGTCGTGGTTCTCCTTGAAGGAAAGCTGTCCTCTGTTGCTTTATGTATTAATTCCTTGTTCTCTACCTCATTTCGGCATGGATATCTCAGCAATCCTAGGTTGGGGAAAGCTAAGCTAGTGCCTCTCATTTTGTTACCATCAAACTGAACTTTCCTGTTTCTATAACTCTGCTGGAGAATGTTAGCAGATACACATGGTTAAATAATTGATTCCGCTTCCATTAATATAACATTATTGAACACCAGGAATTGTTTAAAACTTGGGGATACAGCAGTGAATAAGACAATAATAATAAAGAGAACAACACCCTTATAATAAACGAAATAGACTATATCATGATATATAGGCATATATATACATATTATACATATAATATTAGCTAAAGGCATTGTATTCTTTCAAAAACTCTCTTACGTAGTAATTGACAGTTTTATAACATTTTAAAAAATTATTGCCACGGTGATATGTAAATAATTACAAGGTAATTACAGTTCACTTTGAAGCTTCAAAACATTGCTCATGATGCATTGGCTCAATGCTTATATGCAGACACAAGAGATTCTTATCAGAATCAGTGTATAAAGATGATCAGATGTCATCATAATCATAATTCACAAAGAAATTTCATAGTTACTTCAATTCTGAAAATGTATTAAATAGAAATAGAAGAAGAAAAAAAATGAACAAGTTGCAGATCTCAGTTATGCTGATGTCTTACCTGATGCCACAAAAGTCACCAGCCAAAATAATTAATGTCTTTATATGACAGATGCTGACAAGGATGTGGAGAAAGGGGAACACTCTTACACTGTCAGTGGGAATGCAAGTCTGGTGCAGCCACTCTGGAAAATAGCATGGAGGTTCCTCAAAAAGTTGAAAATAGAGCTATTCTATGACTCAGCAATTGCATGACTGGAAATTTACCCCAAAGATATAAATGTAGTGATCCGGAGGGGCACCCACACCTGTGTTCAGAGCAGCAATGTTCACAATAGCCAAGCTATGGAAAGAGCCCAGATGTCCACCAACAGATGAATGGATCAAGAAGATGTGAGATTATATATATATATCCCACAATGGAATACTCAGCCATCAAAAAATGAAATTTTGCCATTTGCAACAACATAAATGGAAGTAGAAGGTATTATGCTAAGTGAAAAAAGTCAGTCAGAGAGAAAATTATCATGTGATCTCACTCATATGTGGAATTTAAGAAACAAGACACAGAATCATAGGGAAAGAGAGGAAAAAATAAAACAAGATGAAATCAGAGGGATACAAACCATAAGAGACTTTTAATCACAGGAAACAAACTGAGGGTTGCTGGGGGGGAGGGGAGTGGGGACTGGGTGATGGACATTAAGGAGGACAGGTGATGTAATGAGCACTGGGTATTATAGAAGACTGATGAATCACTGACCTCTACCTCTGAAACTAATAATACATTATTTGTTTATTAATTCAATTTAAATTTAAAAAGTATCAGTTAAAAAATGTGTTTATATATAACTCTCTATAAATTGAAAGAATTTACCATTCAATTTCTGGGGCAAATAACAGGAGCTACTTGAATAATGCCAAAGAAATATTTAAAAATTTTTTTATTGTCATGAGTATGTTCAAGATCCTTGGATTGTCTCTCTCTATATATAGGTTTTTGTTGTATCCTAGACCTATTAAAAAGTCAAAATATTCATCCGACTCAACTAAAGATGTAGATTAACACTCAAAGATTAGCAACTCAATTTGTTTTCTTAATGCTTATAGCATAAATTTCTAAAAATGTATAACCAGAGCTACAACTTAAGCATCACTATCCTTCTGGCATAAAGAACATTTTCTTATAAATCTTTTATTGGCATTTGACTAATTAAATGTTTTAATTATTGCTCCTGAAATAATGGTTTTGTATCAATATAAATACGTCAAGTCTATCTTAGCTCATGTGACAAAGAGAAAAGTAATGTTTATAGATGTAGACTACAACATGTTATTCAGAAAACAGAAAAAAAAAACCAAAAAACAAAAAACTTATGTCAGGGTGTAAAGGAGGCAAAGTAATCCAAAGACTCAGGAAGAAAGAGGATGAAAAGAAAGTAGAAGCAGTATCAATATGTTATCAAAGATAGGGACTTGACTAGCTCAGTGGTTAAGCATCTGCCTTGGGCTCAGGTGGTAATCCCAGCGTCCTGGGACTGCTCAGCAGGAAGCCTGCTTCTTCCTCTCCCACTCCCCCTGCTTGTATTCCCTCTGGCTGTGTCTCTCTCTGTCAAATAAATAAATAAAATCTTTTAAAAGCATATGTTATCAAAGATACTTCCAGGAAAAGAAAATCCTTAACCTTTTTAAATCTGAAAATGGCTTAAAAATACTTTAGAAGTTCAGTGATTTGCATTTATGCCCAGAAAGGAAATTACATTAAATTAAATATATCCAGGAAAACAGCCCAAGAAGGGAGGAGGAATTTGTACAATTTGTCATCTCAGCTCAGAATTCATAACCTCAAATCAAAGTAAATCAAAATATTAATACCCATAACTTGAATTTTAGATAAATATTCATAGAAATTCACTCTACTCCGCAGATTTCAAGTCATCATTTAGATATTCCCATTAATCTCAGCCCCAATCACTTAGATCTGTTAATTTTTTTTAAGGTTTGTTTTTTATTTAAGAGAGAGAGAATTGGGGAATGGGGCAGAGGGAGATAGATCTTAAGCAGACTCCCCACTGAGCACAGAGCCCAATAAGGGGATCCATCTCATGACCCTGAGATCATGACCTGAGCCAAAATCAAGAGTCAGACACTTAACCAACTGAACCACCAAGGTGCCCCTAGATCTGTTACTTCTAATCAAGAAAGATGGGGTGGTTATAAAACAAATAAAACAAAACAAAAACAAATGATGTATAACAACTTAATATATATAGCAACATGATTAAATTTTTCCAAGGCCATTTGATTATCATGTAATAAGCAACCTGAAAATGATAAAAATTAAAGTTTTTAGATTTCTCACTTGTTTTTATCAAGTATCCCACCTCATTTACCATGGAATGAAGGGGAGGGAAAAAATCTGTCTTTGTTCAGTTTCCCTGAAAAACTGGCTAAAATATAATGTAAGGATATGGGAAAATTATTAATAGGGATATGATCAAGAGTATTGGGAACGTCTCATTCAACTTTTTTTTTTTTTACTTAATTTAATGTTTTATTTTTTAAAATTTATTTATTTTCAACATAACAGTATCATTATTCTTTCACCACACCCAGTGCTCCATGCAATCTGTGCCCTCTATAATACCCACCACCTGGTACCCCGACCTCCCACCCCCCCGCCACTTCAAACCCCTCAGATTGTTTTTTAGAGTCCATAGTCTCTCATGATTCACCTCCCTTTCCAATTTACCCCAACCCCCTTCTCTCTAACTCCCCATGTCCTCCATGCTTTTTGTTATGCTCCACAAATAAGTGAAACCATATGATAATTGACTCTCTCTGCTTGACTTTTTTCACTCAGCATAATCTCTTCCAGTCCCATCCATGTTGCTACAAAAGTTGGGTATTCGTCCTTTCTGATGGAGGCATAATACTCCATAGTGTATATGGACCACATCTTCCTATCCATTCATCCGTTGAAGGGCATCTTGGTTCTTTCCACAGTTTGGCGACCATGGCCATTGCTGCTATAAACATTAGGGTACAGTACCTGGGAATAAACCTACCAAAGAGGTAAAGGATCTGTACTCGAGGAACTACAGAACACTCATGAAAGAAATTGAAGAAGACACAAAAAGATGGAAGACCATTCCATGCTCTTGGATCGGAAGAATAAACATTGTTAAAATGTCTATACTGCCTAGAGCAATCTATACTTTTAATGCTATTCCGATCAAAATTCCACCAGTATTCTTCAAAAAGCTGGAGCAAATAATCCTAAAATTTGTATGGAATAAGAAGAGACCCCGAATCGCTAAGGAAATGTTGAAAAACAAAAATAAAACTGGGGGCATCACGTTACCTCATTTCAAGCTTTACTACAAAGCTGTGATCACCAAGACAGCATGGTACTGGCATAAAAACAGACACATAGACTAGTGGAACAGAGTAGAAAGCCCAGAGATGGACCCTCAACTCTATGGTCAAATAATCTTCGACAAAACAGGAAAAAATATACAGTGGAAAAAAGACAGTCTCTTCAATAAATGGTGCTGGGAAAACTGGGCAACTATATGTAGAAGAATGAAACTCGACCATTCTCTTACACCGTACACAAAGATAAACTCAAAATGGATAAAAGACCTCAATGTGAGACAGGAATCCATCAGAATCCTAGAGGAGAACATAGGCAGTAATCTCTTCGATATCAGCCACAGCAACTTCTTTCAAGATATGTCTCCAAAGGCAAAGGAAACAAAAGCGAAGATGAACTTTTGGGACTTCATCAAAATCAAAAGCTTCTGCACAGCAAAGGAAACAGTCAAGAAAACAAAGAGGCAACCCACAGAATGGGAGAAGATATTTGCAAATGACAGTACAGACAGAAGGTTGATATCCAGGATCTATAATGAACTCCTCAAACTCAACACATACAAAGCAGACAATCATATCAAAAAATGGGCAGGAGATATGGACAGACACTTCTCTAATAAAGACATACAAATGGCTATCAGACACATGAAAAAATGTTCATCATCACTAGCCATCAGAGAGATTCAAATTAAAACTACATTGAGATATCACCTTACACCAGTTAGAATGGGCAAAATTAGCAAGACAGGAAACAACATGTGTTGGAGAGGATGTGGAGAAAGGGGAACCCTCTTCCACTGTTGGTGGGAATGCAAGTTGGTGCAGCCTCTTTGGAGAACAGTGTGGAGATTCCTCAAGAAATTAAAAATAGAACTTCCCTATGACCCTGTCATTCAACTTTTTAAATGAGAAATAAATATGCTATGAAATACATGCACAAAACCTCCTTCCCTGCAGCGATGGTATCCTAAAGACTTCTAAATGTGCAAGAGTTTAGAGAGCTGATTTGTTTAAAATTATCATTCAGAAAGGTCAGAGAATATGATACTTAGTTGTGAAAAAGTCTTAGTAACAAAATTCCATTGGTAAAACTAAGCAACTTCCTCAATAAATATCTTCTTAGCAATTCCTTGGTGGAGTCTTTCAGGTTTTCTACATACAGTATCATGTTGCCTGCAAATAGTGAAAGTTTGACTCCTTCCTTGCCAATTTTAAATGCCTTTTATTTCTTTTTGTTGTCTGATTGCTGAGAGCAAGATTTCCAATCCTGTGTTAAATAGTAATGGTGAGAGTGGACATCCCTGTCTTGTTCCTGACTGTAGGGAAAAAGCTTTCAGTTTCTCCCCATTGAGGATGAAGTTAGCTGTGGGTCTTTCATATATGGCCTTTATGATGTTGAGGTATGTTCCATCTATCCCTACTTTTTTGAGGGTTTTTATCAAGGATGGATGCCAAATTCTGTCAAATGCTTTTTCTGCATTATCAAGAGGATCATTCAGTTCTCATCCTTTCCTCTATTAGTGTGGTGTATCATATTGATTGATTTGTGAATATTGAATGACACTTAAAGTCCAGGAATAACTCCCATTGATCGTGGCGAATAATTCTCTTAATTTACTATTGGATTCAATTTGTTAGTACTGTTGAAGGAAATTGAAGAGGACACAGAGAAATGAAGAAAGAGTCCATGCTCACAGATTGGAAGAACAAATATTGTTAAAAAATCTACACTACCCAAAGCAATCTACACATATAAAGCATTCCTGATCAAAACATCACCAGCATTTCTCACAGAGCTAGAACAATCCTAAAACTTCTACGAAGCCACAGAAGATCCCAAATGGCCAAAACAATCTTGAAAAAGAAAAGCAAAGCTCGTGGCATCACAATTCTGGACTTCAAGCTATACTACAAAGTTGTAGTCATCAAGACAGTATGATTCTGGCACAAAAACAGACATACAGATCAATGGGATAGAATAGAAAATCCAGAAATGAACCCACAACTGTATGGTCAATCTTGACAAAGCAGGAAAGATTATCTAATGGAAAAAAAGTGTTTTCAAGAAATGATGTTGGGAAAACTGGACAGCAACATGCAGAAGCATGAAAATAGACCACTTTTTTTTTATACCATACACTAAAATAAATTAAAAATGGATGAAAGACCTAAACGTGAGACAGTAAAATATAAAAATCCTAGAGGAGAAAGTAGGCAGCAACCTTTTCGTCTGCCACTGGAGCAGCTTCTTGCTAGACACATCTTCTGAGGCAAGGGAAACAAAAGCAAAAATCAACCACTGCGACTTCATCAAGATAAAAAACTTCTTCACAGTTGGAGGAAACAATCAACAACTCTAAAAGGCATCCTGTCTAATGGGAGAAGATATTTGCAAATGACATATCTGATAAAGTGTTAGTATCCAAAATCTGTAAAGAATTTATCAAACTCCACACCCCAAAACCAAATAATCCAGCTATGAAATGGGCGGATGTCCAAAGACATCAACATGGCTAACAGACGCATGATAAGACGCTGGACATCACTGTCAAAAGGGAAATAAAAATCAAACCACAATGAACCAAACCTGTCAGAATGGCTAAAATTAACAACACAGAAAACAACAGGTGTGGGTGAGGATTCGGACAAAGAGGAACCCTCTTGTGTTGGTGGGAATGCAAACTGGTGCAGCTACTCTGGAGAACAGTTTGGATATTCCTCAAAAAGTTAGAAATAGAGCTACACTATGATCCATCAATTGCACTACTAGGTATTTACCCAAAGGATACAAAAATACAGATTTGAAGGAGTACATGCACCCTAATGACTATAGCAGAGGAAGACAAATACCATATGACGTTACTTATATATGGAATATATGAAACAAAGCAGATGAACATATTGTTGGGGGGAAGAGAGAAGAAAAGAAACCACAAGAGACTCCTAAAGGTAGAGAACAAACGGAGGTTTCATGGAGGGCGGTGAGTGGGGGATGGGCTAGATGGGTGATGGGTATCAAAAGGTCATTTGTTATGATGAGCATTGGGTGTTATACGGTAAGTGATGAATCACTGAATTCTACCTCTGAAACTAATATAGCATTGTATGATAATTAGAATTTAAATAAAAATCTGAAAAGAAACAGAAAAGGAAATGTGTATTGCACTGGGCATAGGAATATTTTGAGAAATTCAGCATGGAACGTTAATCTCATTAATAGTATCTTTACAATATGCTATTTGGTCCCAGCATATTTCCCTAGGGGTGGGCCAAAGGAGCTATTCTACTAAGTCCCTTTAGGGACTGTCTACTCAATACTCCTCTGCTTACTGCACCAAGCTGTGAACTCACCTATCCCGCCAAATCTGGGCAATGACCTCAAATAGGACCAGTGAAACAAGGCCAGTCCATCACTAGTTAATTTTAAATGGCTATGACCACGTTTGTAATACCTCACACTTGCTGAAATATGTGAGAACAATCAATATTCTATTTTGTTTTAATTATTATTTTTAATGTACACATAAAGGATTGAGTGAATTAAATAGTTCATGGAACATTATAATTGTTAGTGTGTTCAAGATCTGTACATTTTTTTTGTTTTTTTTTACAATTTCAATTATTTATTTATTCAGGCACTTTTCTCTTCATTTTACTGTCCCCTGATTACTAACGACACCAAGAAGGCAATCATGCAAATGTGTCTGATGTTCATCCTTCTGTTAGTATGTGTCAGGCTACAATATATGTCCTTTTTTTTTTCATTTGATAAAATTTTTACTAACACGAATGGTCCTATATAATAATTTGCAATATATTCTTTTGGTTTGTTTGTTTCATTCCATACTGTGTTTCTATATCCATCCAGTCTGTTGTTTTGGGTTTTCTTTCTTTGTTTCAGTCCAGTCTATGTTAATATACTCATTAAGTCTGCTGCTTCTAGCTGCCAAGTGGTATTCAACCGTGTGCATTAGCTACATTTTTTATTCGTACCCTCCTATAATTTTTTATGCCCTTCTATAATTTATGTGAGCATTTATTTGAGATATATGTCTAGCAGAAGAGTTGCTGAGTTACACAGAGTATGCGCCTTTTATGTAATGGAAAAACTACCAGTTTTTACTTCAGCAAAAGGCAGTGCGTGAGTTGCCGTGTCTCCAGTTCTGAAACGGAAGTTCATACTACCCCGTTTTCTTCTTGTCAGTCTGACATAAATTGATTTCTCAATTTTTTTAGAAGTTTTATTGATGTAATTGACATACAAGAAACAGTATATTTAAATCATGTATCTTAATAGGTTTTGACATGTAACATGATCACCAAAACCATGGTAGTAGAAATATCCAGTACACCTATATTTTTCTTCATTTCCTTTCCCAATTTTTCTCTTTCCCCCCGTCCCCCGCCCCCTCCGACTGATTACAATGACTAGAGACTCCATGGCTACAGTGCGCAGAAGAGGGGAGTGTTCCCATTCTTTCATTGTTCCTGATCTTAGGTAGAAAGTTTTCAGATGCCTTTTATCAGTTTGAGGAAATTCTCTTCACTTTTTAGTTCACTAAGACTTTACAGGAATAGGTGTTAGATTTTACCAATGATTTATATCATCATATGATTATTCTTCTTAAGTTCATAAATATGGTGAATTATATTACTTGATTTTTTAATGTTAGCAAACCTTGTATTTCTGGGATAGAGGCCAATGAATCATGATATATTGTCCTCTGTATATACCGTAGGATTTTATTAAATTTTAAAATAATACTTGCATCTATCTTTAGAAGGGATACTAAGCTTTAGTGCTCCTTTCTTTAATATTTTGGTATAGATGATTTATTATTGTTTTGTCTTTAAATATTGGTAGAATGCTTAAGTGAAGACATGATCCTGAATTTTATCGGGGAAAGAGCTTTTAACTAAATTTTCAATTCCATTGTATTATAGGCTACTCAGGTATTTGCAGCTTCTTCAGGGAGTCTTGGTAGTTTGTTTCTTTCAAAGAATAGGTTTATTTCAACTGTGCTATGAAGTGTGCTGTCATTACTTTGGAAAAACAGCATGTCTGGCTTGAAGTTTATAAATTTCAATAATCTTTTCAAATACCTGACTTTTTTATTGCATTGCGTCTCTCTTTTTCCTGATTTCTATTTTGTTGATTTCCAAACTTTGATCTTACTTGTTTTCCTTAATTTGGATTTCAAATGCTCTTCTTTTCCAAATTACTTTTTAAGACTTATTTATTTGAGAGAGAGAACATGAGTGGCGAGTGGGGGCGGGCAGAGAGAGAGGGAAAGTCTGAAGCGGACAGTAGCTCAGCGTAAAGCCGCATGTAGGTCTCAATCACAAGACACTGAGTTCATGACCTCAGCTGAAAAAGAGAGTCTGCTGCTTAACCAACTGCACTACTCAGGCTCCCCATTCTTTTACCAAATTCATTTTTTTTTAAGTTTTTATTTATTTATTTGACAGAGAGAGAAAGAGAGAGAGATCACAAGTAGGCAGAGAAGCAGGCAGAGAGAGAGGAGGAAGCAAGCTCCCTGCTGAGCAGAGAGCCTGATGCGGGCCTCGATCCCAGGACCCTGAGACCATGACCTGAGCTGAAGGCAGAGGCTTAACCCACTGAGCCACCCAGGCGCCCATCTTTTTCCAAATTCTTAAGGTGGAAATTAAAGTCAGGAATTTCATATTGTGTTGTCTTGAAATATAGGCATTCAGTGCTACAAAATTTCTCTTAAGTACTGTCTTAGTAGCAGCCCACACATTCTGCTAAGTTGTGTTTCCATTTTTATTTGGATTAATATGCATTCTAATTTCCCTTTTGGGATTTTACTTTTATTGATTTCTAATACAATTTTATTGTGATCACAGGATATACTTTATGGGACTTGTATTATTTTTAATTTATTGAAACTTCTTTTGATTTCCAGAATACAGCTTTTCTTGGTAATATATCCCATGTGCACCTGAAAACTATGTGTTTCTATTATTTTTGGATGGAATGTTCTACCAGAGTCAATTTACTAGTTAGTTGATAGTATTATTCAAGTCTTCTAATATCCTAGCTAATTTTTAGTCCACTCGTTATTCCTTTCAAGAGCATCTCTCTCCAACTATCCAGATTGTGCTATGGATTAATATGGATTAATGTATTATTTATTCATTTCTAACTGCTCTCTGTGAAGGTTTTGTGTATTGTTAACATATAGATGTCAGTTACATTTTAGATCTTTTGTTCTTATTAAAAACTATCTATCAGGGGCACCTGGGTGGCTCAGTGGGTTAAAGCCTCTGCCTTCGGCTCAGGTCATGATCTCAGGGTCCTGGGATCGAGCCCCACATTGGGCTCTCTGCTCAGCGGGGAGCCTGCCTGCCCCTCTCTCTGTGGCTGCCTCTCTGCCTACTTGTGATCTCTGTCTCTCAAATAAATAAAATATTTTTAAAAAACTGTCTATCAAATGACCTATTTTTTAGGTTTGATTGACAAAAAAATATTTTTATTTGCTCATGTATTTGTCAGTATTCTTGAATTACATGATTATTTCAAAAGGTTTCTACTATTAATTTTACTGTTTTTTTCATATAGCTGACTATATGACTTAAAAATAATTTTAAAATGGTTTCTACTTTTCTAATCACTGCACCTCCTTTTTCTCTCTTTTCTTGTGGAAATATTGACAATGAGTCCTTAGAGACTTTTTAAAATTTCTTTTTTATTAGATCTATTTTTCATCAATGAAACACAATAACTACTTTTTTAAAAAAATATTTTATTTATTTATTTGACAGAGATCACATGTAGACAGAGAGGCAAGCAGAGAGAGAGAGGAGGAAGCAGGCTCCCCGCTGAGCAGAGAGCCTGATGCAGGGCTCGATCCCAGGACCCTGGCTGGGATCATGACCTGAGCCGAAGGCAGAGGCTTTAACCCACTGAGCCACCCAGGCGCCCCCGCAATAACTACTTCTACTAAGTATATAGAACATATATGATTATCTTTATTTTCTTAATTTCTGCTACCTTCTTCTTGGATTTCTCTTATTTAAATATCTCCTCTTAGAGTACTTTCTAAATATATTTCTATGACAAACATTTTAAAGCCTTGTCTGAGAATATTCTTACACTGTTCTGGAATTTTCATAATAATTTCACTAGATACAAAATTTCAGGTTCAGGATGCTTCAAATTGTTTTTATAGTTTCCTTTCAGATTTTAAAATATTAATCCATTGTCTGTCTGCCTCCAGAAGACACATATCTTATATTGTGAAGGCTATCTGTTTATCTCTGGAAAGCTTGTCTTTTTATATACAACTTATTCTTACACTTCCCTTATTTCTTTAAATTTATTTATTAAATTCATTAAAAGTAGTACATGAATTCAATTTGATTGGTATGAGTTCAGATTGCTGTATCTGTTTATTATATTTGCATTCCTCGGTTTACTATTATTTTTACTCTGAAGTTCACTATTAGAGAAAGAATTCTGGTAAGCCAGCAATCTCAAAAAAAAAATAGTGTAATTTGAAGTGTTTGTCCATTTCTGTAGTAAAATATTCCCACTGTGGCTGATATCAAGCTACCAAAATGTCATCACTGAATTCAAAGTCAGAAAGAGAGGTTCATAGTTGGCTATCAGGGTGAGGGACAAGCTGGTTCTAGCATACCACCACATCAGCACCTCTACATACCAGAATATATTATGGAAGAAATAAAGCTATGCACAAATCGAATCCTTCCAGTTGTAGAGGGGAGGCAATCAGGGATAATGACCCAGAACCTGAGAGGATCACATCTCTTGACTTTTACCTCAATAGATGATTTCTCTGCGCAAGTACTAATTATTAAATTCTTAGAATTATGAAGAATTGGAAGGGAATAGTCACCTTAGGTTGTAAACCAGTATCTCTGAATGTAAAGGAAAGATAATATACCTGTAGAACAAGAACTCAAGTCAGTCTGATTAGTCATTTTCAAATGCTTTCAAAACTGTTCACCCCAGCAGGGTTAGCCCTGCCTGATAGCTCTTGGTAGAACTATGCTGTAAAACTTGCTTTGACTTCTATTTCATATATGGAAGGCCTGAATAGTTGTATGGGAGACCTGAACAGCTATCGCCATATGGAAGGTTTCATTAGCTATTTCCATTTCCTGCAAAAAGATTGAAAATCATTATTAGAAGACAGTGATGATATAGGGAAGTGGGCAGAACAAATCTTCAAGAATTCCCTTCACTGAATACTCTGACTGCTGTCCCAGATGTGTTTCACCCAAGGTGGCAGCCATGAACATGCTCCCCCACCACACACACACACACACACACACACACACAGCTTAATTTGTAAGAACTTCCACTCCTCCATAAGCCTTCTAATTTTTTTTTGGAAAATTATCTCTTATATGATTTTATCTCATTTGCCTAGGTTCATCAAGATTGATCTTGATGGAGGCAGCTTCCCTTCAAAACTTCTCCCCAGAACATCCTATAAATTAGACCTCCATGAATTACACTGTGATATAACTTTGAAGCAGGTTATACCTGTGAAGACTCCAGGTAATTTATCTCATTTGTATGTTGATTATTTTCTACTTTATAGATTTATGAAAACTTAAAATTCACTTGAAAAGTAAATATAAAATTATATTCAATTCAGCTGTTATTTAACATTTTAGAACAAAGGAACAACAACAAAAAAAGAATTAATCTTGACTGTCACAAGTAAGGAAAATATGGAGAAAATGTCCCCCTGCACTCTTCTTCCAACACTTTTATACCTTGAAGCTGCCTATGTATTGAAAAGGAAATAATTTATTCTAGACTGAAATATAAATCAAACTAAGTTTTACAGCATAGTTCTACCAAGAGCTTCTGTATGTAAATCCCTTTAGCAATTTAACTGGGCATCTAGAGATACATGGCTATTGGGAACAACTGAAAGTATTTATAAAACTAAAACATATGAAGAAGATAATTATAATGCATGTATGCATGAAGAATCAGGATTCATCTTTTACCTGAAGGACAATTTACTAGAACTTGAAGGAGTCTTGAGACTAAGTGCTGACAATGTGTATAGGATCATTATATGCAAGGTTGGATTTTAGAGCTCTACTTGGAAATTTCCCACAAATTTGAAAAAGGAATAAGTTATCTTGTGCAGTAATAAAGTGATTCATCTCCTTGACTACAGCTGCATGTGGAATTGCTAAAATTGATAACTCTGAATATCAGACTAGTGTCTTTGATTTCATAAATTTCTTTGCATGAATCTCATATTTCCTTCAAAATAATAAGGTAGCAATACTTGCTATTTATTATAAGTCTATTATAAACATAAGAACATTTGATATAAGAGAAAGGAACCATACAACCATACAAAATTAGAAAGGGTGAAAAGTCTCCAAGAAAGAAAGAGTACCCAAAGGAGTGTTCACATTCCCATCTTTTAATCCATAGCACCAAACACGTTATGTTCATTGACCTAACAGTAACTTTGATTGACAACCAAGTGATTAAGTGTTTCCCCCTCATTAATGAAAACTACTTACTTTTACATTTTCAATATGTAGAACAGCTAAACTATTGACTCATGAACTACTGCCTAAAATGTATTTGGCACCTAACCGTAGGGAAAAATCAGTAATTGATAAATTGAAGCTATTACCAGAGAGAAAAGCTCATCATTTATAATTTTACTTTTGGAACAAAGTTGAAATTAACAAAAAAAAAGCTTTATATTTCACAAACAAAATCACTATTTAAAATGATTCATATTCTGTAAGAATCCAAAAGTTGCCAAATCTAATCACTTACAAATAACTGTACTTTTAAATTCAAATTTCTTAAAAGTTTAAGCACATCAGCTTGCTAAAGCATATATAAGTTAGATGATCCTTTTAAAAGTATAGAATTTACATTTCTTCAATGACTCACTTGGTTACAGATTGATAGCACCTTAAGATTAGTGACTATTGCTGTATGTGTTTCATAATTCAGTAATATTCCAATCTTGTTAAAAGCATGACTCTAGACACCAGTCCATTCAGGTTCTACTTCATTTTTCTTCTTTATCTAAAGTGAGTGTCATTTTCATATTCATTAAAAAAATACCCCATTTTACTTTTCACCACTTATTAAATATTCATATCTTCCATATGCCATTGTTTAATAAATTTGCAATTGCTTAAAAGAATATCTCCCACCAACAAATTAATTGCTTACATTGTTTATTTTTAATCTGTACAAAATGGCCAGAATGTCAAAATGTCATAAATGCATCAAGATTTTAGTCAAATTTTTGTATTAAGCAAACTAGACTAATAAATGCTGTCTTCTGCAGAAAAATCCTTCAATTGGAGTCCCCCTGCTTGGGGGTGTATATCCATTTATTTCCATGCCGAAAAGGAAATAACACATTTTGTGAAGTAAGGAATTCTTCTCCAGCAAAGTATTGATACAGTTTGCTAGAATTGTCTTCACCCATAAAATATATTTTAGGAAAATAGAAACTATTTTGTCTCAAAATTGAAAAAAAATCAAACCAGTAACAATGACAAATAGGCTGATTAAGCTTATCCAAGGGCAATGCCCAAACTTGTTCTTATCTCAAGTAAGACAAGTTTATTATCAAATTCACAGCCCCATAAAAATGACAATTTTTCAAGAATGAGTAATATTCACATAAAGATGGAAAATACTTAATATTCCCCTTGGACTTTTGTTCCCTTCACTATAGAGATTCTATTCAGATTTGTATACCTTAAATGTTCACAAAATGATGAAAGCATCACAGAGCTATCTTTTTCCATTGCAACACATTAAGTCATATATTTTCAAAGTGGCCTGGCACCAATGGCACCATGTAAAAAAGCTTCCTGGAAAAGAGTCATGCCCTCCTGCTTAGAATTTAGATACATATGTGTCATATTATATGAATGAATAATAGTGGAATTAATGAAGTAAAATTATAATCATGTCTTGGACTACCCTAAGTTTCTGTTCTTTGCTTATATACCTAATATCAGTAATTCGCAGTAGTTTAGTGTTCTAAAATGCCCATATGTACAGCAAGATGTTTAAATGATTGAAATTTCTAAAAATAAAGTTAATGATACGATAATATTACTTTATTTTTAATAACTTTTTAAAAAGAGATTTTATTTATTTATTTGACAGAGAGAGAGAGCACAAGTAAGCAGAGGGGCAGGCAGAGGGAGAGAGAGAAGCAGACTCTCCGTTGAGCAGTGAGCCTGATGCAGGGCTCCATCCCAAGACCCTGGAATTATGACCTGAGCTGAAGGCAGCAACCTAACCGACTGAGCCACCCAGGCACCCCAAGATAATATTACTTTAAAATGTAATATAATGCAAGACACATAAGAAAGGTATGAATTGCACAAGCATATATTGTGTGATTGTGCAAGCAAGCACAACACAGTGATTTTCTTTTTTTTTTTTTAATTTTTTATAAACATACAATGTATTTTCATTCCCAGGGGTACAGGTCTGTGAACACAGTGATTTTCTATGACCTCAAATGATTGTTCAAACATATCCCAAACATAGAAAGTATCAAGATAGTATGACATGATGTTAAACTGAAAGTTTTATATGGTTCCAGAGATAAGTTATATATAATATATCCAAGCAAGATGGGAGGTAAACCAGATTAATAAAGAAAATAAATTAGAACTACTTATATGACTCTTGAATTCTTTCATTAACTTTAAGCATATGCAAAATATAAGAAGAGATTTTGTAAAAGAAAATTATTGAAAAACTTATTTGTAAGAAGAGTTGCCAGCTTGTTACGAGTTTCAACATTCACAAGGAGAGAGATAACTGTGTACCCCTCACCTGAAACTCAACAAGAAGGCAACAGTGACACAACTCGGAAACAATGGTACTTGTCTCCCACATTCAATGAGACCCTTAGGACTTACGCCTGATACATATGCCTGAAGAATATAGACTAGATTCTACCAGTACTGACATGTAGTAGTATGGAAGGGAGTGGGGAGAAAGAAAGTGAAGATAGAGAGGGAGGAAGAGAAGGAAGGAGAAAAAGAAGGAGAGAGAGAAAGAAAGAAAAAAAAAATAAGAGAAATAATGTTTTAGGAAGGAGCATTACCACCAGCATAGCAAATGTATTTGCTTTGGACTGAGATGAGTCATAGAAGACAGATTTTATAGTCAATCCCCAAAGAACTTGAGATGATAAGGAAGAATGAGGAAATTCCTAGGGAGCTGTGTAAGGAGCACAGTCTTTACTGTCTGTGAAATGAAAGTTGCAAGTGGAAGGGAACAGTAGGGAATCTCTACAAACCCAAGAAATGTCCTCTATGAGATTCAGGTTTGAACCCTTGCCTTGAGTCTATTTAAAACTACTCTAAAGTAAGAAGTTTTTGCTTCTCCCTATTTTCTACCTATATTCTCAACCTTAGTGGGGGATCAAAATACATGATAAGCATACCAGTGGCAGGGCTAAGTGTCCAGTCTTCATCATATTCTACCTTAGCAGAAAATAGGTTCTATGTAAATATGACTCATTGGGAAGAATCAAGAAGATTTAACTCCAAACCAACCTCGTGGTTATGATTACTTAATAAAATTAGGTATTTTAGTTATTTAATTGCAATAATTGTAACTTATTTCTATCACTTGAGAGTAATCATAAGTCATGATCCAGTACAGCATGATGATTGTAGTTAATAACACTGTATCATATATTTAAATATTGCTAAGAAGTTAGGCCTTAAAAATTCTCATTTTAAGCAAAAATATTGTATGTACGGTGATTGGTGTTAGACTTACTGTGGTGATCTTTCATAATATCCACAAATACTGAACTGCTATGTTGTGCACCTGAACCTAATATTCCATAAGTCAATTATATCTCAACAAAAAAACAAAAAAAAATTATGAAAAACACTCATGATCTTTATTACAATTTTCTTGCACCTTCATAAGCAAAGTTTTCTCTACTAAATGAGTTTTAAATGTCAGTGAGAAAGAACAAGTTCGTTTCTTGTTTCTATTCCATGATTCATGTTTGTTCAATGTGTAGGTTATAGTAGAAAAGAATATTTCATGTAGATATCAAAATACAAATATCCCTGAATGTAAAAACATTTTTAATAACACAATAAAGTTTTCTCTTTCAACTTGAATTTTTTAAAAATATTGGTTGACAAGGCACCTGGGTGGCTCAGCAGGTTAAAACCTCTGTCTTCGGCTCAGGTCATGATCTCGGGGTCCTGGGATCAAGCCCTGCATTGGGCTCTCTGCTCAGCGGGAAGCCTGCTTCCTACTCTCTCTCTCTCTCTGCCTGCCTCTCTGCCTGCTTGTGATTTCTGTCTGTCAAATAAATAAATAAAATCTTAAAAAAATATTGGTTGACAAACATTAATGGCAGAAATCTTAAATTCTTTATACAAACAACCCAAATCTGCCAAATGTATTCATGATGTCAGGAATATCTCTAGGCAACAGAGGTGATCAATGCAGAAACAAATAAAATTAGAGAGGAATAGAATCAAAGCAGATGCACTTCAGAATAATTTTAGAAGTTAAAGGGATTTTTATTTTCAGGCCTGTGTATATTTTCTGTATGGCTTCACAGCAATCACAAGAGTCCAAGAGGTTATGTGTCAATCATACTTCAATTAAACAACAACAGCAATTCAAGCACTCTAATATAATGGATGTCACATGAGCTTATGAAACTGAAAACTTTATGGAAGCACTGACTGAAGTCTAGTTAATCACTTCTTACTTTCTTACATTAGACATTATAAAAACCAACCCACTCTTTTGACATCTCATTTCGAAAATAACAAATTTGTCATGAAATCAGAGCTCTAAATTCAAGTTTATTGGTACCTCTATTGGCACAGTGGCATGAGAAGCTATATATATTACTTAAATTCTTATTACTAAGTCAGAAGAAAGATAAATCACTCTTAGGTCCCAGAAGATAAGAAATGGGCAAGGGAATTATATAATTTATTACATAATAAGAAATTGGATTAAAAATTAAGTTGTTCAAACTTCTACTTAATTTGGTCTTATTAACTTTCTTATATCCTAATTTCTCAACGAGTAAAGGCAATTAAGAAACTTACATGGATATTCTTCAGAACTTCATTCAATAAACATCTGTGTAATAGGCAATTTTCTAGGAAATAGAGCTGTAGTAGTGAATGCCATTAGACACAGATGCTGTTTACATCAAGAAAAGTATCCTAGTGAGTTCAAGACAGTAGGCTTTTGAGGAGGGTACAAAATGATCCCTTGTCATATAGGAAGAAACTGTAACTTCTAAATTCTATTCTTGACTAAAAAATACTCCAAAGTTTTGTCCCTCCAGTTCTGAGATAGCTCTTGACAAGATCACTGACAACTTTGACGGTGCCAAATTCGGTGGGTCAATTCTCAAGCTTCAGGATATTCAGATTTTCAGTGGTAATCACTATGCCTTTCTGCACTAGCACTCCAGGCACCTCACTGCCCTAGTTTTCCATCACACCTTTACTCCTCTTGTCTCATGTACTGGATCCCCTCCTTTCCAATTTCTAATGGTTGCTGTGCCCTTTTTCTCTGTTTCCAGTAACTTCTCTCTTTACATCTCCCCCGACCTCATGCATTCCTCTAAGTCTAAGCAGCATCTATATCTTGATGACGTTCAAATTTTGAGAGTTGTGATTGCTCTCCTGAAATCCTGAATCATGTATCCAAGTACCTGTTTGACGTCTCCATCTAAATACATCATACGTATCCAAATAGTACTTGGCCAGAGCTAAAATACACATTTCCACCTCGAAATCTGTGATTCTCTACATGACACCTCCATTTATCCAGATGCTTATCCAAAAAACCTTTATGGCATTCTTGAATGATCTTTGACTCCTATCAATGCATCAGTAGATTCTCTTGCTTTTCAGTCACAGGTTTTAATCAATATACTTTCTACCGATATAACCAAATTACCTGCTTGCTCCCACTCTTTCCTAGTTATAATTTCCATATGCACAGCATCTGAATGACTTTTTGAATATGTCAATCTTGTATCACTTCTCCAATTAATTTTTCTAAACATTTTCTCTAACACATAGGAAAATATATGATGAGCTTACAATAGCCACCTCACCATATAAACTTGCATCCCAAAACACTCCCTGACCTCTTATCTTTATTTCCCTTATTCTTATCATTTCAGACTGCATTCCTCAAAATTCAATGTCAATTCAGACTGCATTCCTCAAAATTCTACAATTTTTTTAATGCACCAAAAAAATGCCTGCTTCAGAGTTTCAAGCTTGTTCTTTCTTCCACTCTTCTCCCAGATGTTGGCATGGCACCAATTCACATTTTATTTATTTATTAATTCAAATGTCTGCTAAAATGTCACCTCCCCCTGAGCTGTCTTATTTAAATATACCTGGTTCATATTTCACTCTGTGTTCATTATCTGCTTTATTTTACTTCATACCACTATATGATATGATACATGATTTATAGATATGATATAATATGTGATATAATATATGATATATGATATGATATTCTTTTTTTTTTTTTACGATATGATATTCTTATTTGTTCATTGTCTATGTAAAGAATGTAAGCTTCATCAGGGAAGAGACACTGTCTTTTACTCACTACTTTTGTAGTATCTAGCAGAGAGTAAGTACTAAAAGAAGATATTAAGCAAAGGAATGATTACCAGATATGGTACAATGATGAAAAGGTATTAGCTTCATAATGTGAAAATGGTGTTAATATTCATCTTCAGAATTATACAACTGTAATGTATTATAGTGTACCTGTTCTAAAATAATTGAAGTTAAAAAGATGTGCATATATGTGTGTGTGTTTGTGTGTGTGTGTATATATATATTTATATAAATGGATTATGTATATATTTGAAGTTAGAAATACATATATCAGTATAGGTATATATTAGATATATATAAATTGAAGTTTAATTATATTTTATGTAATATATAAACTGTTTGTTATGTAATTATTTTATACTTACATTTTATATATTTTAACTTTATATATATTTAATATATAATTATTTTATATTATTATCTACATTTTATATAAATAATTGTATATATAACATATAATATATAATTATTAAGTATATGTCTAACTTCAATTAAACTAATACTCAAAAATAGAAAATAGTTTTAAAGTATATTAAAATATTGCTAATAATAAATATTTAGAAGAATAAAAAAATGGCAGACCTGTTATTTTATTTATCTTAATCCTATCAAGAGTATGCCACAATTCACATTAAGAGGTCAAAAATATGATAATCAAATCAGATATGACAAAAGTGGTCAAAAATATTTTAGATCAAAGTGGTAACCATTTGAAATAATTATTTCAATCCACTATCATTAATGGACCATTTTATCCTAAGACTATATTGTGTTTTGAGATATAGGCTACTGGTTAGCAACTTCAATGTAAAGCTGGATGTCTAACATTTATTTCTGTGATATTTAAAGAAACAAGATTCCCATACAAATATTTTACAAATTTTCTGAAAACTTCATACTTAAAAACTACATATTTGAAAACTTTGTCACTTATAACCTAATAACCTCATACCACTGAGCAAACATCTTTCATTCAAACTATATAAAAATGGATAAAATGATATACAGAAAATAATACGGTAATAAACTAAAATGCATTCTTCTCATAGTAAATGGTATTGAATGACACAAAAATGACAAACACTGGGAAAATGATAGAAATTTCTAGAGTCTGCTTAAAAAGTAAAATACTTCAGAACTATATTTTTAGGAGTCACCAGAATAAAGATGATTCATAAAAGTTATATATTAAACAATAAATTATTTTTTAAAATAACTATTAGGATGTTTCCAGAAAAAATTGGGAAAATGTAACCATTGATATATTGGTTGATTTGACTGGCATTATAATGACTCAGTGATAAATTTACTGACTTTCTACTGCCTGTGTAAGTCATTCAGTAAATGATTCTTTATTTTTTCAAGATTTTTTTTTTAATTTATCTTACAGAGAGAGACACAGGGAGAGGGGGAACACAAACAGGGGGAAGTGGGAGAGGGAGAAGCAGGCTCCCTGCTGAATAGGGAGCCAATGCATGGCTCAGTACCAGGACCCTGGGATCATGACCTGAGCCTAAGGCAGGTGCTTAAAGACTGAGCCACCCAAGTGAAATTATGCTTCTAAGACATTGTCAGTATTTTCAATGTATTATACATTTTCATTAAAGTGATTTTATATACTCAAGGCATTTAGAATAGAATATTGGGGCATCTATGTGGCGCAGTCAGGAAAGAAATAAAAACACATATAATTAGTTTATACCATGAAGTTAAAAGCACTGTTTTTTAAAATTGAGTGAAACTCTTTTGAATGAAAACTGTACTACAGTAAGAACATTTGAAAAAGAGTAGTTGAAAGTATTTTTACCATTATGTAATTGTTATAAGACACAAGGTCTTCCACGTCCTTGTCAGTTTTTTCAAATTTTACCTGCTCTAATAATTATGTAAGTAGTATCTCATTGTGGAATTAACCTATGTAACCATAATGCCTAATTATAGTGAACATCTCTGCACGTGTTACCCATATATCTTTAGTGAAGTGACTGTCCAAATTATTTGTCTTTTTAAAATTAAATTGTTTATTCCCTTATTGAATTTTGTGAATTATTTATATAGTCTGGCTATAATTCTTTCAACAAACATATGACATGCAAAACAATTTGGGGAGAATTAATATCTTAATATTGAGTTTTCTGATCCATGAACCAAAGCATAGTATTTCCATTTATTCAGACATTATTTTATTCATTAATTTCTCCTAGCAGTACAGATAGATTTTAGTACTTGGGTCTTACACATATTCTACCAGACTTATCTATTTCACCTTTTGATGCAATTATGCATGTTAAAATGTTGCCATTTACAAAAATCTCAAAATTGAAAACTAAAAAGAAATGAATCTAACAAAGGATACAGAACATCCTTATGTAAAAGTAAGAAACTTTTTAAAAATTTCATATAATAGGGAATGGATCCAGAGAGGCTAGTAAAAAATACCTACTAAAACCTCAAGTCAAAATGGTGAGGTCAGTGCTGTCTGAGACTCAGAAAGGAGAAGGTCATTAGGAACTCCTTGGGAAACCTAGCCCCTAAAGACCTCTCATCTCAGCCTATAAATAGTACTAGGACTACAGCAGCAGCCCCGTAGGAAGGCCTTGGACTTTGTTCCTGGTATGAAGTCTTAGCAAGCAGCGGATTGGGCACAATGGAGAGCTGTTCTGTCCTGCGTTTGCACAATGGCACAAAGCAAAAGTATTGGTTATTGAGTGCAGCTGTGGCTCTAGATCCTTCTCCATGCCCCTTAGTCTTCAAAATCACTAAAGAAGCAATCTGATGACTTACTTCTATTTTTCTCATATCTTCTTTCTTTCTTTTTCTTTTTTAATTTTTTCAAAAGATTTTATTTATTTATTTGACAGACGGAGATCACAAGCAGGCAGAGAAGCAGGCAGAGAAAGAGGAGGAAGCAGGCTCCCTGCTGAGCAGAGAGCCCAATATGGGGCTCGATCCCAGGACCCTGGGATCATGACCTGAGCTGAAGGCAGAGGCTTTAACCCACTGAGCCACCCAGGCGCCCCTCATATCTTCTTTCAAAACAAATTATTTTAGGGTGCCTGGGTGGCTCAGTGGGTTAAGCCACTGCCTTCGGCTCAGGTCATGATCTCAGGGTCCTGGGATCGAGTCCCACATCGGGCTCTCTGCTCAGCAGGGAGCCTGCTTCCTCCTCTCTCTCTCTGCCTGCCTCTCTGTCTACTTGTGATCTCTCTCTGTCAAATAAATAAATAAAATATTTTAAAACACAAATTACTTTAGAGATATTTTGGCATGAACCTATACATTAGCAGAATCCCATCCAACTTTAAAAAAAAAATTCATATAATAAAGAATGTCAAAAAAACCCCAGAGAAACATTTATGAGCTCCAATACCTAAAGTGGTCATCTCTACCCCAAACTAACCTATAGATTCAATGAAAACAAATAAAATCTTAAAAAGTATTGGTGTAGCGTTGTGTATGTGTGTGTGTGTGTGTAACTAAAAGTTCAAAAATATAACCTAAAATGTTATGGGGAAGTAAAATTAAGGAATAATCAAGGCATCAAAGAAAACAATATGTGAAAACAAGACTTAATTTGTGTAAAATTAATATGAACTACAGTAATTTAGAAAGTATAATGTTACAATAGATGAAAAATCAATAGAACTTAAAGGAAGACTTTATAGCACAACTAGCATTGTGGTTTAATGGAGACAGTTTTGAATATTTAATAAATAATGCAGAGACATTCAGGAGAAATTGGAAGCCAAACACACATACACAAAAGTCCTTTCCAGCATTACTGACTTATAGAGGAAGACAAAAATGTAAAACTTTGAAAACATCTATCCCTTGAAACACACAATAAAGCAAGTTTAATGGCAAGATGAAAGTGAGGAAGGCGTTTGTAATACCCCCAATGGATTTGTATCCTTCAAGATAAGGTTGACCACAAACAGTAAAAGCAGTATAAAAAGATGTAAGGGATCTAATAGAAAAAAAGTCTCTTGAAAAAGTGCTACTTAGAAAATATGTTACTAAATCAGAGAACATGCTCAGCCTGACAACCAGAAAAATCACAAATTAAATCTTATCATTTCGTACCTACCACATTGTTAGAAATTTAAAAAATGATCATATCCATTGTTCTAAGGGCTTGGGACAAACTAGACACATAGGTTGATACTACTGTATCACCAAAATGAGTCATTAGGCTTTACTTTGTCATCCTGTTGATGGTAAATAGATATCATTGTCTCCCTGAATACAAACTGTCTTTTAGTCTGTTAGCTTTAAAGACTTTTCTTTTCTTCTCTTTCTTTAGTTTTTGTTTTTTTCTTTCTTTCTTTAAGTTTTTTTGTTTTGTTTTGTTTTAAAGATTTTATTCATTTATTTGACAGGCAGAGATCACAAGTAGGCAGAGAGGCAGACAGAGAGAGAGAGGGAGAAGCAGGTTCTGCTGAGCAGAAGGCCTGATGCGTGGCTCGATCCCAGGACCCTGAGATCATGACCTGAGCTGAAGGCAGAAGCTTTAAGCCACTGAGCCACCCAGGTGCCCCATCTTTCTTTAAGTTTTTAAGCTACATGACCATGATGGGTCCAGGTACGTTTTTTTTTGTTTGTTTGCTTTTAATCTGCCTGAGATTTCCTGAATTTTATTATATTTGTTTTTTTTGTGGGTTTATTTTATATCATATTTGGGACATTTCCCCAATATTTCTTCAAATATTCCTCCCTCCTTGGTCTCTTTCTCCTTCTGGAACTCTACTGCGTGTATGTTAATCATATGGTATTTTCCTTCACATTGCTGAATCTGTTTAGTTATGGTTACCATTTCCTTTCTTTATATGCTTTGTTTGGTATTTTCTATTGACCTGTCCTTCAGTCCAATGGTCTGGACACAGAAGGATGGTGTGTCTTATCAGTCTTTATGCTTGCCTGATGAATTCTTCAATTCAGATATTCTAGAATTCCTAGAATTCAGTTCCAGATTTTCCCTTTGGTTTGGTGAGTTTAGTCAATGTAGCTAGAAATTGAGCTATGTTTCGGTTCTGCTGTTGCACTATCCTCACTGTACAACAGGCTTAAAATTCTTCTTATGTCACCTTGAGCTTAGGACATGGGTTGGTCCTCTGGGAGAAGTTTCCAGTTTGTTCCCCACTAACAAAAGATTTCCCTTTGTGTTTGTGCTTCTGAGAGGTCTCTCTCCATGCTCTTATCCCAAACCCCGAGAAATTCTGATGTTGATTGTTACTCAGTTCTTGCCAGCCTGTTTGTGGAGGACTAGGAGATAGGGCATACTCTGTTGTGGTTCACCTCGGGTGTGGAAAGGCACCGTGTTCCTAGTTCTCAAAGCGGGTATTTCAGTCATCCCACCCTCCTCCAAGTAAGTAAGCATCTTGAATAGTTGGGGATTATGATATTTTCCTTTTTTTCCCCATGATAGATGGATGAGAGTAGCATTTGTTCCAGCTTTATAGATCCTAAGCTGAGGCTGAGAATCCCTTTATTGGTCACTACTTTATTTTCATCTCAGGTTCACATTTTCTTATGTCTTTACATACATTTTAATGTTGTTATACTCAACTTTTTTATAAATGTGTAAATAAAAATTGAGCTCTTTAATGTTTGTCTTTATTCTGTTTTGTTCTTCCCATTTAGGCTTGTCCTTTCACTTCCAGGGAGTTGGGATAAAGCTAATCCTAAGTTGAGCTGGGACTGGGTTGAAGCTTTATTTCATTTCTGTTCAACTCTGAATTGAATTCCAGGGGGGACCTTGTACCTAATTTCTGATATCATCACAATAGCTCTGTTTTCTACCCTAGACCCACAGATGCTTACTTAGCAAATTCTCATGGGTTATGACTGTTGAGCCAAGAGCTTTATTTTTATGCTGGGGTTCTTCCAGATTCCAAACAATCGTACCAGCCCCAGCTTTCATTTAAAGTATGGCTTGTTTCTGAATAGCATGCAGGACATTAGGAGAAGGGGAAAAGGTGGGGGGTGGGGAGGCTCAGAGGTGTAGATGAACCATGAGAGACTATGGATTCCGAGAAACAAACTGAAGGTTTTGTGGGGGTTGCAATGGGTGAGCCTGGTGACGGGTATTAAGAAGTACACGGATCGCATGGAGCATTGGGTGTTATATGCAAACCATGAATCATGGAACACTACATCAAAAACTAATGATATACTGTATGGTGACTAACATAACATTATAAAAAAAAATAAAAATAAAAATATGGCTTCCTTCTTCTCATCCCAAAGAAGTCTCTCCTTCTATGGCATGTCTCTTCCTTCACCCTTGTAGTCTCCTTTCTCATTTATGAAAGGCTTGTCTCTCTTTGGAACTGGGTTCTTTAGACATTGTTGTACATTTAGGTGGCTTTAAAGCAAAGTACGGTTTTCTTGACTTGTCCACTGATTTCCTGTTATTTGGTGAGCACCATCTCACATCCTAGCTGGAACTCAATATATCAAACACTCAATTTTGTAGAAATAGACCTCAAAATTTCCCATTTGAATTGTCCCATTCTAACTAAGAGGGCTCCTGTCTGTGTGCAGAGTTAAGGTTTTCCATTTACTGTCAAGGGGATAGTTAAATCTCCTATTATGCAAAAGTCAAAACATTGATCAACCAGCACAACTCTCTTGTTACACTAACACACTAACATTGTTTCCCATTTAGAATTACATATGGGGTGTGTTGGAACACCTGTTGGGGAAGAGCACATAATGATTGCAACTATGTTAGAAATTCCTTAATCTCCATTAATAGGACTCAGGAGTCTTTTTTTTTTTTTTTTTTTTTTAGTAAGGTACATTCCCAGTATTGATGGAGTTCATAGTTTGCTATATTTGGTATAAAATCACTTTCTAATTTAACATTTTCCAATGGATTTTGGAAAATTTAATATGGACATGTTAAAAGAAAATGAGGTTATTTTTTGCTTTTGCACTCTTGTGGAGCAGGTTATTCCATCATTTTCCAACTCTCTTTGTTAAAGAAGATATTTCATTCTTTGGGGCACCTGGATGGCTCAGTGGGTTAAGCTTCTGCCTTCGGCTCAGGTCATGATCTCAGGGTCCTGGGATCAAGCCCCACATCGGGCTCTCTGCTTGGCAGGGAGCCTGCTTCTCTCTCTCTGCTTTCCTTTCTGCCTATCTGTGATCTCTCTCTATCAAATAAATAAATAAAATCTTAAAAAAAAAAGATATTTCATTCTTCAAATGTGCCCATAAAATATAAGGGTGACTTTACATTTGACAGTCCTTGATAAAAGTATTAAATTAAAGCCAACCACTGTAACATCTGAGTAAAATTACTTACCTGTGGATATTATGTTTAATCGCAGATTTTTGCCAGTTTTCATCTGGTTCCCTCCAAGTCACTTTAATAATCTATATTAACACAAATATTATTTTCAGTATGTGAATTGTTCTGATAAGAATCATGCTAAATTACTGATTCCTCTTTAAATGTATTAATTTTCCTAACAGATAAAGTTTTAATACTTTTAACAAGTTAATTCTAAATGCCTCTAACTGGCTTTAAATTTGATTGTGAGCATCCATTTTTCTATAAGTCAATAATCAGAAACCCTGTAGGCTTTTTCGTAATCTTCAGAAATATATATGTATATATTTATTTTCCACTTTTAGAGGAATAATTTTTAAAAGAAAGGGCTTTGTTAGTCTATTAGAACAGACCAACCATCTTCAAATATCTGAAAAGTAAAATATTTCAATAGTCAGCTAAATATTTAGTTGATGTGATACATCATTGTACTTGCTTTAAAATATCTGAATAAATGATTAAAAAGTTTACAAGTCATCTGAATATTTGACATAATCATAGATTATTTTACTCAGTCCTTCTTAATATTTGAAGTACCCATGCAAGCTGAAACCCTTTAGGTTAAGGTAAAAAGAATATTTAATATAAAACAAAAGTAATTTATGCTTTAAAAAATGTCTACATTATATCAATGTTTTGTTTCCTTTCAAAATGTATTTGGTTCCTTCGTTCTTTGTACTATTACGAATAATTTAAAACTCCCTTATAAGTAATACTGATGCTTTCCTTGTCCATATTAATTATTCTCTATGAAATGAAAACTAAAATATTTCAGGTTCAGAAGAAATAGCAGATAGTAAAAGATAAGAGTATAGGCAAAATGAAATTATTACAGTCACCTTTTTGCTATAACATTCCAAACTTTAGTACCAGTACTATATAATCCTATTTATATGAGAATTCCTTACATATTTGTTTTTTTAATAAATGAAATGTTAATCTGCTGCCTTATATATGTATCAGTATTCTAATGATTCACCAACAATGGAAAAATAAAAACTGAAACATAGAGAGAGCTAAGGAATATATACCTTTCACCAGAGTAGGGAAACCTACTCTAAGAGAGAAGTTAGGCTCTGAATGATGATGTGGTTAGGGGAAGGAGATACTACAGTGTGCTAAAAGTCAAAACCCACAACCAGTCTCAAGGCCAAATTAGGCTTGGGAGAGCACCATTGGGCTTGGTTTTCTGATGCTACAATTAAGTCATAAGCTGCAAACTCTAGCTATTCTTCTACTGGCTTCAACCAGTTTCCCAGAGGCTGCCTCTGTGCTTTCTTCTTCTTAGGCTCTGGTCACTGTTATCTTTCAATTTCTCATGCTTTCCTGGAAAATGTAGATTTTCATACTGTAGGCTTCATTTAAAATGAGCCCAAAGAGCAAATTGTTATATACTTTCCTCTTGTTATCTGCTATAAAAAGAAATAGTAGATTATACAGAAGGGACAAAATCAAAGCTTTAGTCATATACTGCAAATGTGAATGGATTACATAAGTGGTTTAACATTTTTAGACTGATACTACGCAGGGATTAGTTTACTATGGGAAGAATAGAATATTCAAAGAAATGTGATTAGTTGTAAAACTCCAAGGGGAAAGATCACTGCTCGAACTGATATACAAATTCAATAAAGTCTCAGGATACAAAATCAATGTGTGGAAATCTGCTGCATTTCTATACACCAATAATAAAGAAGCACAAAGAGAAAGAAAGGCACCAATCCCATTTACAACTGCACCAGAAACAGTAAGAAACCTAGCAATAAACCTAACCAAAGACGTAAGAGACCCCTACTCTTAAAACTATAAAACACTGATGAAAGAAACTGAAGATGACAAAAAGAAATGTAAAGACATTCTATGCTCATGGATCAGAAGAACAGACATTGTCAAAAAGTCTATACTATCTAAAGCAACCTACACATCTAATGCAATCCCCACCAAAATACACCAGTGTTTTTCACAGACTAGAACAAATAATTCTCAGAAAAAGTATAGAAACACAGAAGATCCCAAATAGCAAAAGCAACCTTGGCGGGGTGGGGAGGTGGATTCAAGTTATATTACCAAGCTTTGGTGATTAAAACAATATGTTACTGGCACAAAAATAGACAAACAGATCAATAGAAGAGAACAGAAGACCTAGAAATGAACCCACAACTATATGGTCAATTAATCTCCAACAAAGCAGGAAAACAAATTCAATAGGAAAAAGACAGTCTCTTCAACAAATGGTGTTTGGAAAACTGGAGAGCAACATGCAAAAGAAAGAAACTGGACCACTTTCTCCCACCATACACTAAAATAAATGCAAAATGGATTGAAGACCTAAACATGAGACATAAAACCACTAAATCTAGAGGAGAATACAGGCAGTAACCTCTTTGACAGTGGCTATTGTAACTTCTTAAAAAAATCAGTCTCATGAGACAAAGGAAACAAGCAAAAATAAACTACTGGGACTTAACCAAAATAAAAATCTTTTGCACAGTGAAGGAAACAATAATCAAAACTAAAAACCAAGCTTCTGAATGGGAGAATGTATTTGCAAATGACATATCCAATAGAAGGTTAGTACCCAAAATCTAAAAAGAATTTATAAAACTCAACACACAAAAAATGAATACTCCAATTAAAAATGGGCATAAGATGTAAATAGATATTTTTCCAAAGACATCCAGATGGCCAAGAGACACATGAAAAATGCTAAACATCATTCATCATCATGGAAATGCAAATCCAAACCACAACAAGATATCATCTCACACCTGTCAGAATGGCTAAAATCAACAACATAAGAAACAGGTGTTGGCAAGGATGTGGTGAAATGGGGCCATTCCTGCACTGTTGGTGGGAATGCACACTGGTGCAGCCACTCTAGAAAACAGTATGGAGGTTCCTCGAAACATTGTAGATATAACTAGCTTACGATTCAGCAACTGCACTACTAAGTATTTACTCAAAGGATGCAAAACAATTTAAAAAACCACCAAAACTGATTCAAAGGGATACATGCACCCCAATGTTTATAGCAGTATTCTCTACAATAGCAAAACTATGGAAACAGTCCAAGTGTCTATTGACTGAGGAATGGATAAAGAAGAGTGAATAAATATATATATATATATATATATATATATATATATATATATATATATATGTTAATCAGAATAAAAATAAATGAAATCCTACCATTTGCAATGATGTGACTGGAGCTAGAGAGTTTTATGCTAAGTGAATAAGTCAGCCAAAGAAAGACAAATAGCATATAATTTCACTCATGTGGAATTTAAGAAACAAAACAAATGAGCATGGGGGGAAGAAAGAGAGAGAGAGAGAGAGAGGCAAACCAAGAAGCAGACTCTTATCTCTAGAAAACAAAGCAATGGTTACCAGCGGGGAGATGGGTTGGGGGATGGGTTAAATAGGTAATAGGAATTAAGGAGGGCAATTGTGATGAGCACCAGGTGTTGTATGGAAACACTGAATCACTGAATTGTACACCTGAAACTGATATTACACTGTATGTTAACTAACTGGAATTTAAATAAAAACTTAAACAATGGATCCTCTCTATTACCCACCAACTTTGCACCTGTGTATGTTGGCTCAGTAGAAATGCATGTTTGTAAAAATACTTATATAAGAATGTTCATGGTATCATTATTCATAATAGAAAAAAACTAATAACAAAATACATGTTGATCGATAAGAGAATGGATAAAAAAATATGACATAATCAAAGAATACTAGTCAATAATAAGAAATGAATTATTGATACAACAGTAAACTCAAGAACATTACATTAAGAATCTCAAAAAACACGACATTAAGCAAAAAGAAAAGTCAAACAGAGAAGGAAGGCATACTTTATAAGTTCATTTAAATGAAAGGCAAAAACAGAACTAATCTATAACGCTAGAAATCACAAAGAAGTTCTTTCTTGGAAAGTAAAGTTGAAATGGAACTGCCTGGAAAGGGAAACAAACATTATGTTCCAATAAAAATATTCTTTCACTTGAATTAAATGATGTTTACTGGGAAATATAAATTGTCTCTTACTTTATACTTATGTTCATTCAATTGAACACTAACTTCTTTTTTTTTTTTTAAAGATTTTATTTATTTATTTGATAGAGACAGCATAGGAGAGGGAGCAGCAAGAGAGGGACAGGGAGAAGCAGGCTGCTGGTGAGCAGAGAGCCCAACGTGGGGCCCGATCCCAATACCCTGGGATCATGACTTGAGCTAAGACAGATGACTGAGCCACCCAGGTGCCCCTGAACATTAACTTATGTGATTTTTTTTGTATGTCAATATTTCCTCAATAAAATATACTATAATGAAAACCAATAAAATATATCTCTGTTATTAACATATTCTTAGTGTCTATAAGCACAAGAAGTATTTCCTAAGAATGAATAATCTCATTCAAGCTCTGTTTAAATACTATATTTTAAATTACCCATCTAGATGGTATTTATTATTTAATGTTTTAACTTTGTGGATAAAATGGAATACATATAGAGTATTATTATTATTATAAATACCACAGAAGATTTGCTAATGAAAATATATTCTGCTGCAAGCATTTCTTTTTGCAACAGAAGTACTGACATGCATTTTTAAGATAATTTCCCACTTTAGAAAATTATAAAAATCTCACGAAAGGAGGAAAATATGTACCTATTGAAAGGTTTTCTTCCAAAAGTACTAAAACGGATTGTTTTTGATAGGATCTGCATCACTAGGATAGTCTCCATAGTACAATTCTAACACATATTGGGGTGCCTGGGTGGCACAGTTGTTAAGTGTCTGCTTTTGGCTCATGTCATGATCTTAGGGTCTTGGGATAGAGCCCCTCATGGAGTCCCTCATCAAGCGCTGCATCAGGCTCCCTGCAGGGAGCCTGCTTCTTCCTCTCCCACTCCCCCTGCTTGTGTTTCTGCTCTCGCTGGCTCTCTCTCTGTCAAATAAAAAAATCCTTAAAGAAAAAATTTCTAACACATTCCAATCAGGAAAACAGAGATACACTCTGAGAAGGGATTGGTAGCATACATTCTCTGGCGCTTGGATGCTAGAGGTTGTGAAAACTTTTATGATGAAGACTGAAAAACTGAAAAACATTTTATTTATTTTTTAAAGATTTTATTTATTTATTCGACAGACAAAGATCACAAGTAGGCAGAGAGGCAGGCAGAGAGGGTTGGGGGGTGGGAAGGCTCCCTGCTGAGCATGGAGCCTGATGCAGGGCTCCATCCCAGAACCCTGAGATCTTGACCTGAGCCGAAGGCAGAGGCTTTAACCCACTGAGCCACCCAGGTGCCCCTGAAAAACATTTTAAAAAGCCCCGAAGAAGTTGGAGTACAGATAACTTGGGAGATTCAGCTAGAAAATCTGGGGAGCAATGAATGACTCATTTACATGCACAAGTCTTGTGAATATAAGACTCAAAAAATCAAGTACTCAGTATATACTCCATTATTTTATTTTCAAGTAAGACAAGTAATGACACTTAATGCTATTGAAGTAGCATCCAAAGCAGAAAAAAATAAATGAAAAGAAGTAGTAATTTCCTTGGGTCACATATTTTTCTTTTGCTGAAACACAAATGTTGACTAACCTGAGATTACAAAAAGTGTCAGGCTAGTTTACTAGTTGGAATCTCTTATAGGATGAATACTACATACTATCTTAATTATGGAGTGCTAAAATTTCCAAAAATTCTATTACTCTGTTTTATACACATTACACTTGAGTGTATTGTAAGCACTGTTTATGTTATGTATTAATGTGAAAGCTAAGCTCATGGTATTTGTTATGGTTTTGTGTTCCCAAAAAAGAATTAAGGTCCTAAACCTTGGTACCTATGAATGTGATATTATTTGGAAATAGTCTTTGTTGATGTAATTAAGGTAAGATGAAATCATACTGGGTTAGGATGGATCCCCAATGGCTGGTGTCAGAAAGAGAAAAATGTCCAGGGTGGATAGCTATTTGAAGATAGAAGCAGACCTTGGTGTGATGCTCCTACAATCCAAGGGATGTCAGGAACTGCATACAACATTGAGAAGGTAGGATAAGGCAAAGAAGGGTCCTTTCCTAGGACCTCCAGAGGGAGCATTGGCCCTGATGATACCTTGATTTCAGACTTCGCCTCTAGGATTATGAGAGAATGATTTTTGTTGTTTTAAACTATCCAATTTGTGGAAATTTGTTGTGGCAGCCCTAAGGGAAAAATATATATGCTTCTTTTAAAAAAATTATTACTATCTAAAGAAGCAAGTAAGAATGACCTATATATTTATATGAAAAAATTCACTTCTTGAATTTTTGTTTTTTTCTCAACTTTGCCTTATCTTTAGCTATTTTGTGAAATAATTTCAAAAAGTATATTAGTATCATTAAAATAAAATTTGAGTAAGTTTCTATGTTATTTTAAAAAATAAGGAGGAAATTAATGATGTCTCAGAATGTGATAAAATTTGCTATCTCATCTGTGATTTTAAAGTATAATATTTAGATAAATGCTTCTAAGCAACAAAGTCTCATATGTTCATTTTCTGTCACATTTACTTTCCTCAGAGTAGCAATTTTCATGTTAAAGGTCAACAGCCATTCGTTGTAAGATAAAGTTTATTCTGTGTTATTTTGGATGAATTGCACAGAACTTGGTTAGCTCCTCAGAATTTGACTATGAAAATATTAATTTAATTGAATTAAAGGCTTTCAGGAGAAGAGTGAAATATCTAATTAGCCCTCTATATACAAATTGTCACCTATTCCTTACAAAATTAATTGTTATTTTACTAAATACAATTACCTAATGCCATACAATATTAGTAGATTATCAAGAAGGCTGAATCAATCCTACAATCCAGGACTTGATAAACCATGCCTAAATTTAGAAATAAATGCTTATTAACATCTTCTTGGGTGCTATATTTAACAGGATTTTGAACAAAGTAAATTGTGGCTAATGAGTTCATCCCAAAATGATCTCATTAGTTGCCATGGGCAGTGTAGCCACAGCTAGTGGTTCTTAAGTCTGGCACCCCATTTGTGACTTCTGGACAGATGAGTGCTGGAGTGATGAATGATGGAACATAAATCGTAACTGGGCCTAATGGAAAATTAATGAGCAGAGACAAATAAGGTCCAGTCATGTATCTATACAAAGGACCAAAAATCTTCACAACTTTTATTAGCAGCACTGAGATTTAATCTGAATAAAAATCAGAAATTGTCACCAGTTAGATAGTCCCCTGCAACTTATTCATTGAACTTTTCTTCAGGTTTATAGTGAAATAATTTGTAATACGATACTCTTACTTTAACACTCTGCTTATGCATATCAGTATTTTCTGAGCATTCTTATCCATGTGTTTTCCTATTTTACATACTATTCTTGTACTTGAATTACTGAAACAGAAAATAATTTCTTAACCACCGAGTACTAAAAATAAGAAACATTCACTAAAATAGTTGACCTTAAAAAAGAAATAAAATAGTTGACCTTATGAAATTTGTCAAACTTATTATACAATGATGTGACATTATCATATCTCATATATTATCATTATCATTCTCATATATTGAAATGATGTGTTTAAGTTCCTATGTTAATCTATATTACTCATTTTACTTTACAACTGTAAATATTAGGAAAAATTTAGTTATAATAAAATAAAATAATAACAAAGATTATCAAAATTATCTGGTCTATAATAATTATGGTAAAAAATTATGTTTTTTAACATATTCCAGAATGTTTGTTATAGCTATAAACAGTAATCAAAAATATGAAACAAATCAGTTTTTATTCTAGGAATGTATTAATTTTACACCTACTCAGAACGCAATACTAAGTAATTTCTGGTAAAATAACTAATACATCGTCAGTAGCAGCCTTTCCAACTTACCAGATTTAAAAATACATGGAACTATGCATAAAAATAATCACATTTAAAACATATCCATAAAATACGCCCAATGTAAACAGACAACGCATATGACATATATGTATAATAGGCTGCTAATTAAAACACTAAAAAGATAAATGAGCATAATCAGACTACATATTTAATACAATTTGGCAATGTCTTCAAAAACCCCATTAGAAAAATTTTTTTAAATGTTGGTTTGAACTTCTTTCAAAGAAGATTCTGATTTAAAGAGGTTCTTTTAAAGAGGTTCATTTCTTCAAAATGCCTTAAAATATCCTCACAATCAGCTTGAGCTTCTTCAAGAGACAGTTCTACATTTTAGATGTCAGTGTAAGAAGCTGATGAAATAATATTTTGCTCAACCTGACATGTGCAATTTGAATTAATCGATGGCTACAGCTTATAAATTACTGTTGGTGAAGCACAGTGAAAAGAAAATTGGTCTACAAATATCTATTTAACTACTCAGGTAGTAAATACCTGCTGTCATCTATCTATTTCTCAAGTGTGCTGGCTTCAAGTATCTTGCCTGAGATTCAAGGCAGCTCTGTACTTCATTTCAGAAAGCAGTGAACCCAAAAATCCACCTCAGAAAATTCTGAATATAGCCCAACTCGATTATACAATATCCGAGTCTGTGAAACTTCATTAACTCCCACATTTCATCTAAGACATATTTTGATAGAATTAAAGAAGCTGAAACAAATGATAACAAACAAAAGCAACCAGTTGTCTTTTTTTTCTTTGCACCAATTTGCCATATAACTTAATTTGATCTCCAGTGAGTCAGATAATATTCCCCTCTTAATCTTCCCTTAGCAATTACAATAACGGAGCTTGCCAATATCACCCAAAGAAGTGAACCAATAAATTGAATTGCTTCCACAACAGTTTACTCTTAAAGTTTTATCTATCACATTACGATTTGGAAACTATTATCAAAGACAGCACGGGCTGCAAAAGTTTCATATTTCAGACACAGGACTGTACTTAAAAACCAGATTTCTTTAGCTTTTCGCACATGAATCCTTACATCTGCTCATTCCCACTAGAACCTTTGAAATTTCTAATTTCTTTGCCTGCATGATACTCTCTAAATAGTTTCAGGGCTGGATTTTCCTTGGTCTTCCTGTCTTAGCTCAGGTGTCATCTCCTCACAGACGTTCTCCTTGAGTACAATCTTCCTAACACTTCTTTCTCAGTGGCTGAAATTATCTCCTTGTTATATTTACTCATCACCCCCCCCCTCCCCAGGTATCATGTAAGCTCTATGGCAGCAGGAATTTTTTTACTAAGAAAATTTTTAGAGCAGTTTTAGGTTCACAACAAAATTGAGGGGAAGGAACAAAGACTTCCCATACATCTTATGTCCCCACACACTCCGAGTCCGTTTCAGGATGAACAGCTCCACCAGAGTGGCACAATTGTCAGAATTGCTGACCTGAATTGACAAAACAGAATCACCCAAAGCCCATAGTTTACATTACAGTTTGCTGTTGGTGTTTTACACTCTATGGGTCTGGTTGAACATATAATATGTTTCCATCATTATGGTAACGTGCAGAATATTTTGACTGCCCTAAAAATCCTCTGGGCTCTGGCTCTCCACCACTCCCTTCCACAATCTCTGGCAACCACTGATTGTTTAACTGACTCTACAGTTTTACCTTTGCTAGAATGTCATCTAGTTGGAATCACATAGTATGCAGACTTTTCAGATTGGCTTAATTCACTTAGAAATATGCATTTAAATTTCCTCTATGTCTTTTCCTGCTTAGGAACTGATTTTTTTTTTTTTTTCTGAATAATAGTCATGTGTCTTTAAGTTTCTTCCATAGTGGGGAACATGATTGCTGGATCTTTACAATGTGTTTAGTTTTGTATGAAACTGCCAAACTGTCTTCCAAAGTGGCTGTACCATTTTGCATTCTCAAACAACAGTGAATGAGAGTTTCTGTCACTCCACATCCTCACTAACATTTGGTATAGTCTGTATCTTGGAATTTTGCCATTTTATCAGGAATGCACTGGTATTCATGGTTTTTTAATTCACAGTTTGGTGAAATGTAATACTGGACATCTTTTCATATGCTTATATACCACTTCTGCACACTCTTTGGTGAGAAGTCTTTTGCCCATTTTTTAAGTGAGTTGTTTGTTTTCTTTTTTAAAAAAAATTATTATTAACATATAATGTATTGTTTGTTTCAGGGGTACAGTTCTATGATTCATCTGTCTTATACAATACACAGTGCTCACCACAACACATACCCTTATTGTTGAGTTTTCAGAGATTTTTAAAATATTTTGGATAATAGTCCTTTATCAGATATGTTTTTTTTTGCAATTATATTCTTCCTATCTGTGACTTATTTTCTCATTCTCTTGAAAGTGTCTTTCATAAAACAAAAGTTCTGAATTTTCATGACATCCAATTTATCAATTACTTCATTCATGGACTTTGTGTTTACAATTAGATCTGATCCTAACTCACTCTCTCCTAAATGGAATTCATTTATCTTTTATCTGTCATTTTTGAAACCTAATAATCTTTTTTTTTTTAATTTTTATTTCTCTTTTCATTTTTTTTTTCAAGTTTCTTTTTTAAAAGTTTTTATTTAAGGGGCGCCTGGGTGGCTCAGTGGGTTAAGCCGCTGCCTTCTGCTCGGGTCATGATCTCAGGGTCCTGGGATCGAGTCCCACATCGGGCTCTCTGCTCAGCAGGGAGCCTGCTTCCTCCTCTCTCTCTGCCTGCCTCTCTGCCTACTTGTGATCTCTCTCTGTCAAATAAATAAATAAAATCTTAAAAAAAAAGTTTTTATTTAAATTCTAGTTAGTTAACATACAGTGTAATATTACATCCAGGTGCACAATATAGTGATTTAATATTTCTCATACAACACCAGGTATGCATCACTACTGTCCTCCTTAATCCCCATCACCTATTTAACCCATCCCCCAACTCACCTCTGTTCTAGTAACCATCAGTTTTTTCCCAAAAGTATCTATTGTATCAGCTTTACTGAGGTCTAAATTTATACAAAAAATGCACATATTAAGTGTATACAATTTGTTAGGCTTGAACATATGCATACATCCATAAAACCATGACTGCAATCAAGGTAATAGACTAATCCATCACCTCCAAAAGTTTCCTCCTGACCCTTTGTTTGGTTGCTTGCTTGCTCTGTGGTGAGAACACTTGACTTGAAACCTACTGGCTTAACAAAATTTTAAATCTACAATATAGTATTATTAACTATAGATACTAAGAGTTAACTGCACTCACATGTGTACTGCAGGATTATTCACAATAGTTAAGTTATGGAAAAAACCCAAGTGTCCATCTTGGATGAACGGATAAAGAAAACGTAGTATATACATACGGTGGAGTATCATTCAGCCTTACAAAAGGGATTTTGTGACAACGTGGATAAACCTGAAGGACATTGTGTTATGTGAAATAAGACAGCCATAGGACAAATACTGCACAAACCCACTCACACAACGCACCTAAAATAGTCAACCTCATGGATGCACAGAATGGAATGACAGTTAACCAGAGACTGAGAGTAGTGGAAATGAGTTTTTCAAAGGGTGAATGTTGTAGTTATGCAAGATATACATTCTAAATGTATGTAGCCAAAGCAGCCTTGGAAATTAGAGTTTGTTAACAACTTAATCTTTCTCTAACGAAGCAACTACGTGACTTCTTTACTCCCAGGTTCACAAAATCCACAGTTATAGTCCATTTGGGGATACATTCTTTAATCACAATTATTCAATGTTTACAGAGTTGTACACAACTGTAGAAATGGAGACATGCTTGTGGACGAACATTAAACATACTAAAGACCTTAATCACTTTACTTTATTTCTTTGTGAATTATATTTCTTAGTAATAGTAGAAGGTAAATCTGCACAAACAAGTAGGAAAATTGCTTACAAAACTTCAAGGACTTTTCTTTCAGAAAAACATGTTTTATATGGTGTTCCACCCCTCCCCAAGAGTGCTTTAAAGCCTCGAGGCATGAGAAGTGCTCCAAATAAGATGGAAAGATTTGTAATAAGGGAACTAGAGGAGATTTACAATTTTCTCAGCAAGCAGACCCTAAAACCTGAGACAGCTATATATGGTAGTATGACATTATTGTGGGAGTTGAGGGAGAGCGAGTTTTTCTTAAGGGTGGAATTCGAAGCTGTTAACTAAAAAGTTTCTGCAGGATTTTTAACTTTTTATGGATGTGAGTCACAGTTCAATTTAACAGGAAAGTGTATCTTCTAACACCAGATCAATTAAATCCATACTTAACAATCTTATCCTTAAGTTCTTCCAAAATTCTTGTGTAGCCCTTGCCACCCTCCATAGTGCCTAACTTTCCCCTTTATCCCTAGGTATAATATTTACTTCTAATAATTGCTTTCCTTATCTTTGAAATGAGGCAACTAGGGGGATAAGGTTATCATGGAAAGCATATTAATCACCCTCCTAGGATTTAGAAGCATTTTAGTGCATATCAAGACTTGAAAATGTCCTGGGATGCAATTATGCCATTATGTTCACATTTTGAGTTCTATCCCATTGCTTAATTATTTGTTGTTATTGTTTAATGGCTTCCTCATATCACAGGTTGCATTGCTGTCCATATTTATAAAATGTAATGGAAGTAGAACAAAGCATCACTAATTAACTTACAGGAAGACGTTAACTGATTTCAGTTATGTAACCTGTAATCTCTGCACATATTTGCCTTGTGAACCTACCCGGTCAGATGTTTGCACAGCCCCTTGAATAACTGATGCTTGAAACGATCAGTAATGCAACACGCTCAGGGTTACCTCTCTACAGCACAGATCCACTGTTTGTTCCCCCACATTTATATCTTAACCCCCTGAGGAATGAGCTCTACGTGGATGGAAGAAAATTTATGCTTTCACAGCATAAAACGCTTTTAATTTTCTTCCTCATTTAAGAATCGATGAAATTTCAATTATTTTCCTGCTTTATTTTTTGCAGATAGAATGATAGTTCTCTAAATTGAAATTTTATTTACACTTTGATTCTTGTTGTTACTTAAGGAGTGTCTGTTCTACATGCCTGTATGAAGATGAAGATGTTCCTGGACGTTTGAGGTGTCATCAAAGCCTACTTGGAATACAAGAGAAGAGCCTGACATGAGTTCCTGAGAAGCTGCTTTGAGTTAACAAATGGGATGGTGTTCCCCAGAGGCAATATCTTGGGAAGCAATTCCTCCAAGAATTCAGGGAGACCACCTAGAGACATCGATACCAGTCCAAAGTGGTTGGGAAACTGGGGGACTATGGGTATGAAACTAAAGAAATAAAAACCAAACATCAATTTCTTTTTTGTTTTAAGACTTCATTTATTTATTTATTTATTTATTTATTTATTTATTTATTTATTTGACAAAGAGAGAAAGCACAACCAGGAGGACTGGCAAAAAGAGGGAGAGAGAGAAGCAGGCTCCCAGCTGAGCAGAGAGCCCTACGTGGGGCTTGGTCCCAGAACCCTGGGATCATGATCTAGGCCAAAGGCAGATGCTTCACCAAGTGAGCCACTCAAGCACCCCCCAAACATCCATTTCAAACAAATTAATCATATCCAACGAAGTATTAATTAATGGTGCTGGACCTCAAAGAGGTCAAAATGACTTGGGTATCTCCTTCCTTCCACCTTTCTTTTCTTACTGTCCTCCTTTTTTGAAGGCCACCAAATAGTATTACTATAATATTATTATCTATTTAATATTTACAGAATGACATACAGACCTAAGCACACAAGCAGAATTAGCCCTCATTCAGAGATACTGTCAAAATTCTGACTTGTAAGCTCTATATGATTGAGAAGCTAGGCAGGGCAAAAATGACCCCTTAGAACACCCTCATGATCGGCATTGGTGGATGCTAGTAGTCAGTTGATGCAAAAACTTTATTTTAGGTTTGCAACGATTCTCGAGAAGATAGCCCTACTCTGATATAGGATGGGAAAACTCAACATGGGAAGAAAGTAGGTATGTAGAGTTCTGACAGAGATGCCTTGTATTGTGCTGGCAGAGTAAATACATTCATGCTCTGTCATAAGCATGAACTCACAGGATGCATGAGCACTACTTTTTAGAAAAATATATCCATGGATATGCTTTTGCATCAAAATCAAAAGAGTACTTATAAATTATATTCCAAAAATAATTTTAGAAGTGCTGATAATCAGGGGCACCTGGGTGGCTCGGTGGGTTAAAGCCTCTGCCTTCAGTTCAGGTCATGATTCCAGGGTCCTGGGATCTAGCCCAGCATCAGGCTCTCTGCTCAGCGGGGAGCCTGCTTCCTCCTCTCTCTCTGCCTGCCTCTCTGCCTACTTGTGATCTGTCTGTCAAATAAATAAATAAAAATTAAAAAAAAAAAAAGAAGTGCTGATAATCAGAGACCAACATGCAGGCAAGTAAACATGGCCTTTTTTACAGTGTAGATATGGGTCTTTGAAATAAAGGAATTACATTGGGTGGTACTCATGGGAACTAGGGGCATGGAAGTTTTAGACGCATTGTTGACAGCCTATTAATTACCAAAATTTTATAGCAGGACAGACAGAGAGGAGCTGGCCCCCTCTGAGAAAAATCCATAAACTTTCCTTCCCTGTAAGTATTAAGGCATGGCCAATAGTTTCTACTAACGTTTTTCTCTTTTTTACAGGTGTTATAAATGGTATGTTTTCATTACAAAGTATTTTTTTTCAACCATAGTATAAATGGCTTTAGCACTAGGACTAGGTTTTATATTTTGTTCATTTATTTTCTCTCCTTTTCTAGGGGTTGTAAATTCTTTGGTTTTCTTGATTAAGTGCATTTTCTCTTTTTAAAAAACAAACCCCAAATCAATATTCACATGAATAAAAGCTGATTTATTAGAATAATGGATTTGAAACCAAAACAAATGGAATGCTGCTGCTGTAAAAGGGTTTTCCCTTAACAATCAAAACAAGAAAATTGAATTAATATTTAAACTTTCAATTCTTCAGCTAGTCTGAATATTAATTGCTTGAAGAGCTACAAATTTACTCTTTATAAACCTTACCCTATTGCTGAAAATCACATTGCCAACTACCATGTGTTTTTTTTTTTTTTAAAGATTTTATTTATTTATTTGACAGACAGAGATCACAAGTAGGCAGAGATGCAGGCAGAGAGAGAGAGGAAAGGAAGCAGACTCCCCACTGAGCAGAGAGCCCAATGTGGGGCTAGATCCCAGGACCCTGGACTCATGACCTGAGCTGAAGGCAGAGGCTTTTAACCCACTGAGCCATCCAGGTGCCCCCATGTGTTTTTTCTTGTTAAAAAAAAAAAAAAAAAAAAAAAAAAAACCCTCTCCCTCTAGAGTCAAAGAAAACACAGAAAACACTATCAAGTAATTTCTAATTGGAAATCACCTGTCATGATGAACATGAATGAGGGTTCACTGGAATGCAGGTAGTGTTCAATAGGAAACCATTATACAACCCTACTGTTATGACCATCTCCTGTCTAGATGTGGCTTTTAATAATTTTTTTTGGAGTTGTAACACACAATAAATTCTGACAATTAAATGAACTGTAAGAGTATAGTTAGGAAAAAAAAAAAGAAACGATGCCAAAATTACTGAAATATAAGTAATGTCTAATGGAGTAAGCCTTGATTTAGGCATCATTGCTCAGAAAAGAAAAAGATACACACACACACACACACACACACACACACACACACAGTTGAGCCTTTCTTTAAAGAAAAACAATTAAGTTCTGATTTATCATCCAGAGGTCTCTTTGCTAATTAATAAATTGTTACTCTTTCATATATCTTGCTTCCATCAGCTGAGCAGGATAGTAAAATTATGATGATAAAAGCATTTTAGTAACCCAAAGCATAAGAAATACATTAGTCAGAAATCATGAAGACAGTTAGCAGAATTTTAGGCAAGGTGAAGCAAAGCTCTTCCTTTCTATTTCTTTGGGTTGCGCTGACTGAAGAATACAGTGGTAGAAATTTTATTTGGTACACTTCAATGGTTGGCAAAAATTATCATAGCAGTATAATATAAGCCAATTGTAAGAGGCACAGGCACAATCTAGAACTACTTACTCCTTAAACACCGGTTTCGTAGGTGGCCAATCAATCGTCTAGGACCTAGATAGTCACTGAATCTTGTTTTGCTTAATCCACCGGGTAGTTTTTTAAATGATAAGCTATAATGAAGGAAATAGTTTAAAATTTCAACTTTTTAAACTTTTCTTGATAAATTAGAAAGGCTACACCCAAATCTCCTTGTGTGAGAAGATCAATAAAGGTTTCATCTTTTAGACAGGGCACTTACTTTTTGATTAACACAGTTTACATCTGTTTCTATTAGTTCTCACCACGAAGACCAGCTGTTGGTTGGCATGCATAATTTTTCTTGTACTCATTTTTTAAATATATATAATGGAAGAGTATAGATTTTGTATTAGTTTCCAAGGGCTGCTGTAACAAAGTACAACAAACTGGATGGCTTAACAGAGAAATGCATTGCCTTAAAATTCTGAAAGCTAGAAGTCCAAATCAAGGTATTGGAAAGGCTATGTTCCTCTAACACCTTTGGAAGAATCTTTCCTTGCTTTGTCTAGCTTCCAGGGTATGGCATTTTCTGGCATTCCTCAGTTTAACCTGCATAACTCCAGCCTCTGTTGTCATATACTGCTTTCCCTGTGTGACTCTATCCTCACATGGCCATTATCTCACAAGGACGCTAGACATATCAGATTAGGGGCCCATCCTATTCCAGTGTGATCTAATCTTAACTAATCATATCTGCAATTACCTTATTTCAAAAAAAGTCATATTCTGAGAAAGTGGAGATGCAACATGGGGGGTTTGGGAGGTAGGAAAAGAATAAATGAAACAAGATGGGATCTGGAGGGAGACAAACCATAAGAGACTCTTAATCTCACAAAACAAACTGAGGGTTGCCAGGGGGAGGGAGTATGGAGAGGGTGGTGGGGTTATGGACATTGGGAAGGGTATGTGCTATAGTGAGTGCTGTGAAATGTGTAAGCCTGATGATTCACAGACCTGTACCCCTGGGGCTAATAATACATTATATGTTTATAAAAAAATTAAAAAAATTTTTTTTAAAAAGCCATATTCTGAGGTATTTCAGGTTAGGACTTCAACATATATATTTTTTGGAGAGGGGACACACATTCAAGAGAATATCCTCTGGCCTCCCAAAATTCATATCTTCTCCACGTGCAGATATATTCACCCAATCCCAACAACCCCAAAAGTATTAACACAAACCAATATCAGCTCTAAAATTATATCTAAATATCAACTAAATCAGGTATGGGTGAGAGGTATTGTATGCTCCTATGCTCCATTCTGAGGCAAAAATCCCATTCTACCTGTGAACATGCGAAACCAGAAAATAAATTATTTCCATATAATACACATTTCCATTCCAAAAGGGAGAATTTAGAAGGAAGAAGGGCAGGGGCGGGGTAAAGGAGAGATCACTGGTCTAAAAAACAAGTTGGCAACACAGCAGGGTAACTTCTGTTAGGTTTTAAGGCTGAAGAATAATTACCTGTGGCTAGATTCTCTCCTCTCTGGGCCTGCAGGGGTGGCCCTGCCCCTTGCCCTGAGCAGTAGCTCATCTCCTGGAAACTTAGGAGGGTGTGTCAACCCCGGCCTTTCTGTAGGTGACTTTGCCTTGGGTTTTATTCTTTATTTTTCCTGCATTTCATCTCTGTTTTTTTCTTCAGTCCAGGCTGCTAGTGTTTCTGCTGGTACAAAATTCTCAAAAATTTTTGTCAGGCTCCTGTGCAATTTATGGGAGTCCAAGCCATCTGACGAGAGGACTTCCACAGGTCTTTCCTAGATAACCACATCTCTATCCCTGGCTTCCACTGAGATGGTTGATTGGATCCATAAATCACATACCTAATCTCTTTAGGACACTGCCGCCCAGCCACAGTCTGCAGTTTCCAGAGCGCATTACCTGGAGACTGAGAGTTTCCCAAATTATCAAAGGCTGGCTTATTTTTGTTCACCAGTTACTTCTTCGATTTATCTCTTTCTTCTTGCATTTTACTATTTGGGGGCAAGAAAAATCCAAGCTGTGTCTTCAAACTTTTGCTTGGAAATTCTCTCAGCTCAACATCCAAATTCACTGCTTATAGGTTTTCTGCCACTTTTAAAACAAGGATCACTTTTTCTCCACTTTCTGAGAACACCTTCTTCATTTCTATGGGATCCTTCAGCAGAATTACCTTTAACATCTCTCTTTCTACCAACAGTCTCTTCAAGGCAGTCTAGGCTTTTTTCTATCATGTATCTAAAAATTATTCTAGCCTCTACCTATGGCCCAATTCTAAGCCTCATCTACATTTTTATGCATTTCTTACAGCAGCACTCCTCTTGTTGGTACCGTAATATTTATTACTTGGGGGGTTTTTGCTGTTTTTTGTTTTGATATTTGTTTTGGTATACTGTAACAAAATACCACAAACTGGTTGGCTTAAAACAAGAGAAATTTATTGTCACACGGTTTTAGAGGCTGGAAGTCCAAAATCAAGGTATTGGATTAGGGGTCCACTCTACTCCAGTATGAGTGCATTTTAACTAATTCTATCTTCAGTAATTCTCTATCCAGATAAATGTACTCTAAGGTGTGAGGGGCTGGGACATTTTTTAGGGTGAGGGGCACAATTCAACTGGTTAGTTTCTTACCCATATTTTTATCAAACGTGAGAAAATTAAAAAAAGAAAAAAGACTGAGAAGGCTGTTTGATTGTTCTAGAACCCTGACCATTTCTCACATACACATTTCTTGCTGGTACATCTAAGAATTTGGTACAGTGGTTTGCAAGACAGAATATAGATATGGATATAATTAATATAATAAAATATATTAATATAATAATATAATATAATAATTAACATAATATAATCCAGAATATAGATGGATATAATTCTCCAGGCTTGCATATAAACACATTCAGTTAAATTCCATACACAATTAAATAATAATGCAAAGTTATATGCAATACACAAGACAAGGTTTGCTAAGATGCTCCAAAGAATGCAATCTTTAGCTCAAAATCAGTTATGAGTTTTGAACAATTAACGCTCTTCAGATAAAATAAGAAGTTTCTTCAAACAGGGTGTAAGAATATGAGCTAATTAGGAAAATAAATCAATGTATATACACATATTAAAATGTCTTTTGAGATTCTTAGTGTTATTTATTAAAAACTGAAGCTTCTTTGAAGTGCTGAGTGGCTCAGTAGATTAACTGGCTGACTCTTGATTTTGGTTCGGGTCCTGATCTCAGGGTCCTGAGATCTAGCCCCACTTTGGGCTCTATTACAGACTCTTAATCCTTCATTCTAGATTTGGAGACCACTGAGTGTGGGGAGTCTGCTTGAGATTTTCCCTCTCCCTCTGTCCCTACACCCACCCACTTGCTCCCTCTCTCTACAATAAATAAAGAGATCTTTAAAAAACAAACAAACAAACAAACAAACAAAACAACCCAAAACTTGACATTTCTTTTTACAATTAACATAAAGTTTCTAAATTACCAAAGCACAAATATCCAAATAACTATTTAATAGATATGGAGATGTTTTGTACATGAAACACAGCATGATATGAATAGTACTTGCTTTTAAATTTAATATATATTAAAAATTGAGGATAACTACTTGCCACCATGGTATCAGGGACAGTAAAATCAGTAAATTCTGTTCTATAAACAGTTTAACTTGTGGAAGTTTAATCTTCTTTAAATATAATTATGATGAGTTTTCTCAGAATCATTTAATTTTCTCCCCAGTTTTCTTTCTCGTGCTGTGATTATTATTACTATATTACAAAAGTTGTGTTAGTTTTCCTCATGATCAAACAGAATGATGGTCAGTCAATAAATGTCCAGAATGATATTCCTTTTGAGTCCCTTGTTATTATACCTTGCACTGTCCCAGAGTGGAAATAAAATGGGCACAGGAAAATATTTAAGTTGGGAAAAGATTGAAATTTAAAGACCAATATAGTTTCTGAACATGATGCTTTGGTTTACAAGTTTTTCCTGATACGCACATGGCTTTCAATGCTTTGATCATCACAAACTGAGTTGTTGTTTTTATGTTTGTTTGGTTTTTTTTAAATCATAATGAACTTCTGGGAAATCCTCATTTATCCACAATGAAATTGGGCTCATTTATTCATGACCCACAAAGGGATCATTATATGCAATATTATAATATCCAATGCCAGCACTAACCGCCAAAGAGACCCAAGTAATAAATAATTTAATATACATTGTACTGTTGTTTTTTTGGTTTTTTTTCCCCATCTTCCCAGAAGGCCCCTATTACAAACTCTTAATCCTTCATTCTAGATTTGGAGACCAGCCTCCAGGGCCTCATTTCATGTACCAGCCTCAAGTTGCTGCGCTCCACAGTCCTCCATAATTAACCTCCTCCAGCAATCTTGCCACAATCTGTTATTCCTAGGAACATCTTTCATTGATCCTAAAAGCATGTCTGCTCTCTGAACAGCTTCATCAGATTAAAATGCTAACATCATGTCCTACTGAAATATCAGAAACCTGAAACCTCCTCCATTTCCTTTGTTTAAGCTGCCTATTTCTCTAATGAAACATATTTATGAAGTGCTGCCTGATATACTAAGACAGACTATTTTAGAGAAAAAATCAGACACATATCCAGGTTTCGAAACTTAGAAAATTTGATGCGTCCTCTGTAAGAAAATGAAAGCATAATTACAACTGTTAAATTAAACCTCAAAATGACTGTCTAAATCATAACAAAAAATAAACTGCAGACAATTACAAATATTGCAGATCATAAAATCTAGAAAAATATATATTTTTACCAAATAACTGTCTTATCACCTCTATAATACTTCTTTCTTACATTTTGATTATTTCTCATTGACTTCTCTAACAAAAACAATCTTATAATATCATTGTCAATGTAGAAATAAAGAATATAATCTAGGCTTTCTTCTAGCATGGTCAATAAAGACTTTTATTAGTTATTATTCAGAATAATTTATTTTGGTTTCAAACTTGTTGTTAGAAATATCATATAAATTCTAGGGTTATTTCCAAATTTGCCAAAATTTCTTTTGAGCTTTTTTCATGTGTGAACTTCAGGATTTCAGGACTCTCTCTCTTTTTTTTTTTTTTTTTTTGCTTTATTATACAGTATCTAGTCTTAAATAGTTTTTTTTTAAGTTTTATTTATTTATTTGATACAGATTGAGAGAGATCACAAGTAGGCAGGCAGAGAGAAAGGAGGAAGCAGGCTGAGAGAGACTGATGTGGGGCTCTATCCCAGGATCCTGAATTCATGACCTGAGCAGAAGGTAGATTTAACCCACTGAGCCACCCAGGCACCCCTAGTCTTAAATAGTTTTTGAAGTAACCACTACTTGTTGATTAAATCCTTTACTTTTTTTTGGTGTATTCTTATAATTTTTAATATTTTGTGTTACTCAGCGAGAAATTAATATGAGTCTGTCAAGATATAACTGAGCAAGTCATTTTAGGCTGAAGCAAAATATGACAAAGGCAAAGTCAAGCAGAGATAGAGAGCAAGGTACTGTATGTGTATGGATGGGATGTACATGGGCAAGTGGTGTGGAAACATATGAAGAGCCAGATAAGATGGGTCATCTATGCCAAATTCAGGAAGTGACTTAGGGGTCCACCACAGAATGGTCTAAAATAAAACCTGAGGCAGGTGATATTATATATTGTTAAAATCATTAGCATTTATATAAGACAAGTTAAAATTTCATCTTAGTGCTGTCTTGTTAGCGGATGAAAACTTGTTAGTAATGACTCAAGTATCCACAGAAGTACCTACAATCTCTCTCTCTGTCTCCCTCTCTCTCACACACACACATACACCCCAAACTGAATTTGCATCCCCAATTTAACTTCCCTTTAGTTGGGTTCCCAAAATGACCACAGTTATTCAAAGGAATGTGTCAAAACAAAAATTGCACCAGGTAAAGTTAAACAGGAAAGGATGATTTCATTCAATGCTGTTGCAAGAAATGAGGGACACCAAAATGCAATCTGAACTCAAGGCTTTTGAAACAAAAAGTGGAGGAGATTTTGAGAGCTGAGATGGGAAGGAGTGTAGGTCATCTGTCCTTGGTAAATGACCTTATGCAAAGATAAAAAGAGTTTTTTTCATATCTTCATGACAGGAGGTAGTTTTACCACTTAGAGCAAGATGCCCATCAAAATTAGGCTTCTACCTATAAAATTCTACAAAGGCCAGGAGATAGGTGTACTCTCTTCCTTGATGATCTCATTCTATAGAGAGATGGATCCCATGTCCTTGAGAAAAACATTCATGGGTTGTAAAACTGGCAAAAGGCTTTTAAAGAGATTTATTTCTAAAAAAAGGGCAGAGAAAAAAGTTACAATTACAAATGTTATAAAGAAAAGCACTAGGAACAGGGAGTTCAGTGCCTAGAGTCAGGAAGAAGTTGACTGTTCAGTCAAGCTAAGGGGAACTTTGAGGCCATCATGGTCACACCCAACACAAACAGAATTGGGATAGAAGAGTCTGAGCTAAATGACAGTGGATTGAACCATAGTTAAAATATTTTGATGGAAGCATTGCTATGAGAACACATTGCTAGGGCCACCCGAGTGCCTTTGAAGTGACCTGAGTAAATGAAGGACATTGACGTTCAAATTTCTTTCAACACCCAGCATAGCTACCTCTGTGAAAGCACATGGGAAAGAATTAGGCAGAACCAGGTTCAGATGCAGCTCTGTCATTTCTAAAATATTCTCTTGAACAAATTGCTGGCTCTTTCTCTAACCATCATTCTTTACACGACGTCAACAGCAATTTATGAAAATTTGGCTTCCTAAATTGTTCTTAATTCTTCTCTTCCATATTTGCAGCCACAATGCTGGTCCAGATCATCATGGTCTTTCATTTACAACAAGGCTGACACCACTGAGTCCCTGTGCTGCTGCTGTCCGCACATGATCCACTCACTACAACCACTGTGATCTTTCAAAGATTGAAACAAAGTCCGTCACTCACCTGTTTACAACTTCAAAGATAGTCCTGTTTCACGTCTAAATAAATCCACCCTCTATCCCATAGCCTACGATGGCCTAAATGACTTGTCTCCTTTATTTAGTATATTCGAGAAATTCTGACCTGCTTTCACACTTTGAGCATGTTAAATATTGTCTTGTCTGAGCACGCTGACAAATTGATTCCACGGTAAAAACAGCATTTTCTTCGTTTTTAATCATTACCAAGAAGATGGAGAGAAACATTGAAACTTAATTTGATTATTAGTGAGGTTAAATAACTTGATTATCCTAGATTCTTGTTCACATGCATTTTTCACCTTCACTTTTTCGTTTATTTTTTCGACTGTGCCCAGTGATTTCCAAATGCTCTTGCATAAGTTTGTGTAATATATTTTTTACCTCTATTTCAAATGTATTTCCCATGTTTTCATTGTTTTTATTCATTATTTGAAATATTTCCCCATATTTCAAAAGTTCTATGTTGTTAATTTCATCGGGTTTTCTCATATAGTTTCTAGCACTTGTTTTTTTAACCATCATTGCATTTAGGTGGGTAGAAGTAGTGAGAGCTTAAGTTCTCTTACAGTTGTCCTATTTTTCTTAGAGAAATAACAACCAAAGTCATTACCTGAAAGTTAGGTTGTTTTGAGGGAAAAAGTAAGGCTAGGAAAAGAGGCAAAGGAAACACCGGGTTTACTGAGCCACACTAATGGACAATTTGACATTTAAGCATTTATGTAACAAATATTTATTGTGCTCCCTCTGGATGCTAAGTGCTCCTCGAGGCTCTTGTGATACAACAGCAAATAAAAGAGATTTCTGGTCTTAGGGAACTTAGGTTAGTAGTCATGAATTTCAAATGAGATGACGGTGATTTTCGCCAGCCATGTTCTGCTGGGAGTTTCATTCACAAAGTAGAGGGAAGAGGAAAGTAATTAAAGTTGAGGTTTTGCAGATATTGACATGAGATGAGAGAAAGCTAAGAAAATTGAGATTGGAGAGAAGAAAAAAAAAAGATTTAAATCATGAACCATGGCGTTTTAGCTAGTAAGGAACAAAGTGAAGATATCATATTTGTGAAGAACAATAATACTTCGTGGTATTAATGACAGGTAGATCTTGATGGAAGTCTAACAATTGCTTAAATCAGAACAGTAGAGCAACTAGGCTGGAATAAAGAGGTTGTTTGGAGAAGAGGATTCTTGAATGTGAACTTACCATAGTAGCAATAATTGGTCAAGATAATGTGAATGACAGTGATTCTTGATTCTTTTATAAACTGTACAAATGAAAGCAGATCACAACACTCCAGTGTGAGTCCTGAGTGTCTGTATTTTATAAGTGCTCCCAGATGATCCCAATTCATAGCAAGAGCAGAAAACCTTTCCCATGGGAATCAATGGCTGAAGTAGCACAGACGTTGAAAACATTTCTGGAACGGAGAGACTAGAGAAAGAATCATTTACATATGTACCAGGACTTTTAAAGCATCAAGATTCACAACAGGACTAGTGTTGAAGAGAGTGATGGTGATCTAGCTCCAGAGAAGGGTAAGTGATCCCAAAGTGGATATTAAATTTATAGCTGATGGCAGGCGATTCAGAGCTGGGTGGTTTTGTTCTGTTCTCAAGAGAGGAGATATGGAGAATGGCTTTGAGGCATCATGAGGAATGAAAAGGTCTCTTACACAGAGGTGTGAGGGATGTGAGAGACAAAAACATTAACAAAAACACTTGACATAAGGAGGCTGCAGGAAAAAACAAAAAAACAAAAACAAAAAAAACAAAAAAACGATGTCTGTGTTTAAGAACCCTGATCCTGAGATCATGACCTGAGTCAAAATCAAGAGTCAGACACATTTAACCGACTGAGCCAACCAGGCACGCCTGTTTTATTTTAAAATAATGCACTTGCTCCCAAAAGATCTGATGGTTACATTAAAGCTTAAAAAGCAATTAATTTAAATATAAAAGTGATTACTATGGTCACTACAAACAAATTACATGGAGATTTAGGTAACCATTGCTCTAAGATTATATTTTTAAACTTTTTCCCTGAACCAAAACCTCTCAGGCAAGGAATCCAATGGTCTTTGTGCTTGTCTCCAGCCTTGACAGAGACTTTAGTCTCCCCATTGTCAACAGAAATATTCTTTCTCTCCTTTGTGAGGAGTGCAGCCTTTGTTCTCGGCATTAAATGATAAATGTAACATATTCAGCTCTCCCCTGTACTGCACATGACCCTGCAGAGCCATGAGAAATGCTAGCTTTAGAGTCTCGAAGACCTAGGTTTAAATCCTACCTCTGTTACTCCTTAGAACATGACCATGGACAAAGACAATGATCTCTAGTTTCTTTGTTTATAAAAATGGGTTACTATGGTCCTTACCAAATGTGGGGATTATGTAAAGGACAGAAGCCATGTGGTATGTATTATCTATTCATTAAAACTGCTACTTCTCTCCTCTGTCTCTGTCCACAACACTCTTGAAATGTAGATGTTGCTATCATCACTTTATCAACAAAGAAACGGAGGAACACAGCTAAGGCAGGGCAGGACGTCTGGATCACATGTATCTGGATCACATGTATCTGGATCACATGTATCTCACACTGCAGCTGACTTCTTTTCAGTTGGCTTGGGTGGCAGATCACCCTCTCTCTCAAGACTGACTCACAAGAACAGAGAGGGAGACGGTTCATTAGCCAAGAACGTCTTCAAGAAGAACCCCTCTAAAGGGAAACTAGAATTAGCACAGGGAAGGAAGGCTTTAAGTCTTACTGTGTCGGGACTTGGCAACAACCCAACAGCCCTTTCATCCTGGTTACTCAGAAAACCCGAGGGGGCACAGGATCACATATTCAAATTAGTTCCCAGGATATTTGCATATATATATTTATTTACATATCATTACAAAGTTTTTGAAGGGGTATTTATCACCTAAATTCTAAACTCTAACAATTATACTGATGCAGTTACTAATAAAAATAAATAACATGGATTAACTTGCTAAGCTCAAGGTTCAGGGATTTAGCAATATGGAGACTTAAAAGCAGGACAGCTTTTATGTTACATTTATGGAGAGCTGCTTCAGTAGCAGCTGTTCTTTAGAAATCTATCTGGGAGGACTGACCAAAAACATGGAACATTTTTTTTTTATTCTAAACCTAGTTATACCTTTAATATCTTCAATAAAATTATTGTTAAATAAAATGGATTAAGGTTAAACAGACTGCCTGTGTTATACCTCCCCTTCTAAGCAACATTCAAACTCCTTCTTTTTCTTGGGTATGAAAATGCAGAACTTGCGTACATTTATTTTTAAAACTAGTTCTAAAAGAATAAATAAAATTAAAAAGAAAACAATGGTCTCTGACAATAAATTTGACAGCTTCCCTAAACGAGAAACATCTTTTCTCCATATATGATTCAGATATCGTAATAAGAAAGTACGTATGATATAATCATTAGTTGCATCACTGCCACTTGGGTCTCTCTCTGTTCTATATCCATCACTCTTATTAAAGAAGAAATTAAACAAAAACAAACAAACAATACCAGGTTAGAGAATGCTACCTGCATGGTATTGTAAAGAAAGCAGTCAATGAAAGCCACATCCAGAGCATTTCTAATTACCCAAACAAAGTAAGACAGAAACCACGGCCTACAAGGAGGATGCATTAAATGTAATCAAATTAGTCAGGAGGAGGGAATACCCTCCTGTCTTGGACTTGGGACTGGACATTGTATATCTGTTATGCATTTTATTTATTTATTTTAAATATTTAATTATTTATTTGACTGACAGAGATCACAAGGAGGCAGTGAGGCAGGCAGAGAGAGAGGAGGAAGCAGGCTCCCTGCCGAGCAGAGAGCTGGATGCAGGGCTGGATCCCAGGAACCTGGGATCATGACCTGAGCCGAGGGCAGAGGCTTTAACCCACTGAGCCACCCAGGCCGCCCCATCTGTTATACGTTTTAATCCGAGAGGAAAGTTCTGTTGTCCTTTTAACAAATAATGGAGATAATGAGATTCAGACAGGTGGAAAGCATGGGGGACAAAGGATACACACAATGGCAGAGAAAGCATCCCAACCAGTCTTTCTCAACTCCACTGATCAAATTCTTTCTTCGATACCAAGCCGCAAATTCTCTGAAAATGATAACAGACAGTTTTCTTTAGCTGGAAGAACTTGTCATTCAAAATCTGGAAAGCTTTCAGAGCAAAGGAGGATATAGAGTATAGTTCCCATTGCAATGCATAAAGTACACATCACACCTCGTGAAAAACGGGAAAAGAAACCACTCTGAATACTGGCAGTTGTATGCCACTCTATCAAAAATAGATGCGAGCAAAACTTTTATCCTGGTTAATTTCACAGACATTTTATTTGATTTATTTATTTACTTCTGTTTTAGGGTGGGTTTTTTTGGACCGACATTTTAAGATATTTTCAAAATAAATTATATACTGGATTCATCACTTGCCAATACTTGTCATGTGATATACTTGAAAATGGGATTATACTCCTTTAGCAAACAGAAAATGGGATATGATTTTTCATAGTTAAGGTTTAATTAAAACTTTACCTTTTTATCCTAAAGGATATTGTCTTTAGGTTTGCATGTATGTGTCTCTGCATAGGTCAGCCATGGATTTCAGGGAAATGAGCAGAAGTGAAATAATACTTAGGAAGGACAATCAGGAGTGTTCAACAAGGACTTGTTAGTACTTACAGAAAAGGAAATGGAAAGGGTTTGTGAATACTTGTTGATAAAAACTGTCATTTTAACTCCATTAAGAGCATCTCTTATCCCCAAGGTGCTTCATGTCTTAAAATACATCCTATATTAGATGAAAAAATGGGAAAAGTTATCAGTATTATTTCAAAAATAAAAATATAGAAAGATGCAATCGCTAAAATTTATGATGTAAATAAAAAAAAATTGTTGCACTCACAAGTACATTAGGCAAGATGTCGTAAGCTAAAAATATTCTTTCATGGGATTCTGCTATAAAGAAAGGAGATGAAACACAAAAGTGCTCTCCAGTATAATTAAATTATTTTTGTTAGTGGCAGTAGTATCAATATTACTATTATATTCTAGGCAGTACAGCATGAGGGGTAATGCCACCAATGTTTATTTTTAATTAAAAGACGGTGTAGAAAATTCTGCCCCAATTTATTGTGTATCTTACATTTGTAAAAATCTCAAGTGTGGAACATGCTCTGTGGCACTTTATCCCTTGAATTGATCATGCTGTCTGGCAGCAGAAAATGTTTAATTATCCTCAAACTCCATCTCCCGTTTCTGCTAGACAGAACATTGTGCTCAGAGCTGGGTAAGAAGTCAGACATGGAAACAATCTATTTGCATTAGCTCTTCTTAATCTAATGTAATTTAACTCTTGCAGCTTCTCTCTTACCATACTATTGACTTTCTTAAGGGGCTGGCGAAGACAGAGCCCGAGTTACTTTTCTTTACAGTCTCGACTTAACTATTTTCAAATGTAGCAGAGCAGAACAGCGTGAATTCACAGCTTCAGGATACCCAAATGCTTTATTTCACAAACAACAGTATTTAGATATGTGATCTAGATATTTGAAGAGGTTAGATAAGAAAAAAACAAAAAAACAAAAACAAAAACAAAAACAAAAACAAAACAAACAAACAAACAAACAAAAAGAAATGACCAGATTTTTAAAAATAGTATTTTTGAAAATTGGAGGCATAACTCAGCTTTAGGATCAATCAGAATCATTTTACTTCACTTATTACTTCCAATTAAGTAGATACAATTAAGTCTTGAGAATGTCTCAGATGGGGGCACCTGGGTGGCTCGGTTGGTTAAGTGACATGCTCAGGTCATGATCCTGGAGTCCTGGGACCAAGTCCCACATCAGGCTCCCCGCTCGGCAGGGAATCTGCTTCTCCTGCTGACCTCTCTCCTCGCATGCTTTTGCTCTCTTTCTCTCTCAAATAAATAAATAAAATCTTTAAAAAAACAAAAAACAAAGAACAAAAAAAAGAATGTCTCAGTTAGGGGCGCCTGGGTGGCTCAGTGGCTTAAGCAACTGCCTTCGGCTCAGGTCATAATCTCAGGGTCCTGGGATCAAGCCCCGCATGGGGCTCTCTGCTCAGCGGGGAGACTCCTTCCCCCTCTCTCTCTGCCTACTTGTGATCTCTCTCTCTGTCAAATAAATAAATAAAATCTCTTAAAAAAAGAGTCTCAGAGGTAAGGTAGACCACTTTCATTAACATATAAGAAAGTTAATTGTTGGGGTGCCCGAGTGGCTCAGTTGGTTAAGCGTCAGACTCTTGATTTCAGCTCAGGTCATAATCTCGGGCTCCTGAAATTGAGCCAGTTTGGACTCCATGCTCAGCGGGGAGTCTGCTTAAGACTCTCCCTCTCCATGGGCCCCTCCCCCTGCTTTCAGGAGTGCTCTCACTGACTGAAAATAAATAGATATTAAAAAAAAAATAGCTGTTAAGCTGAGTGTACAATAAGCTACCCATTTAAAAGGCAGAAACATAACAAATTTATCTACCTGCAGCTTGGGATCAGTGTTGTAACAGAAGAAAACACAGAAGATATATTAATTACTTAGCTTTCATTTCTGACTATTCTGTTCAAAGAATACTCGTGCAGTAAAGGAGATAACAAGTGGCATTTGGTGGGGCTTGAGGGCTAAAGAATAGATGGTCTTCAGAAAAAGACACGTGGATTTAAGTACTTCGGCTTGGGGGAAAATTATAGTCTCTCAGCATTAATCTGATGGAGAGGTAAGATGCCTGGACTGATGGCAGTGAACGAAAGAGGACCACAGAGAATGAGAGCTAAAAAAGGAAGACTGGAAATGAAGACGATCCTGATTAAACCAAAGTATACCCTCCCAAATACAAAATTTGGGATTCCCATTATTCCCAAAGAGGATTCTGTAATGGATAATTTAAAAGACTCCTCTCTTTTGAGAGGGTTGCAAATATGAAGGAAAGCCAACTTGATTTTATCTGGAGCTGATCATAGAAAACTAACACTTAATTCCTTTGACTTAACCTCCTTGACAATATTTATTGGACGCTTTCTACACACAGGCAGGAGTAAGGATTAAGAATTCTCAAAAAAAGAGTGATTCATGGGAAACACCACATTTGGGTTCAAGCAATCAACTGTGAGCATAAATAGTTTTTCTCATCTTAGAGGTGCGAGGGAAATTTTTTTAAATTTAACAATTTATAGGGCCACTATCTTATTGAAAAAATTCAAAATCCCCTTCATTTTATAGATATTTGAGATAGCTATTTAAAATTTAGCCTGAAGAACAGAAAGAAATCTTCAGAAGGAGCATGACAACTCTTCATACAGGTGGTGTTCGACTGTTCCGTGGAAAAGAGATGAAAAGCAGGATCTAGGAACCAACAGGCAAAAAGGTTATTTGATTGATTTAGAATGAGAACAGTACCTAATCCTCTATTACACAATCCATGCAGAAGCTAGAGACTACTTATGGATAATTTCTTGATGAGAGTATAATGGTCAAGTCTAAAGGACACGTCATGTTATTCTTAAACCTAGAATTACCATATTCTGTTAAAGTTTTGTTGTCCGTTAATAGCCCCATGTTTAAAAAGTTCTTTGGAGTGAAAACTGGCAATAAGTGGACTCTTTTAAAAGTCTTTTCATAGAAAATTAATTCAGATTTATGTAATCTTGAAAAGATATAATGAAGAGACCATATAATTGTCTATGATTTTCAAACTGGTTTATTCTTAGAAGATTGGTTGTTCATATTTCATTTAGGAAAATGGGTTCAAACAATATGAAGAGAATTCTGCTAGAACAGACAGACTAATAGACTCCTACTATTTTTAAGTGCTGGCTAGGCTTCAGACAGAGGCTGTGAGCTTTCATCATAGGGGATCTTCTATGATAGTACAGTATAACTTTTGGAGGTTTTTGAGATTCATCCCATCATCCGTGTTTCAGATGGTATATAATATGATATTGGCATAGGTTCATCCACTCTTACAACTGTTCAAAATTTCCTCTTGTGTGTTATAGTAGTTTCAGTCTCCTACTGCTGTTTGAAAACTTCTCCATTGGTAATACTTGGCACAATTTAATTTTATGATGCTGATTAGTGCTTTATTGGTTCTTTTTTGTTAAATAAATAGTTACTAACTTTTATCCTTTTGACATTAGTTATAAATGCTGGATTTTTTCAAGAAATTAAATATATATTCATTTTAAGTATTTTCTAATACAAATCCTATGCTACCTTCCAGTGCTATTATTAAATGTTATGAATAATGTTCTCAAGAATATAGAAGATAATCTATTCTTATTATCAAATATAAAAATCTAACTAGAAACATTTCTCACTGATGAACACTCTCTTTACTAAATCAAGCTGAAGTCATTTAGATCTTTTTGAAAACTGTAAAATAGATTTTGTAATTTCTTATTCTGTTAAATGCACTTTATTACAACATTCTTTCTGGCTTATTTTTATGAATTAGAAGCATGTTTTAATCCAACTGGAAGTATTTAGATCAGTTCAGGAGTGATATGGCAACTTTATGATACAAACTTTTGTTTTGCTACTCAAGTATCCTTAACATTTGACTTCAAACCCAATCCAACTGATTTTGTCCTCTTTAAAATGATTTCTTGACCTCTAACAATTCCTGCTTACGTCCTATTGGCAATGATGCAACACAGGCTACTGCTAGCTGTTAGAAAAGGTGGGAGGTCAGGAAACTGATCCAGATACATTGTTGCCCCACACCATAAATGGATTAATGTTAACAAGAAAGAAGAAAATGAACATCATAAATGCACATAATTGTCTGGCGTAGAATTGAAGGGACTCAAAATTCCAAGGAAAACAAGAGTATGTGGGTAAGTATCTTGAGAGATAGGCTAGAAGAAAGGCACCCTTAGAGGAAAGCTGTCTCATATCTAATGCTAATAGCCATTGTGGTTAATGGCTCCCTAATTCATACATGCTTGAACAGTAGTTCAAATACTAATTGAACTATTATTATAAAATAATATTCTTCAGGAAAATTCCTTGAAGAATGTCATTGCTTTAGGTACTGTTCATCTTGTAAAGGAAATAAATACATGAAAAAAAAAAAAAAGAATAATGACATAATACCTTTGCCCTTAACAAGTTCACCCTGAAACAAGTGACAGAAGAACATACAGCATAAGTGATATAAGTACAAATAGAAATATCTATAATATTCTACTGGAATAAAAAAACAATTTGTTCTCATTAGAATGGGAAAAGCTCAAATAAATTAAGGTAATAATCAAGGAGTATAAGAATTTTTAAAAGGGTCAAGGTTTTGCAGAATGTGGTTGGCAGAAGCCATTCATTTTTCTAACAGATGTATGTAGACTGGTTTTATAAACTTTTTAAAAGAAACTTCAAGAGGGTAATTTCAAAAAATAGATTATATGTTCAGTGTTCACTGATCCGTTAAATTGCATAGTCTCCCAGGTCCCATGACTTAGTTTGTCATAATTATAATTTGAAGATATTTCTGAAAAGGCATATAATATTACCATAGTCCTAAAAATGACAACCCCATAGAGAAGATTATAGCAGAAGGCTAGCAGATGATTCAAAGGTTCTGAACTTGGTTAATAGAATAAGTCAACTTTCATATTGAAAAACATATAACACTAAATGATATCAAATGGGCGTATGAACTCTCTAGCTTCTTTTTCACCTTTTAATAGTCTACCACTGCATGCCCTACATCCCAAATTGACATCCCTGAAATCAAATCCCATCATTAATTCATTTAACTATTAATACACAGAAAACAACAGGAGAAAATTCTTCACAGCATCCTGTGACTGGATTCAACTTCAACGATTAGAGACTTTGTCAGTTTTATTACTGAAAGAATTTTTAGGTATTGTCATCTGCATAGTAGGTTAAACAGAAATTAGTGACCTACAATTATCATTCTAACACTATCCTTACATCTGAATGAATATCCACCTCAAAGACAAAAAGAAGGGGCGCCTGGGTGGCTCAGTGGGTTAAGCTGCCGCCTTCGGCTCAGGTCATGATCTCAGGGTGCTGGGATCGAGTCCCGCATCAGGCACTCTGCTCAGCAGGGAGCCTGCTTCCTCCTCTCTCTCTGCCTGCCTCTCTGCCTACTTGTGATCTCTCTCTGTCAAATAAATAAATAAAATCTTTAAAAAAAAAAAAGACAAAAAGAAGACAGGGAAATAAAAGAAAGAAAAAATTTTGAAAGGGATCAAAATAATATTAGCATTACTGTTTAATACTTTTCTCAGTGTATTAACCTAGGTAACATAAAAGTCAAACATGTCATGATTTTTAACCAAATGTAATGAATTTTTTAAAAATAATACTCCTGGAGACCAACTACATAAGGAAGTAATAGCTATAGTGAGCAAAAAATAAAGTTATACTGGTTAAGTTTATTTTACCACATCCTTTGAAAGACTTGAGAAAAATAAAGCTAACCACCAACACTAATGAACTATATAAACATGTCATTTTTTTAAAAGATTTTATTTATTTTATTTGACAGAGATTACAAGTAGGCAGAGAGGCAGGCAGAGAGAGAGAGGAGGAAGCAGGCTCCCTGTCGAGCAGAGAGCCCAATGCAGGGCCCGATCCCAGGACCCTGGGATCATGACCTGAGCCGAAGGCAGAGGCTTTAACCCACTGAGCCACCCAGGTGCCCCTGAACTATATATAGAACAAAAACATTTGGTTAAAATAAGGAACTAAAATTTCTGAGAATGGTAAATATGTTTTCACTTTAATAATAATAACTTATTAATAAATTGGTTATTCAGAGCTTTAATGTGATATTTTTTTACAACTGTGGGGCACATGAAAATAAAAATGGTGCAAATATTTTGCATTGAGAAGAAATCCTATTTCCATCTTCCATCTTATACACTGCCATTTTCTTAGATACTTCTGAGAATAGTACAAGAATTAATAGGAACTATTCTTTTTTTTTTCATATTTTACCTATTTATCTGACAGAGAGAAAGAGAGGGTGCACAAGTAGGGGGTGTAGCAGAGGGAGATGGAGAAGCAGGCTCTCTGCTGAGCAAGGAGCTTGATGCGGGACTTGATCTAGGACCCTAGGATCATGACCCAGGCGGAAGACAGACATCCAACCAACCGAGTCACCCAGGTGTCCCAGGGCATTTTTAAGCCCCCGTTTATGTCAAGAAATGGAGGAGAAACTTAATCAAAAAAGAAAATCCCACAAAGATAAGTTTTCCAAATTTTATTTATTTATAATAAATGTTATAAGGTAATATACATTATACTCTATCATAGCTCAAATATTAAGCTAACTCTGAAATGCAGTTTTAAGTTAACTTGAATTATTAGTTGAAAATGAGCAATCAACAGATGTTTGTGAAGATTTCTTTTAATACTAACCTTCACCCATTCTATTTTTATTTGAGCACATCCGTTACCTTGGGAATATTGAACAATTCTTAAAGAGCTCTGGGAAATCTAATAGGCTCCTTCTTTCTGCTGCTGGCCTTGCTCACTTAACCTCATCTCTATCTTCTTGAGCTTGAAAAACATTTCCAATTTTCCATTTTACATATAAGAAAAAATGACAGAGAGACACTGTAAAATAAAAGGCACCATTGGAAAAAAAATAATGTTATTTTTCAGAACAAGAGAGCAAGCACAAGCTGGGGGAGTGGCAGGCAGAGGCAGAAGCAGGCTCCCCATTGAGCAAGAAGCCTGACGCAGGACTTGATTCCAGGACCCTGGGATCATGACCTGAGCCGAAGGCAGACGCCTAACTGACTGAGCAACCTAGATGTCCCTAAAAGACATCATTTTAAAAAATTATTTTTGTACCAAAAGAAATGGAACAGATTATCTTGGCTTTCATGGAGCATTAGGCAGCTTCATAAATTATCCGTAATTATAATTTAAAACAAAGTGTTTGCATGAATCTGTCATTGGTTGTCTTAATGCCCTTTGAATTTTCACTGTGACTATTATAATCATAGTTTGAAAATACAACTTTAGGTGACCCAAATAATAATTTAAAAAATATTTCTTAAGAAGGCCAAATGACATCACAACATTAAGTGTTGAACCGTGCCTGCTAAGGAAACAATCCTAGTGCTCCCAAATACAGATCCATCCTGTTGAACAAGTGACTTGAGTTTTCTAAGTCTCAGTTTTTTAATCTGTAAAGTGGGATGAAATTTATCTTGCAAGGTTTTTGAAAGAATTAAATAATAAATGTAAATCATTATAATGGCTGACCCATTAAATATTAAAATGTTATTCATCTTCTCTTCTGGCAGCCAATATCTAAGTACTTGTTTGTTATGCATCATTTTGAATTAGTAATGAGAAATTAAATAAAAGCATATATATTGATTTCCACAAATCAAGTATATATCATCTTTATCAAAAAGGAAAAAGCTAGCATCTTGATAGGAATACTCTGAAAGTCAGCAAATCTGAGACTCAGATGATGGTTTGTTGACTGTATAATTACACCTAGTCTACTCCTGGGGTTCACTCTTAATTTTCTTAACTTGAAAGTTACCACAATTAATACAGTTCTCTAAAAAATATTTTGTTAAAAAAATAAATCTGATGGAAAACAAAGTAGTAGGAAAACTAGGAATAAACTTGAAAGGAGACAAAAAACTGAGAGGAAAAAAATTAATCATAATTACCTTCTGCTTGCTTTTCCCTAAAAAAAATCACTTAGATAAATGTTTGGGTTTTCTGCTATTTTAAATATTTGAAATTTTATTCTCTTTTGACACAAAACTATTAAAGACTCTGATAATCTATACCATGTTGGAAAGTATAAGAGAAAAGAGCCTAAACAGTATTTAGAAAGCAGTACCAATAAACCTTATTACAAGCATTAAATGTGCTTAAAAAGCTGATATTAATTTATAATTTGCAATTGTCAAATGTATATAACTTAAATGTTAAAATTCCACATTTTAAGTAGTCTTCTTATTTACAAACCCCGACTTCTTGTAGTCTACACAAACCAGATAAGCAGCTAGAATATTTAAGAGTTAGAGGATAAATGATATACACAAATATTTATACACATATATTATTATATGTATGTCTATAACATACTCCTATAAAATACGTATCAGTCATATTATCTAATAAATCCATATTATGTTAATACAGATATGGATTTATTAAAAAAAACTTAATCAAATATATCACTAATAGTATAGCTGTCGCATTTTCCAATAATGACAAAGTTACTCCCAAGTTTTCATTTTCACAGAGTCCAGACTGAGCTGCCGGATGCTGAAACTCTCCATCTGGGTTAAAGGTTTGTTTCACATCTAAACTTTTCCTGTTGAATACTAAATATTTGCTGAAAGTTGGTTGGACACATAACAGCTTAGGAGTTAGAACAGTTGGGTTTGGACAGCCTGTAACATCTAATGTTACATGTGGTGACTCATTAACGTGACTTTATTAACTACAAACAACAGAATCCTCTCTCCGATCTGGGGACAGGCTGGCCACAGACTGCTTCTGCAGATGTGCCTCACTTAAGAAAGAGGGTCTCTCCCAGAGGGGCTTTCCAAGCTAGATAAATTAGGAGATGGCTTGGTTTCTATAAGGGGACTTAAGGCGGCTTCACTCCCCCTGAGGAATGTGAAGCAGAAGCAGATTTAGGCAGAAACCCCTCCCTGGTGTGTTAAGTGGGGTCATTGGCCCCTGAGGCGGTTGGTTCCCAAAACAGGAGGAAGAGACCGGATCTCCCTGGAGGCTGGTCTTCTTTCCCAGGCATGGAGGACTGTTCTCCAAGAAGAACTGGAAAAAGAGGCTCAGCGTGGCTCCGGAGCCCAGGACACCCTCCCACGTGGACGGGGCTTTAGCACAGGAGCTCAGGGTCAGAAGCCTGTCATGGGGGCTGGCCCACTGACCCTCCTGTCTGCAGGGCCTCCGGTGGGGCCAGGCCTGGAGTGGCATCACACAGCTGCATCAGTAAAGGAACTAGTCTATAGTTGTCATGCTATAAGCTTATTCAGTCAGTGTTGAACTGCACCGTTTTGTTATTTCTTTTCCAGAAGAGCTCTGGTGGAGATCCTACTGAGATGTGGTATTCTAGCTTCACCGAGTCTCCCTCAAAAGCTTTTTTGCTTTGTTGTTTGATGACAAACACTGGGGATCTTCTATGTTCTTTTGCAGGGATTCTCAGCAGCACATTACAGGGGGCTCCTCCTGTTCTGCTCATGGCAGCACATGCAAAAACCTTGCATCCGAAGCTGTCACATTTCAAAGATGAATGAATGAGAACTCTTGTCATCATTTTGTGAAAGTCGTCTGATTAAACTAGTCTTCCACTTATACAGTGTGACGTATCAGGAGCTGCAGAATCTTCTAGTTCAGTCAACACGTTCTCTGACACTTGAATGAAATATGGTGAGTAAGATTTCTTCTGGGTTGCATCCTGATCACTCACATCTCCCTTTGAAGTTGGAACTTAAAGTTGTGCATGTTCAGAACTGTGCTGTGGTGAATCTTGGGCCTCTCTGTAGTTCCAAGCTTGAAACACAGTGATCCTAGCAACTGGCAACCCATCTTCCCCTCCTGTGTTAGCCATTGATTTCCATTATGATGCAGGCTGTCCTTATATTTCAGCTTTCTCTCCAAATCCTAACTCAACGCTTCTCTTTTGGTCCTTGTGTCTCATGGTTGGGAGTCCCTTATATGGGCCTAGAATTTGCAGTTTGAGGTGGCTTGGCATTTACAGGTTGACCACCTTAGGGTTGACAATATGTGGAGGCCACAGTGGAGGGGATTTACCGTGGCTGTAATCAGACTGTGATGGCAATATGGAGCCCAGGAAGCTGGCTGAGGACTGGTATAAGTGACTATAACCCTTTGGCTCTGGTTGGAAACAGAAAGGTGCTGAGAGAAAGAGGAAAAGAAGAAGGGGACATGGTGATGTGAGAATTCACTATTGAAGAGGCAGAACATCTTTGTGTATGGGTTAGGCTGGAGAATGGAAGACTGGTCTGGCTTAAAGAGCTGGAATTTTCAACAAAACATGTTTTTACATGCATTATCTTTCCTGAAATTCTAATATTAATTAAATAAAATGAAGCAAAAATATTTAAAAAAAACAAGCATGATCTTTCAGATATCTACTCAAGTGCTTTAATAATTAATTATTAAAACTGAATTTAAAATAATAACTTGAGTATGTAGAAGAATGCAATAAATCCCATAAATTTTTTGCTTTGCAAATGGGCTATAATTTGGAGGTGACACTAGTTTCCATTTCACTTGAGTTTATAAATATTGTGATGGATGTTTTAAATTTAAGATGCCCAAGGCTTCCTTGAAATGTGTTTATTTTAAGACCATTCCAATTATTTATTTTGTCAAATGCTGATAGGTAAAAACAAATCAGTGTTATGAGGTAGAAATCAGTAGTCAGAAGAGGTTAAATTAAACCAAAAGTTTTCTATGAATAAGTCTGTTCCAAAAAAAGTTTCACCCAGTGTGTGTGTGTATGTGTGTGTGTGAATGAATGAGTAAGTAATGTAGTAGGGAAAAATCATGAGTTTTGGAATCAGAAGACCTATCAGACCAAATTGGAATACCTAATTGGATGCCTTTAGGCATGTTAAACTTTGTAGACTTTGATTTTGTTTTTAAAATGCTAGAACACAAACTACTAATGTTATTATTTATATATATGACTCTGGCCAACCATACCATGTTGGGATTCTCGTGGTCCTTGAGGCATAATGGGTATTTAAAGTGCATGCCATAGACTTTTCACAGCCACCTGGCTTTGTCCTCAGTAAGTATCCTGCTAATAAACTCCACCACTATAATCTGGTCTCGAGATTTTTTTAGAAGAAATCTAATCTTTATTGAGTGTCCATTTACTACTAGAAATCATTCTAAGTGCATGTATGCATATTACTTAATTAATGTATATGTATAATACCACGGAGTATTTATTTTTAGTTCCCATTTTTAACAAAGCAAGCAAGCTTAAGAGTAACATACACACACACTGGTACTTAGGAAAGTCACAGGACTTCATCCGATGTTTATATCATCATCTTGAACTGAATTCCAGCTTTTCTCCAGATATAAAACATGAAAAATATAATGTATCTTTTCACTTAGCCATAACCAGAAAGACAGTTGTGATTCTTTTTTTTTTTAATTTTAAAATTTTTTTTATTTATTTAAAGAGAGCACAAATAGGCAGAAAGGTAGGCAGAGAGAGAGGGGGAAGCAGGCTCCCCGCCAAAGCAGAGAGCCCAATGCAGGACTTGATCCCAGGATCCCAGGATCACGACCTGAGCCAAAGGCAGCATCTTAACCCACTGAGCCACCCAGGCGCCCCGACAGGTGTGATTCTTATGCCTATTTCACAGATGAGGAAATTGGACACTAAAGGCTTATGTAATTTACTATCAAAAATAATATTTCAATGGCAGAAAAGAGATTTAACCCCAGGATCATTTGACATGAGAATTTTAGCTCCTAACAACTAGTCTCTTTTTATCTCCAAAGGTGGCAAGAGTTACAGTGTAAGTGTGATCAGACTATAAGTCATCACGATAAAGACAGGACTGCTCTCCAATCTTAAAATGAGTGAATACCTCTGATATCTTCAGGAACTTAGAATTTTGATTCCTATTGCATTGAAATATAAGAAAGTCGTAACTATAATAATACTTACATTCTGTCGTTATAAAGATTCAGAATAAGCAAAGATATTTTTCTAGCAGAATCTAGAAGAGCAGGACCTTAGTTCTCATTTTCATTTAGGTACTGAGGATTAAATTTTAAAAAAGCAAAAAACAAAAAACAAAACTTAAACCAGCACATTGATGATCATGAGTCTTATTTCTTTCATTCCACATTTCTTTGCTCTTTATTCATTTTTTTATTTTGAGTGTAAATTTTATCATTCTTGTAAAAAATCCATTTTTATTTAAGTTTTTATTTTAATTCCAGTTAGTTAACATTCACTGTTCTATTAGTTTCAGGCGTACACTACAGCGATTCAGCACTTCTATACATTACCCATGGTGCTCATCGCAACAAGTATACTCCTTAACCCCTATCACTTATTTCACCCATCCCCAACAGCCCTCCCCTCTGGTAATCATCACGTTATTCTCTATAATTAAGAATCAAAAAATTTTTTTAAAAATTTCACCATGGACACTATTATGCACATATATATTGATGATTACTATTAATCAGGAATATATTATAGGGTGAAAAATATAACTTATCTGAGTCCATATATATATTGAAATGTTAATACTGTGTTGCTATTCTTTCTGACATTCAAATGAGTAATTTAAGTATCAATATTTTTTCATTTATCTATTTATATATCCATCTATCTATAAATACACATTTATACACACTGGCATATGCAGATTTGCATATGTGTGTGTATAGACAGGGAGAGAGATGATAATTTCTATGATAATTTCATGATAAGATGATAACATGATAATTTAGCTCTAATAATAATTATTACCTAGAGTAGTAGATTGTATATATGTTACAAAGGAGCCAATGTTATCATTGTCTAGAAGGTATTATGATTTAGATAGAAAGACAAAAAAATCATTCCTGTCAACAGACACTGAAGACATATGAGATAAAAACAATTTCTAAGTGAACTCAAGTGAAGGTAAACATTAAGTGTACTTAATTAGAAAAGACATTTTCAAGGCAATGAAAAAGCCTTGAAAATGCCTTCCCTTCCCAAGGCAGGGAAGATCTAGGCTGTAGAGAATATATCTGGAAGTATGAAATAAATTTGAGAACAATAATACAGATGTGAGAAACTACATGAAACACAAAATAATCTGAGTTTTTTGAAAGATTCTCAGGGTATCAACTTCTGGGGGTCAGAAAGGATACACTTAGAAAGTGTATGTTGGGGCGCCTGGGTGGCTCAGTGGGTTAAAGCCTCTGCCTTCGGCTCAGGTCATGATCCCAGGGTCCTGGGATCGAGCCCCACATCGGGCTCTCTGCTCAGCAGGGAGCCTGCTTCCCCCTCTCTCTCTGCCTGCCTCTCTGCCTACTTGTGATCTCTGTCTGTCAAATAAATAAATAAAATCTTAAAAAAAAAAAAAAAGAAAGAAAGTGTATGTTGACGATTTGGATGTTAAAATATATTAAATTGATGTAAGTGTGGAACTGCTGAGCAGCAGTCTAAGGTGCTTGGAATGAATCTCACTTAGGAGTCACAGAAGATTATTTATGCGGAACCAGAGGTGACATTGGAAAAAAGATGAGAAGAGGGAGATATATATATATATCTCCCTCCTCTGACGCCTCCTTTTCCTGGTAGGCCGCATTATCATGTACTTCATTATCAAGAGAACTATGTCACCAATAAAATATATTTCCCAATACAGTACAGTAGGTTGAAGAACTGGGCACAATCTTTCAGTCCTCCTTACGTTTATATCCTTTCACTGTAGCTCAGAATCTCTTTCCATTAAGGAGTGGAATTTTTTTCTCCATTTCTTGAACAGAGGTTGGCTGCATGACTTGGTTGGCCAATATAATGGATATAAGTGACAGCATACCAATTCTAAGCTTAGGGGCTCAGGAATCCAGTCACTTCTACTCTCTTGGAATCCTGCCTGGTTGTCATGTAAACAACCAGTTTCAGCTAGCATGCTGAAAAGTGAGAGACCATGGAGAGAAGAGACATTGTTCTAGCAGTCATTCCACATTACCACGTCCAAGCTGACTTTATCTTGAGGTCAGACATATAATTGAGCCAGTGAAATAAGAAATGCCCAAATAAGGCCAAGCCAACTGCCAAATTGCAGAATCATGAGTTAAATAAATGGTCGTTATTTTAAACCTTTAATATTTGAAGTGGTTTGTTATGCAGCAAAAGCCAACTGATACATAGTCAATATCTTCCTGGTGGGGGAAATTGATTACGTTAGCTTATCACGCAGGGAATCTCTATGCATTCTGAACCTATAGGTTTCATTGACACTCTTATGTTTATCCATAAGATAAACAACTTCTTCATCAAATTGTTTTCGACAAGTCAGAGGTGTCCCTCTCACTTCTTTAAATTGTAACTTAAAATGAATATGCATTGTAATCTCACTCTCCAGCAAGTTCTGGCTTTCTGTTCCTGCCATCTGAATGGCAGGTGGCTTTGCTGATTGTCCAGTTCACTTGTGGAATAATCACTACAAAACTGACTTCTAGTTTTAAGTCATTTTACATTAGGATGCCACACAACTGTCTAAAATATCAAAGAAGAGAAAGGATTTCTACTGCATACTACATTTTGTACATTTTAGTTTGGCTTATGTAACTCCAAATTGAGAAGCTTTGTAGCATTTCACATAGTTGCCTTTCTGTGCAGACTCTGTGTACAGGGGTGCATGTACGCATCATAGAATGAATGGTAATATAAAGCAGAGTGACTTTCTTATGCTCCAATGTTAATTAATACCAAATGTCCCTTTTACAATGTACCTAATATACTTTGATTATTCTGTCTTGTGCCGTTGTAACAAAAGGGAACATGCAATTATTAAAGGGAAAAAAGTACACATTGTGCTAATAATTGTCCACACTATGAAATACTATTGCTTTTCCCTTGTGAGTAACTTGAATTGTTGCCAAATAATCCTCGCTACACCACTTAAGTAATGTAAATTAGTCTTTCACAATAATTTACCTTTTTATGGAGTTTAACTGAAACATGTTTATTTCCATTTGCCTTCCTTCTACAGTTTTAAACAATGCAAAGCCCATAACAAAACATTATGTTTTTAGTGTTTTCCACTGGCATAAATTTTAAACATAATAAAAAAAGTATTATTTTACTTAAGAAAGAAGGCTAGTAGCAATCATAATTACCTTTAAATATTAACCTTTTCTTATTAAACATGGGGAAATCTATCCCCTGAGATTAATTTTCTTCTTCTGTCAAATTAGGATAAGGATACCAACAAAGATGGCAGATGAAAAGTGGTTGAAAGATTAATAGATAACATATATAATGTGATATATAGATAACATATATAACGTGATTAATAGATAATATATATATATAAAACATGACCAAGTCACAAAATAATCTTTCTAATAGTGCTCAGTTATTAGGAAACAGAAGTAGAATCTATTAAAATAAATTCAGATTTTCAGATATTTGAATTGTTTCTGTGTCTCTCACCCTCTTAAATTATCTTTCTCTGGCTTCTAAATTATTTACTCTGCCAAGGAACTCTTTCTTTCCTTCTAAAGGAGACTGTATGATAAAGATTCGAGGACCTCACTCAAATCAAATGCTGGTGTATCAGAAAAAGAAAGTCACTAAATAAAACAAGGGTATCTAGAAGGACAACTTCTACACAGAGAAACTTTGTGTTATCTTCTCACAGGAGATTCCCCCCCACTTTCCCCACGCCCAAAGCAATGATAAAAAGGGTAAGTGAAAGGAAGAAATGAAGCAGAGACCAATTTCGGCTCAGTTTTGGTGGTAGTTTTCTGCAGCTCTGTTCCCAGCCTATTATCCAGTATTCTGATAGTGAGGCATCAGCTCTGGTAGAGGCTTTTTGATTCTGACATTAACTCCTGTGTTGGCTTCAGAGGAAGTGCCTACCCTAGAGAATGTTTGTCATTGCTGTGGGAGTTGTTCTTGAAGCTTGAGTATGAATCTGGTTTCGGTCTTCAGCATTTCCATCAGTTTTGTAGTCACTCAATTCCCTGTACTCGATTTCTTTCTTGTTAATATACTTAGAGAGTTTTCTGTCTCTTGGATTCAACCCGAGTTGATACAGCTTCAAAATATATTTGATAAGGCAACGAATTTGTCCAGTATAGTAGGATTTCAGAAGAAAATGATTGAGAGATTAGATTCAGATTATAGGTATTCTTTAATGCCTTAGAAGGAAATTGGAATTCACTCTAAAACATATAACAAGCCATGAGAGGGGTCTTTTAGCAGACAAGTAGCATGATTAATATGTATTTTACAAAAACAATTCTGGAATCTGTGCATGGAGTAAATGGAAGCATGCTAGGCAAATGGTTTACTCTGATGGAAACAGTTTCTGATGGAAACAGTTGGAGCTAGCATTAATTACAGCATGGGATAATTGATAACTCTCCGAGATAATACTCCTTTCATAAACAACAGGCATAAAATGTTTTCAGCACTATTAGAAAAATAACCAAGAAGAACCACTTTATTATTTTTTCATATTACAGCCAACATCTTTCATTTTGTAACACCTTCACTATACCATTGTAAACAGGTTTCCCAGCTAACCCAGGGGCATTGTAGTATGTAAATGAATAGATATGGGGTACATACATCAAGTATCCTTTCTCTGACTGGAAGTTCCTGACAAACACATCAGTTCATAAAGCTCAAATACACCAGTTATTTTAATTGAACTGATGAAGCATTGGAAGAATAAAAAACAACTTGAATATTTCCCAGTAACAAAACCAAGTGCCCAACCTTGTATACCTACTCAGTACACATTAATTCTCTTACTCTCCATTATATTTAAAACACTGAAAACACCCTGATTTTCTAAGACAAAGCTAGGCACAGGCAGAGAGAGAGAGGAGGAAGCAGGCCCCCTGCTGAGCAGAGAGCCCAATGCGGGACTCCATTGACCAGGACCCTGAGATCACGACCTGAGCTGAAGGCAGCGGCTTAACCCACTGAGCCACCCAGGCACCCGGCATGTTCTGAGGCTAAAAGGTGCCCCTAGGTTTGGATACTTTGTCTATGAAACACCCAGGCAACTGTATAACCACTGAAGGAACTGCTGTAGTTGCCTGGTGTGACTTTGAGGAGATAAATATCCCCTGGTGCTCCAGGAAAAGTGAAGTACAAATTTGATTATGGGCCAGGGTGGAAGGAAAACTTTCTGAGAAACACAGTGCTCAAGATAAGTTGTGAAACAAAAATGGTAGAGTGGAATGTATGGGAATTGTATGAAGAAATGGAATAACCAATATGGGGAAAGAAGAATGTAAGAATTTATGTGAGGTTGAGTCTATATTGTGGAGAAGAGGAAATGGCCTGCTGAGAAATCAGTATTTAATTAAGGGACTACAGAAAAACTTTAAAGGATTTTAAGTGAAAAATTAATAAGTAACTTACAAAACACTCTGGTATCTGCATGTTATTTCCAGATGGAATTCCTCAAAAAGATAAGTTTAATTTTGCCTGAATAGGGTTGGCCTATAAAAAGATTTTAAAAAAAATTCTTACCAACATTTGTGAAGTAGGATATATCACAACTATCAAGCTCAGACTTCTGGCTTTTTAAGTTTTTAAATCAAAAGATGTGTAATCAGTAGGAATTCCCACTCAGCAATTGTAATAGGTTTAGAGATGAAGCCTTACTTGATACCCTATTTTGAGACAATGGAATTACTAGCCGAGGCCCCCTTTGCCCTGTGTTTCTACTTTCCACTGGAACATTTTACTTTCTATGGCCTCAGTATACCTCAGAGATATGAAATCTGATTTATGGAACTTCCTATATCCCCATTCCTAAAATATATACCACCCCATATAAATCTAAGAGATACCTTTAACAGCCCAGTATATTTGGCCACCATAAGATTTTCAATACTTAATTATCCATATAAATTAATAGGTTATTTATTTCAGGTCTATTTTCCTGGACAATTGCTCTGGTGAACAATAAGTGGGAACAAATTGTGGATAAAAGAGATAGAAGTATAGAAACCAAGCTTTATATTTGATTATGCTTTCATATTTATTACTTGAAAGAAAGTTTAAATTTGTTCCCTTATAACCAAAGTGGAGGGAAAAAACTCTAATTTAAAAATCGCATACTCACAGAATGCTATTTTATTACATTCATCAGTTACAAGAAAATGTGTCTACGTGTTTAATTTTGCCATCTCATATTTAAATACTGCATGAATATTTATTTTATCACTATAGTGAAAAGTTTTGCATTAAAATGATTACTTTCTTATTACGACACATAATAATTTCGCTAAATGAGTGTCTCTGTATGAAGGCACTTGATTGATTAGGCTTACATGGGTCCTTGATCACAGGAAAAGTCAGGAGGCTTTGGGAAGTTGGAGATGCCTAGCTGAGACATTTAGAATACTACAATTCTGACACCGTCAGGGTGTTGTGATTGCTTTCTGACTAACTAGAAGGTAAAGTCAAGGGAAAGGCAGCAAAGAAAAAGGACACAGCTGGGCATGATGCTCCTGCTGACTGCAAAATCAATTCCTGGCACCTGATGGAAGCTAGGAAGGATAAGGGATTTCCATATCTTAGAGATGTGCTGTGTCAGCCAGAAGCTCAAGCAAACACGGGGAAAATAAAAGTAAATGCTTCTCGATTTTGTAACTTTCAAGTTCCAATTTGCTATGTTTGCACCACTTGTTTACAAAGCCACTGAGTCAGGCCCACAGACTTAAGATTGTTTGCTCACCAAAATATTTTCATAAAATAAACCAAGTCTTTAGCCATTAAACAAACAAACAAACAAACAAAATAATACCGCATTTAGATAATGCCGCTGCTAAGTGTGCACGCACACTGTGTAGAGTTGTGGTTTTCTGGTGGTAGCTTTATGTCATTTTGACCTAGGCTACTACCAGGAATATTTCACTCATCACCTCTGATGGCCCTTACTTGAACATGTGTGTGCACGCGTGCACGCACACACACACATGCACACTCCAGAGAGGAATATATGAAAGCGATTGTATCCAAATGAAAATTCCAGATTATTAACATATAAGCTAAACCCTCACCATGACATAGGGTCTGGCAAAGGCTGTAATAGAGTTCACAGTGTAATGGAAATCCTTACTGCCTGTTTCCCAAATGTTGGCTTTATTTTCTCTATCTGCCTTCTAACAGGAATCCAAGTAAAAGAGCAAGTGACATCATCAGATATGTACGTAGAATCAGCTTCATATGACCACATCCCATGGATGTGGATGGTACACAAAGCAAGTGCAAAATAAAGAGGAATGGAAAAAAGCACAATGGCTTGAGCACAGTTTGATCTCACCTTTTAAACAGTGTAACTCTATCAATGCCACAGACTGAGGCAATTTGATCAGCAGCTTCTCTTTGCAGGAAGTGCTAGTAGGGAGGCGGGGGTAGGAAGCAGAAACACTATTCAGTGCCTCCCTTTTGCCCCTCTCCCCTCATACAGCATGTTGTCAGCTCTGTGTATGTCTTCATTGATCAAATCAACTTCCTAGAACAATCAGCATACGGAATATTTGTATACAGGTTTATAGATTTAAAATATATCCTTGGAGAGTCTACTGGTTCTAAAGAAAAAAAGAAAAAAAAAAGCATTTCATATAAAGGCCATGGTGTAGAGATATAGAATTTTAGCATTTGCCATCGCCTTTTGAGATGCAGTTCTGGACTTTGGGAATTTCAAATTATTCCTGTGATTCGCAGACAAAGCAAAGTTCAGTGAGGCAGTATTCTTCATTAAGAAACATTTAACTCAGTAATGGTCTGGGCCAACTGGAGAATGAAGAAAATCAATTTAAAAGAGCACAGGATCTGTTTTAAGAATAATCACTTGTTCGCCATATAAAATGAATAATTTAGATGGCCGTTAGCCACAATTATTATAGGTGGGCAAAGGCAAATAGAAAATTGTATAATTTCATGGGCGTTAATTGCATTTTGGTTGAGGAAGAGAAATTCATGCACTTGCTGAACTGAACTAAAATATTAAAATGAAACAACTATTTGGTTGCTTGTGAACTCATCAGAGTTTTAAATTGCATATTGATCTTTTTTCTAATTTGTAATGTATTATTATAAAAAATATATATAAATATACCAAGCATCAGCTTCATTAATTAACAAGTCATGGCCAGTACTGTTTTACCTAAATGCCCATACACTTTCTCCACTCACCGAACCCAGATTACTTAAATAAATATTTGCACATCCTATCATTTAATCTTTATTTTTTATATTGACTCATTTTATGCTGTTATCATGTCAATTCTGAGTTCTTCTCATTGTGTTTTCAAGTGACTGAAGCAAAGGAAATGAGCCACATTTACCAACATATCACCATGCTGCTTTTCTTTTATGAGCGCAGTTTTGTGGCTGTTACAGTAGCTGATTGCTGAGATTAAGGTATTTCGGGTTTCCTTGTCCTTATAATCATTATTTCCATATATTACTTATGAAAGGGCACAATAAATGCTTGTTGAATGAGTTCAGAGAATCTATATTTTATGACCAATTACTCTTAATTCATGCCACTGTTACCTGTAAGCAGATACTCATGATACAGAACCTATAACAGTACTTACCTCATATCATCAGAATAAAATGGGAGAGTGAGTGCATATGGAACACTTAGCACAAGCCCTGGCCCATGATATACTATTAAAGATTTGAACTTAATATTTATGTTTTTGTTTATTATTGAAAGTGATTTTCTAATAGTAGTGGCAGAGGACTCAGGATCTGCAAACCTCTCTGTAGCAGACTTGTCTTCCTGATCACTCATGGAAAGGGAACTCATCAAAATCTTAAAAACACTTTGGAGCCTGGATATATTTCTTCTGTACTCAACATGTATCAAAAAAACCCCTCTTATCTATTATACTTAAACCACAGTGACAGAACCATAGTTTTGTGTTCTCAGTGCAGGAGCTCCAAATATTCTGGATATCTACAATGCAGATATTCTAAGAGTGATGATCAATAGGTATGGCTCTCCTTCCCGACTGTTTGCCTAAAATTGCACTAATTACCTTGGTAGTATGCTCTTGCTCTCTGGAGTTCTAATCTCTACATATAAGAGTGTCACGTGAGAGAAAAACTGGATAGGGAAGTGGAAGTGTGATATAATTCATTATTAAGAGAGTGCATCAGTAAATGAAGAAGGATTATTAAGAGAAAATAGAAATAAAACTTTGATTATATATTTCAGTGGCATAAACCATTTTCTCCCCTGCAAGACACTAGCAGTCTGGTTGGGTAATGGACTGTAACACACATGAAACCATTCCACAGACATGTAACACCACCTACTGTAGTTCCAAAATTTAAATGTTGTATGGCATTCCACAATTAAAACTTAACTAAATATATAGATACTATATGAGAATGGATCCACAAAAAAATCAGTACTCTTTAACTACAGTATTATCAGATTTCATCCTCAGAGACTGTGATTATGTAACTCTGAGCTAGATCCGCAAGAATTCGTGCTTTTAAAAAACTCTAGAGGTAATTTTGATATACACTCCTTGTGGGGCGACACTGAGAAAAAGATTGTAATGTGAGCTGCATATGGACAATACAGAATGTAATATGTATGCAAAAATGATGTCCTGGATAGGATTTTCCTTAATGTTTCCATGGTTTCGCCAACTGGTCCTCCAAAATTACATAAGTGACTTGTACATATCAAGTAATCAACTGATATTTGATTAATTAGCTTTTTAATTTTTATGAATTAACTTTTACTTATTGAACCAATGAAAGTGATGTTAAATTTTAGTGGGCCCGCTGAGTGGAACATGGGTGAGAAAACTGATCAAATATGTTACTTACAGAAGATTAAAAAAAAACCATGAAATGGGAGAACAAAATAGTAAGGCTCAGGTTTATTGCATGAGATATACTGAGTTTAGGTGAAATCTACAACATGGAGATTTGACGTAGGACCAGGAAAGATACATAAATGTTTTTCACTTATGCATGTGTATTATTTGAAGAGATATTTCTGGAAGTATTATTAAAAATTAGTCTAAAATTAGCTTTTGTTATTGCATTTGAAACTCAAGATTTGTCCCAAGATATTATGAAAGTTTTATTAATCATTTTAGAAGACTCTAACATATGTCAGAGTGAAAAATTAATCTCTTAACCAATTCTATAAAAAGTAGTTTCATATTAACAGATTTTCTCCAAGTATACTATTTAGATATATCCTGTTTTTTATCCTTTTTAATCAAATTATTGCAATAAATTTCAATATAGTATCTAAATGCATGACTTGCCCCATATAACCAGAATATACCTATCATACAATATTTTCTCCTAATACCCAATACACTTAAAATTTCTGAAATTAGAGCTAAATTGGACAGCTTACATTTTACAGCAATATTAGGGTCTATGGCATCCTAGGTACCAAATTTTGGTATGCCCTAAGAATTCAACTTTCCATTCCAACGGAAACACAGAAAATCAGTCCTATAATTGTGGAAAACGTGCCAATAACTGTTGTGTAGTTTCTGCCTACTACTATAAACTAAGGTACCTCTTGGTCTAGGATCTCTTTCAAATCTGGAGCTGGAAGCAAGAATCAATTAAATATCAGGCAAATATTTGATCATATTGTGAACTATGTTAATAATTTAAATTGATTCCATTCCATTCTCTTGTTGAGTTGTCTGCATGCCTTTGTAAACTTGGGCATGGAGGTTTGGGCTGACTTTTCTGAGGAATGTATATAATGATCTTTATTTTCTGTGTAAGTAAACAGATGATAGCCAGTGGCAAGCCTGAACAGACTTCATAATTACAGTGGAGTCTATTTTGTGATTCCGTCTAACTAACAAATTAGTGAGGAAAACTCAATTTATGTTCAGAGTTCATCCATGTCTTTTCAGGTATCTGTCTCTAATGCCTCAAGCAATAAACCAAATCCCATTAAAGTAAAAATTTTTTAAAAACCATTCCAGATATTGCTGTGTCTTGACATGCTTTTTTGTTTCTAAAATGCTCCAGGTGTTCATATCCTCAGAATTGTGCAAGCCAATCTTTGATAGAAAGTTTCATTTTAGCGGGAAAATAGCAAGGGATAGAAGTGGTAATTTTTTTCTACCCAAGTCTCAGTGAAAAGTAAAAATTCATTTATATGAAAATGAAGGTATCATCTATAAACTTTTTTTCCTGAGGTGTGTATGTGTGTATATGTGTGTGTGTGCGTGTGTGTGTGTATACATAAGTATACATAAGTATACATACATATGTATACATAAGTATACATACACACACGAAAAGGAAATCATTTACTGATATTTTATGGATAATCCATTGCACATATTTAAGTTAAACAGGCATTCATTAAACACTTGCAAGGGATGAAGCATCTGACTCAAGACCTTACACCTGCTCCCGAAAAGATTAAATCCTAGTGAGAAGATAGAGAAACATGTCAGCATTAAAGAGGGACTTAGCATACCTGGAAGGTTTCAGGATGATGACCTTTACTCATCAATAACACCTATCTCAAGTATAAATACATAATTACTTATATAAGTTTACTATTTCTAGATTGGAAGATTCACGAGGACAAAACAAAAACAAAAATAAAAACAGAAACAGAACTGTTTTAACAGCTTTACCGGAATAATATTTAGCACTCAGTAGGTACTCTGTTAAATAAATAGCAAATCATATGAGTTCTAAGTAGTGATCAAAAGACAAGTGAAATATGTTTGCAGGGAAGGCAAGGTTTAAGTGAAGGAAAGAGGGGGTGGGATATTTGTGACAAGGCTGTGCTAGACTGAGCGTAGATCACAAGGGAAGTTGTGAGGCAGGATGGGCGTGGTGTGCTACAAGTGAGAGCATTCAGAACAGGGCATTCCTGGGCATGAGGCTGGGAAGCTGCAGGGAACCACACAGAAACAAGATGGGCTATGGGTGCCTTGGCGAGGCGCTAAAATCCATGCCTGAAGGAATAAGATGGCATATCCGTTTGTACTCATGCTATCACAACCTTCTCAAGTAAACCAAAGATCCTTAACTATTTTATCACTGATCAGAGAACACTTTCACAAGGAGCCAGGATGATCTCTAAACAAACAATGGATAGAACCCAACAACTGAAAGCTTTTTTCCCTGCCTCTTCAGGACAAGATGAAGCTTTACAACTTTCTCACTATGGAAGTAATAACACCAAATCTGTGATTTAGTTTATTTTTGTTATAGAAGTTTGACAAGAGATACTGAACGCAGATACTGAATGTAATCATTTGTGTGAAATACAAATACTCTGTATTAGGGGAAAATGCCATATTCAGCCTTATTTTGTAACTTAATTAATGTAGTCATTTGGCATTTTATTTTAGACTTAATTTTTTAACATTATATTTATGTGTTTACATTTCTTCTCATTTTTACTTTCTTCTAGTAGGATTTGTAGTTTATTTTCATTCCACAAAGTTTATTTTTTTTTTCTCTTTATACACTCAGTAGGATTTCCAGGCATTGGACGTCCTTTCTGGAAATTGGGTTAAATATTTTAATATCCAGGGTCTCCTACATATGGCTTATTCCTTCAAGTCTTCTGACATACTGCTTTTACACTATACTTCATCTGTCCTAGATTAAAGTCGAGTTTATTTTGGGATTAACCTATTGATAGGTATTGATTTATAAAGACAAATAAAATATTCATGTTTTAACAAATTCCCTAGACTCATTTTCATTTTATAGACCTGAGCTAATGAGATAAATTCATTAATATTACCACCATTTTCAATTTTTTTCTTTCTTCAATATAAAGTTATCTGTCTATATTTTAAAGAAGATTTGCTATGTATTTTAACTCTCAGATATGCTTAATTTTATTCCAATGCATTTATCTTTCAGATAATTTTGATGAGAGGGAGGGCAATTGTCTTTATGCATTGATTTTTTTCACTAAAGTTTTTTAAAAATTAAAGTAAGAGAAAGATATTGTCAAACAAAAATATATTTCATGGAAAACTAAAACCAAACACCCAAAGACTGTCCAACAAAAGATAGCAAAGCAGAGGTTAAAAGATTGATTTCACAATTTTCTTATATTTCTCACTTCACAAATATACCAAGACCATGTCAACTTAAAACAACCCATGGTCAGACATCCAATAGTTTTTACTTTATTTCCCCCTGACATATGAGTGTGACTGATCTTTTTCATCCAGTCCCATGCACACAAAAGGTATATGTCTTTAGGTAAGATATCCAAAGCAGAGAGTTTCCATTTTTCTACTTAAAGGATTCCAAATATACATCCCTAATTAACTAGTATCATACCATTTATTGGACAATTTTCCCCATAATCATGTTAACAATATTATCTACTTAAATGTAAGCATTGTTGATTCTTCCCTCCACAAATTTTTCAATGTCTACGAATATAGTAAGATTTAAGTAATCTGTTTCTTACCATACTTTCACCCACTAATTTTAGCATCATTGATAAATCTTGGCTGCAATATTGATTTCTCTTTAGGCATTTGCCTAATGGTAATTTTCTTTTTCCCCTGACTCTGCCACGTGCTACTTTAAAAGAAAGATGCTCTTCTCCTCTGTTTATTTAATTTTTAATTATTCATTTTTAAAAGAAAGATTATGAATATTTAAATCAGCCCACAGCCTATCTATAATTTGCATATCCATAATTTATCATACACTATCCATAAATTAACATTATTATTTATTTTCCTGATCAAATTGTCTCAGGTTTGGCTCCTATGTCATGTTGGGGCTTGTCTCTTTTTTTAAATGACTATACATCTTTTACCACTTCATTAATTAGCATCATCAGCTGTTCTGGGCTCATCTTGTACTTTCCTTAACCTCACTCTGAAATGAAAGATTTTTCCAAGGAGTCTTCTTAATTGGCAAATAATACTTAGAAATCAAGGCTTAGACAGTATGTGTGCTCACTAGTGCTAAATACTAAGGCCTATATACTAACATACCTACATCTATGTATTATCTATCCACTTCTGTGTGTGTGTGTATACACTGTTAGCTCTAATTTCAATCATCAGTCAGCACAGGGATCATTTTATCCTTCTTCCTTTCCTTATTTGTAATTCTCCACCAATACTCTAAAACCTGGTTATCACTATGCACAATATATTCACTTACTGTAGTAATACACATAAACAAACATGTACACGCATGAAGGTTTTCACAATCACAAGTAAATTCCCCCGTAAGAAATAAAGGTATTAACTAGAGTAAAATGTTTGTGTATATTTTGTTCAATCTTAAACCTCAAAAGATACAAAGTACTGTTTTCCAAAGTTATGTAGATTAGTTCTTTTCAACCCTCTTCACTATATTTTGTCATTCACTTGTAGTAAAATTAAGTTCCTTTGTTACTCTGTGTATTCAATCCTGGATGGATCCTTTCCCTCATCCTTTTTTTTGTTTTGTTTTTTTAAAGATTTTATTTATTTATTTGACAGAGAGAGAGGGAGCACAAGTAGACAAAGCAGCAGGCAGAAAGAATGGGGGAAGCAGGCTTCCCACCGAGCAGAGAGCCTGATGTGGGGCTTGATCCCAGGACCCAGGGACCATCACCCCAGCCGAAAGCAGAGGCCCAATCCACTGAGACACCCAGGCGCCCCTCCCTCATCCTTGTTGATTTAAAATATTTACACTCGGAGGGAACGAGGATACGGGAAACATGAGTATGGTTCTAACACTAACTGCTAGGCAAGTGGGATATATCTAAGTTGCATATATAGTTTCTTTTTTTTTAATTTTTATTTTTTTTAAAGATTTTATTTATTTACTTATTTATTTGACACACAGAGAAGATCACAAGTAGGCAGAGAGGCAGGCAGAGAGAGAGGAGGAAACAGGCTCCCTGCTGAGCAGAGAGCCCAAAGTGGGGCTCGATCCCAGGACCCCGGGGTCATGACGTGAGCCATGAGGCTGTAATCTCCTAACTGTTACCTCTGCCTACACGCTGAGCCACCCAGGGGCCCCACGTATATAGTTTCTTTAGGTAAGGTATATATAGTTTGTTTAATATTATCGAATTTCCCTCCAGAAGAGGTCTATCAAATTGCATTCCTACCAGCAATGTTTGAATATGCTTATTTCCCCTACAACCTCATAAATGCCATAGTTTTGAATTTTTACCAATCTGATAGGTTAGAAAGTTTGAGACTTTTTCTTTTAAGGACTACTTCTACAGCGTTTTATGTGTGTTTGTGAATTTCCTGTTTTACGTCTTTTTTTTCCATTTTCCTTTTTTGTTTGTTTGTTTGTTTTTGTTTTTGTTCCTACACCTACCAGTTTTTAAGATTTTCTTATATATTAAGGGTATGAATACTTCCAGTTAATATTCTAATTATTGTCTTCCATTTTTCCATTTCTGATTTGTTTTTGGTATTATCTGCAAAACAGTTTACTTAATGTGGTAAGTTATATCAAGCTTTTATTGTCCTTGAATATTGAGTAAGAGCTCAAAGTCCTTTACCTGCACCAGTGTTAAAAAGAAACTCATCATGATTTTTGTACCTGCATGGTTTAATGTTTTTACCTTTATCCCTAATTCATTTGCAGTTTATCCTTTGTGTGGAATGAGATATGGGTCACACATAATTCATCGAAGAGTAGGTTTATTGCTCCAGCGAGATGAGATTTCACCTATATGATATCCAAAAATCTCCATATATTTTGGTCTATTTCTGGGCTTTCTACTTAAATCTACTAACCTAACTTAGTACCTTTCTTTATGACACTACTTAATTTTCAATTGTAGAGATTTTGTAGCCTGTTTTAATATCTTGTAGGTCCAGTTCCTCCTTGTAGTTTTTCTGAGTGATTTCTTATCTACTCTTTCATGTTTGTTTTCTTGTATGAAGTTTAAAGTTAACTTGTTCAACCCCCATAAAAAATTGGTATATTTTTGAGGATTAAGTTTAATTTACACGTTAATATAGGAAGCACTGATGGCTTTACAGTGTTGACTTATCCTACTTATGAATCAGGAATGTCTTTCCATTTTCTCAGTCTATTTTTATGTCTTTCAGGAGTATTTTAAAAACTCCTTCATAAATGTTTGAACATATCTTCTTAAGTTATCCTTACACATTTAATCATCTTCATTGTTATTGTTAATGGAGATTGCTTCAGTATAATGACGTCTAACTTCTTACTAGTTTTATGTATGAAAGCTATTAGTTTGCTAGAGCTGCTTTAAAGTACAGAAACTGAATGGCTTAACAAAATAAGTCAATTGTTTCAGAGTTTTAGAAACTAGAAGTCTAAGATCAAGGTATCTTCAGGTTTGGCTCCTTCTGAGACTGCTGAGGGAAAATTGTTATATGTCTCTCTCCTATATTGAGAAATTTGTTATTTTTATGTTTAAAATTAGAGTGAGCATTACAGGATTTTTAATAAAGGTAGTGAAATAAGAATTGCTTTTTAGGGAATTGAAAAGAGGAACTCAAGTTTGGAGGCAGAGGTAACAGTCAGGAGATTACAGCTTCAAAGTGAAATAGTATGAGTATTTGTAGGTAATATATCCTAGCAGATCTTATTAAAAAAAATAAGAGAAACCTTGTTTGCAGACTGAGTGGGAGAAGAAATCTGAAGTCAGCCTTGGTTAACAACCTGGGTGCTCTAAGAGCAATCAGGGCAGCTTACAAAGCGAAATCGGTCTGGGGGTAAATGGTAATGAGTTTAGTTTTGTCCATTAGCTCAATATGTAGTTGCAAAGAAGGGTGTATATTGTTTTTCAAAGAGGTGGCATCAAATAAAAAGAAAATAGGGGCGCCTGGGTGGCTCAGTGGGTTAAAGCCTCTGCCTTCAGCTCAGGTCATAATCTCGGGGTCCTGGGATTGAGCCCCACATTGGGCTCTCTGCTCAGCGGGATGCCTGCTTCTCCCTCTCTCTCTCTCTCTCTCTCTCTGCCTATTTGTGATCTCTATTTGTCAAATAAATAAATAAAATCTTTGGAAAAGAAAAGAAAAAAGAAAAGGAAAGAAAAGCAAGCCTAGAAAAGAGGTCAGGGAAGTAGACACTGCTATTTAAGATTTAAGGAGTAAAGGGCTCCAGGAAATGACATGGATGAAGGGAAGAGTGTGATTTTAAAATAAGTTCCACAGTAATAGTCAGCAGTAATGAACAAATGAAAGACAGAAAGTTCCATTGGACTTTATGATATATTACAAAATATTTAAGTTGAAATGGAGAAAAACCTGTTCTATTGGGGATATAAAAAGTTGAATGATGACTACTGGGGACATATAAGGTGAGAACGTGGAGACACCGATTGCCTGCCTTTTAAAGAAACTTAGCCTTTGAGGAAGGGAAAGCACTAGCCAGAGAGATTTAAATAGTAAGAAAGGAGTGATATTTTGTAACTACAAGAAAATTGAACAATTTAATCAAATGAGTAAAATGATCTAAGTTTAAGGTTTCGTGTTGGTTGGTGATGATTGCCAAGGGTATGTGTCATGCCCTTTGCAATTTACTACAGTGAAATTCTGCCTGGAAGAGCACTGTAGTCAAAATAAGAGATAAATAGAATCTGTACTCGATAAACAAAGGTATAACATTTTTGGAATAGTGCAAATAAATAATTGCTATCAGTTGTGATTTTTCAATAAAACTTAATGAGATTAATATGGAGTAAGATTAACACTGACAGAATGAGTTATACTCAGGTACAAAATATTTCAATTAGGCTTTCAAAATTAATGATTCCTAATAGTTTATTTTTAATTTAAATAAATATGGGAAGCAAAACCTTTTGAAAGTGATTACTTACACATTCTGCTTCCACATCTTTAAGAATTTAGTTGAAAAAAAAACCCCAGAAGATTAAAGAAACAAGAGATAGAGACAGACAGACAGACACACACACACACACACACACACACACACACACATATAGAAGGGGAAAGAGGCACAGGCTTAAGGGCTAATGTCACCCTAAAACAACAGCCATAGTAGACTACTGCAGAACTGAACACAAAATTTCAAGAATAGCCTTGGTTGTCATGAACATGCTCTTTTTTGCTCTTTCTCTCTCTACCCCTTCCACTCTGCTTCCTTTCTATCTCACCTTTAAAAAAAAAAAAAAAAAAGTCATTCATTCTGAAAATACACTTGTACTGGCCTGATGTTAGAAAAAGGATCCCTTGTCATGCGCTTGTTGGCAAGCTCTGTTTTCCTTGGAAAAAATGTTTATTCAGGTTCTCTATTCAATTTTTACATAGGATTGTTAGTTTTTGGTGTTGAGTTGTGTATTTTATATATTTTGGGTATTAACCCCTTAACATATAGATCATTAGCAAACATCTCCCCTTCAGTAGGTTGCCTTTTTGTTTTGTCAACACTTTTCTTCACTGTGCAAAAGGTTTTTATTTTGATGAAGTCCCAATAGTGTATTTCTGCTTTTGTTTCCCTTGCCTTAGGAGACAGATCTAGAAAAATGCTGTTACGTCTGATATCAAGAAATGACTGCCTGTGCTCTCTTGTAGGATTTTTATGGTTTCAGGTCTCACATTTAGGTCCTTAATTCATTTTGAGTTTATTTTTGTGTATGGTGAAGAAAGTCATCCAGTTTCACTCTTCTGCATGTTGCCATCCAGTTTTCCCATTATTATTGAAGAGACTGCCTTTCCTCCACCGTATTTTCTTGCCTCCTTTGTCACAGATCAATTGACCATGTAAGTGTGGGTTTATTATTCACAGTTCTGGAGGCTGAAAGTTTGAGGTCAGAGCACCAGCATGGTCCAGTGAGGGCCCTCTTTCAGATTTCACACTTCTTGTGTTCCCAGATGGCAGAGAGGGAAATGGAGAGTTCTTCCGTCTCTTTTGTAAGGGCAATAATCACATTCTCGAGGGCAGAGCCACCTAATCCCCTCTCAAGGGCCCAACTTTCTTGGGGGTTAGGCGGCAACATATGAATTTTGTGGGTGTACATTCAAACCTTGGCATAATTTATATTTTTCTTATTACTTATTGAGATGGATTCCATCAGATGTGATTACTTTAATGAGGGAGTAAATTATAAAGAATGTCATTATGTTGATTGGCCAATTAAGGACTTTGGATAATTTGGAGTATGAAGTATTTCAGACAAAAGCCATTGTGATATAAAAAAGTTCTCAACTGAACCTGGAAAAATGAATGATGGGACATAAGAATATAATCAGAACCAAAAGTGATATTCCGATTGATCTCAGATTCTGAAAGTGTATTGTTGCATTCACACACATACATACTCTCTCTCTCTCTCAAATAAATAAATAAATAAAAGCTTATAAAAAAATCTACTATGTCCTAAGCTGTGGATGGGGGGTGAAGAATGCATGGTTTTTGCTTTGAAGAGGCTTACAATCTTCAGTTCCTCCTGAGAGGGTTATGAGCAAGTGAGTAAATACATTTTATGAATGTGTTTCATAAATTGTAAAGTGATGATTAAATGTTTCTTGTCATTAAGGAAACATGGGAGTCAAATGTAAAAAGTTTCTTACCCAGAGAAGATGCTTGATACAGATCAGTTTTCAACTTCAATTTTATGGTTTTCTAAGTATAATTACATATTTATTAAGAGATGTAATAAATATTTGTTGAACTCACACTAAGTACCATATAATATTCTAGGAAGAAGACAAGAGGGATCAATTATGCCCCTTGGATTCTGAGTTCAGTTGCTAGCTGGTTGATGATTCAGGTTACAAAGATAAGAATGAAAGGCACAGATTGAGATCAAAGATTATATGTTGTCTTATTATGATGCTTGAGTTACCTACTTGACAACAAAGTAGCAAAATTGTTAATGGGGATTTTGTTACATATTTGAGCACATTGGAAAAATTTTTGCTAGAAATATAAATAGGTATATGCATAGGAATATGATACGTATGAAGGAAGAGTCTGGAAACATGAACCATATATATATGAAGTTTTACTGTTACGGAAAGCAAAGAAATGGAACAATATCTGGATATTTAATTGATTCAAGGACAGATTTAATGTTTCTGCATATGAAAAAAAAGACTTTCAGAGAACTTCCCAAGCATTTGTTTACTATTGTCAGTGTTGTTTTTCTTTGTTAATATAACTGAAGCTATGCATAAAATGCTTATTAGCAAATGCTCATAAATAATGTAAAGTATTTGACTACAAATATTGTATGGTTCAATCAATACTCCAACTGAAACAAATTATCCTAGATTAGCATCTGATTGTCTTGGTTTTTCCTGAGTTGCTACCTTAAATTTAATGGACTCTGGAAATGAAATAGGCCTTTAGAAATAAACAGAAACAGGTAGATTTTAACTGTGTGTTTTTTCTTATTACATCTCCCTTTCTTTAGTGTCTGTGACCACCATCTGCTCAGCTTCTTATTACGTTTATGTTTTCCTTTTTAATCTGACTTAAAATTCAATTATGATCTCCCCTTAATTAAAAACGCAAGAACTTTATGAACATTATCATTAATTCTAAATGGTGATTTTCTTGGTGCATATATATTTCACTTGAAAATGACCACAGTTCCTCCAACAGCAGTTGCTCTATAAAGAAATACACTCATAAAGAAAAACAGAATATACCGAATCCTATCTAAGAATCTGGACTAATTACTATTGCTTAAATTTAAGATGTAGTTACATGGCAGAGGCTGGTAGTATAGGAATTGTCCATCTACTTTGCATACACTTCTGGTTTTGTTGTGATAGATTCAGGATAGCCAACCATCCAGGTTTTCTGAGGACTGGAGTTTGAGCACTAAAAGCCTGATCCAGGATATCTTTCAGCTTCAGGCAAACTTTGGCAGCTGGTCATCACACATTCTACAGCACACTTATAAAGAAAAGAAAAAAAAAATACAAATGGCTAACAGATATTTTAAAGACTCTATCTAAACATTAGTAATCTATTCAGTACACTACAGTTATATACATTTTGAGAGTCTATGACATCTATATAAAGAGTTGCTTCAAACCTGTTTTTAAAAGTGCATTGGCTCAAAGAAAGTAATTACTGCTTTGTAACAAAGATGTATCATACAGTCAGGTGATTTTATTTTTCTAACCCACTGTCTCCAAGCCTCAATATATCTCCTGACTCAGTATGTCTCCTGACTCAATATATCTCAATGTGTTTTCAACTTTGAGGCTTTTGCGACTAATGCAACACCTGAGTGCAAACCAAAGAGAAACAAACTTCTGAAGTTTAAAAAATTTGGAGCATTTAGAAAAGGGATACGTTGTATAGACCTCACTCTGAAGACACAAAAAAGCTTTTTTTCACCTTGCAAAGGAAGCAGTTAATTCCACAGTGGTTGCTGAAATGTTACATCTTTCCTCAACAGCATCTATCATCTCAGATGTGATTATAAATATTCAAGAATTCGCCAACACTCAGCATTACATTCTCGATTCTCACTTCTGACAAAGATCACCTTTCACAATATAGTGAGTTTCAATAAAACCCCAGGACACGTCAATAAAGCGGGAAAAAGTGACAATAAGCAAAAAGCTTAAATGAGACTTTTAAATAAAAATTTGGGAGACAGGCAATAGCACAAAGATAATTAACCTGTTTTTTGGAGATACACCAGACTGAAAACTATTAAAGAAAAGAAAAATCTTAGTGCTGCAACATTTGGAGGACTGGTTCATCTGTCTTTCAGGACAAAGCACATCATCAAACATACTATAAAGCCTTCCAACTGGACCCAAATAAAAATTCAAGAAGTCAGAATACCATCACTATATATAAAAAAACTTATCTAAAGCAATCAAATAAAACACAAAATCAAAGCACTCTACATACTAATTCTAAATTCAGTCTCTGTGGCATTATCTATCCTGTACTCCGGTTAATAATGCTTTCCCCATTCTGTTCCTATGATATGTATCCGTTCCAATAGCCCTTCTGTCAAGCCAGCCTTCCTCCAGTGTCTGCAAAACATCTTGATGTTTCCCTCACTCCTATGCTATTGCCCTCACAGCCCTATGCTAAATGACATGTTCTGAAATTTTAGTACGACCACCTCATAATTTGCTATTTCTCTTTATACATTATACATGCATACAATTATACATAGGTATATCATCAGCTTATAATAATAACAATAATAACAGCTAACTTCCACTGAGTACTTTTTACACATCAGGCACTGTGTTAAGCACTTACATTTAGTATTTCATTCAAAAGAACATGTAAAGGGCACCTGGTGGCTCCGATGGTTAAGTGTCTGCCTTCTAGCTCACATCAGGAGCTCCAGGTTCTGGGTAACTACATCAGGCTCCTGGCCAAGTGAGGAGTCTGCTTTCCCTCTCCTTCTGCCTCTCCCCTCATTCATGCTCTCTTTCTCTCTCAATTGAATAAATAAAATCTTAAAAAAATATTTCAAGGCAATTTTTATTGTATATACTATCTTACATATGAGGAAACCAGAGGCTCAGAGAAATAATGACTTGCCTCATTCAGAAAACTAAAAATGGTGGGGCACCTGGATGGCTAAGGCAGTTATGCATCCAACTCTTGATTCTGGCTCAGGTCTTGACCGCAGGGTCATGAGATCAAGCCCTGCATTGGGCTCTGTGCTGGATGTGGAGCCTGCTTAGGTTTCTCTCTCTCCCTTTCGCTTTGCTCCCCGCCCCCACCCCCGTCTCTCATTAAAAGCAAGGCAACAAAACAAAACAAAACAAAACCCCCCAAATCTACAAATGGTAAAACAAGATATTACTATGTGAGACTAAATATATATATACAGGTTTTCACTTTCTTATTCAAGAAAACATTCCATACAGGTTTCTTTAAATGATTTTTTAAAAATCTACTACTCCAAAATTAGAAAGGACAGCATGACTAGAATACCAGTCTGCCTATCTGCCAGTCCTCTGAGTAAAAGTTTATCCATCTTTTTGGACAAACACTACAGAGAAAATAGTAAATTAGAGGAAGATCTTATTCATAAGCTCACTTCGGGGAACCCAGAATCTTGCCAAACCATATCTTTAAGTCCTCACAACAAGAGCTTAAAAGCCTTTTGCTTTTCCTGGAATAAACAAACTTTTAAAATAATTCACAAATAAGTATCTATGCCTGCATACACATTGTGTGTGTGTACAGAATTAGAAAAAAAAAAAAGACAAGTAGAATTTAAATTAGAAAAATAATGGGTTGATAAGCAGATATGCAGATGGGTAGATAGAAAAATAATGGAGTGTTCCTAAAAACTGGCCGTGATTATGACATTCAGGGTAACAAAACTGGTCACAGGAAAATGGGGAAAGAAGGAAGGAGGGAGGGGAGGAGGAGAAGGGAAAGGAGGGAGGGGGGAGGGGGGAGGGAAGTCCCAGGGAAAAAGAAATCCCAATATGCATTTAGGAAGCACTAAAAATGCAGCACTATTAAAAGCATGCTTTGGATATTGATTCCCTTTACTGTCTAAACTCAACTGAGAATACCAACTGATTTAACTTCAGTTTTTATTCAGTGAAATAATTGGTAGAGTCTAAAACTTACCTATAAAATACTTTCTTATATGAAAGGAGTAGCCACAGGAAGAGTGTGTGTTTCTGGAGTTCTAGCTTCTCACTACCCCTCTGGGTATTTCCAAAACAGCTTCAATTTGTTACACGGATCCTCCAGTTATTTATTTTTCTGTCAAGCTTCTGTTACTGTCACAATCTCGCACTTGTAACAAAGTGCATGTGATTCCAAGTGTTATATATTTTTATGGCTTTTGTTGTTTTGTGTATATGTTCGATAATCATTGTTTTTCTCAAATTTATTTCCTTTTTGCAGTTCTGGCCAGAGAGATGAGCATTCTTTTTCTTCAGTTGGCTGGGGCTGCATTTGCTTCCTGTCTTAGTATGCACACTTTGAGATCATTTTCTCTTATTCCTTCTTAATGGATTTTCACATGCATCTCTTCAGTCATTTTCATTCTCTTGTGTGCTTGTCGCTTGTCCCAGCATTCTCCTTGTACTCTACACTCTTTCTCTCTATTGGCTAGTTTTTCCTCCAAGGACATTTATTTCCTTTCTATAAAATCCATCTATCCTAAAGCCATTTCTAATTCCCTTACAAAAGTGAAATCCATTCCATCTCTGCCTCAAGCTAAATTTTTAGTTTTATGTTCCTCCACGCCTCGGCCTAAATGAGGCCTAAACAAGTAGCATAATGAACTCTGACCAAGTTTCAAGGATGGCTCATGTGACAAAGCAAACAGATTGTGCCTCCATTTCCCAAGGTGACAGTAGCCAGGAGACTCTATTCATATAAAACAAAGCAAGTGGGGAGTGAGTCACTGGCATCCAAGCAGTGTTCATAAAACTTGGGAGAGAACTCTGTTTGAGGTCATTTCTTCTCTCTTGACAATTACACTGATTACAAAGCATCACAAACAAATATTAAAACCTATTACCAGAGACATAGATGCCAAAACCACCTCGCAAAAGGAAATAGCAAGGGGGTTATCACAGCTTACTTCCTTTTTTTCTTTTTTCTTTTTGTTTTCAATTTCATAAATTGCATTTTAATCTTGCTTCCCGTATCTTCCTAAGATTTCTGTGATACAGGAAGCAAGAGAGAAACACAATTACAAAAAGAATAATGAGAATTACGCTTTCTGGCATTTTCCATGAAACATACTCATAAATAAAAACTGCTGGAAAGGCAAATAAATGGTGAATCACTGCCACGTTCTACCTAACTCTTCAGAGATTAGTAACTGTACCCTTGTGAGGGTTACCAGGAACAGTTAATACTGTTAGAGCAAAAATGACACAAAGATAATAAAGTTATTACAGATTTAAGGTGTTACTATAATAGTAGGCTAAAAGCTTGTTATCACTTAGTATTAACAATGTGAAAATTGTGCAAATTCACAGCTAACAATGGAGCATAGCTATAGCTATCTTAGATACTTGCTTCTGAACCCATAAGAAATGCATACTGCTTTGTACTTACTACTATGTAAGTGTTGGAGACAGCAAATGTTTTCAAGAATTCACCATAAACTGTAGGAAATATTAAAGGTCTCCCAAAGCCTTTGTGTATTTTAATTACTTTTAACACATATTCTCACAGCTTTGTATGAGAATCATCTGGATCATTGACCTGGCTCTTCGTACCATATTGCACAGAGATGGAGACTAAAATATTGTAAGGAAGGACCTTTCCTAGCCACAGTCAGAGGTGGTTTATTGGACCTGACGCTGGAGAATGAGCAAATCCGTTGTGACATTTCTCTATCATTATTCTCATTCAGAACTAGTTTTTCGCTCCCGGTTCCAAGCACTATTTACATTCCTTGTAATGGCAGATTCCATGTATGTTACAGCGTAATAACCTGTGCTCTTCAGAAAGATTCTCAAGGCATTACAAGAGAATTGTGCATGTCATAAGTTTTAGGACTAAAAGACTTCTGTGATGATAAGACCTAATCACAGCCTGCTACAGGTTCTGGTTGGCAAAAGACATGCTCTGTCATGTCATTAAAGAGCTGTGAAGCTATAGAAAGTAATCTCACCTTTCTAACAGTGGCCATTTCTGGCTCTGGTAAGAGCAGCATAGCTTCGAAAAGATCATTCTGAATATTTGACACTAAATTTACTTTAGTTTTTATTAACATAAATGGGATACAGCTTGAAAACTGGAACTCATGTTGTCAATACTCTCATAATTTTAAAAATCTACTTAAATATTTCCAGCTTTACTTTAAGTTTAGATGGAGAAATAGTAAAGTATGTGTTTGAAAGCACTTTATCTTTTTTTTTTAATTTAAATTCAGTAGAGGTAGAAGTTAGTGATTCTTCAGTTGCATATAACATCCAGTGCTCATTCCTTCAAGTGCCCTCCTAATGCCCATCACCTACTTACCCTTCTTCCCACCCACCTCCCCTCCAGCAACCCTCAACCCTTCTATAGTTAAGAGTCTCTTATGGTTTTTCTCTCTGTTTTCATCTTATTTTTCCTTCCTTTCCCCTTTGTGCATCTGTTTTGTTTCTTAAATGTGAGTGAAATCATATTTGTCTTTCTCTGTTTTATTTTGCTTAGCATAATACCCTCTCAGCCACAAGGCTGCAAATGGCAAGATTTCATTCTTTTTGATGGCTCAGTAGTATTCCTGTGTGCATGCATGTGTGTGTGTGTGTGTGTGTGTGTGTGTGTGTGTGTGAATCACATCTTCTTTATCCATTGAAAGTGCTTTAAACACACCTGATACCGCATCCCTTCTCTAAATAGCATACAGAAAATGAAAGTCTGTCTTCTCTAAATTAGACATAAACATTGAGTTTACACACTAATTACTAGACTGGCTTCTGCATATTATGTATAAATAGAAGGTAGGTAGAATTAATATATCACATTGTTATATTTATTATCCTGGAATTTCAAATAATTGATTATGTCTTTCTAAATATTAAACCCACTAAGAAAATAGTTGGTTACCCGGTATGAGGACACATCATTAACATGATCCTCGAAATGTCTTCACCCTTTTATCATATGTGTTTACTTAGTATTTATTCTTTATTTCTTGTTTTAGGCCCTGGTCTTCTAAAAATATTGTCCTTCTAGAAGCTTCTAGGACAGGTTCATGGAAAAGGATTGTGTGAGTACATTTTCTCAATATGATTCACCCTTGTTTTTAAAAAATGTGGCTATGCTAGCTATTAATTTACATTATACAGACTATTCCTGCTTTCTCGTTTTACAATGAAGAATAAGGACACAAATTTAAGTGTATTTTTGAAATATATTAAACCACTTTTGCTAATGTTGCTCTGTTTTTCCTTTAAATTCTTGCTTCCTAATTATCCTCTGAGATAAGATATAAGTAGATGACAGATAAAATGGAGAGTATAAGATAGAGTTATTATGCCTCCCAAAGCAAACAAATGTATTTTTAAAGTGTATTTTAAAAAAACAAATGTATTTTTAAATTTAAATGTAAACATAATTTACATTTAAATTTTTTAAATGTATTTTTAAAATCCTTTCTCCACCCAAATTTTCTTATTTATTAGTTTATGATTGACAAATTCTTCAGAGAGGTTTTTTTTTTCTCAAAATGATGCATTCAGTAATGTTCTACGTATTGCAATAGGACCTTAAATCAAGATTAAGTATATCAGTAAGAGTCTGAACTTAAATTGAGTATCAACAATCTCAACTTCAAATCCTTTCTTTAATTGCCTGGTACACGACTTTTGAGAAGTTTAAAAAAATATAATGAAAGAAAAAGATACCATATTTCATTATTCTACAATTTCTATGACAGAACTTTCTTGTCCTAACATTATTTCATCACACACAAAGTTAACACTCTCCTGTTATAGCAGACATATCTTGTGGCAGGATAAGCAGAAATGTGCATATTCCTCTCTATAGTTGAGTCTGGCTAAAATAATGATTTAGGAGAGATTCACTGAGGAATTAATTTTCAAAAGAGCTTGTCTTCATGGTTTAATTCTTAAATAATATTAGTGCTATTGTGACTTGATTGTAAAATTACTAGAAGTGAATTGTGTAAATGACTGCTTGAAATAATTATGTCCACTGACATGCCTCCTGAGAAGATTGAAAATACCTTCAGTTGGATTTGAAGTGTAACTTTTTTGCCAAAAGTAGATTTATTCTTTCCAATTCTAAAATAAAATGAAGTGCCATGATTTCCACTAAGTGCTACATCTGAGTAATAATATGAGATGGAAAAGACAACACAGATTATTTGAAAGCATCCTTAAGAAATTTTTTGAAGATTGTCATGCTGCTGAAGATTGCTAAGTATCCTGAAACAAAGTAAAAAACAAAAACAAAAACACTAATATAATCAAATTGGACTGCACACAGTTATACCTGCAATGCTTGTGGGTAGAGGAGGCATAATATTATTTGGCAATCCCCATACATAATAAGAGAACACATGACTAAATTTAATTAACATGTATCAACTTTTGGGAAATATAACATTACCTCATTTAGAACTGTGGCACATTGGAGTGTAACAAATGTAACCAATCCCTAGATCTTTTTGACTCAGAAGTACACATGTCTTTCCAAGTTGATATGCTTTATTAAGACATAGAAAAGAACCCTTAGATTAAATAGGATTGATTTTTTGTAAGCTTTTAATTTCTTCTGAATTAATTAAAAAGTGCTTTGTAACTATGTGATTATACAATTTACCAAAGGATGTTACTCAAGATAATCACATTTATACTCATTATATGCTTTCCTAAAACATTTGTTTATAACCTAAATGTAAGCTTAATAAATAGGGCTATTGTCTATCTTTAAAATAAAAATACCTTATTTCTGATTATATAAATAATATATGCTCATTTTAAGACAAAATAAAATTTAGATTATATAAAAAAGCTTAGGGTAAAATGTGACCATTATGTGAAAAACAAGAAAAATCTCATGCTTCACCATCCATTACCAATGACATTTTATGTTCTTACTCTTTCATGTATTTTTAGTTTAATTATGTATGCAAATAAATGCACTACTGTCAAAGTCGGTTCATAAAATTTAAATTTGTTTTTTTCTTGTGGGCAGTTATGGCCCCCGGTATTCACATCCTCTGTAGTCTCCTCTTTCCCTTGAATGGGAACAGGACCATTCAATACGGTGGACTATCCCTTCTGTGATTACAATACGAATCTGTTGACTTTAGGTGAAGCAAAAGAGAGATAATTTGGGTGGGGTTAACCCAATAAAATGAACTTTCTGAAGGAATGTGAAGCATCAGAGAGATGCTGTCCTGCCCCAAAGAAAATTCAAACTGCACCATATTAGGAGTAGCCTCCCAGGACATGTGGCAAGGAAATATGGGCAACAGCTTGGACCTGAGGGAGACCTCAGCTTACAGCCAGGAACAAGAAGGGATCTTGGTTCTACAACCATAATGAACCAGATTCTGACAATATGCGTGCCAGAGCCTTCTAAAAGGACCTCAAGCACCAGAAGGCAGCAAAGCAGTAAGCAAAACCTTGATTGCAGCAGAGGACCTAACTAACTCTTATCCCAACTATGAATCACAGAATCTGTAATCACAGAATAAAAGGGTGGTATTTTAGGCTATTAAGTTCACAGGGATTTGTTATGCAGCAAGAGAACTTAATACAACACATTTTGACAAGAATTTAATTTTTTGTTCTTCCTTACTTGGATGCTTACCTATTCTGCTGGTTAAAGTTTCAATCTATCCAAAATACCCACAAAATGTATACTAATCTAAGCACCTATACTTGAAACTATGATTTTGTAGAATGTATCATTATTTCCAAAAAACAGTTCATTTATACATAACTCTCTTATCTCTGTTTTCACATTTAAAACATACATCACTGCAACCCTTCTGAAAAAAATATGACAGCTCTAGCTCATTTCTTTGGTTGTGAGGTATTCCATGGTATGGCACATGATATTCAAATATTCCCTTGTTCAGATTATTTCTAGCTTGCATGAGAAACAATGCTGTAATAGTTATGCCTGTTCCTGTAATGTAACATATTGGTAGCTTAAGTTGCATAGGACAGGACCTCATGAGTATGATTTCTGGTTCAGTGACCATAAGAATTTTTTATTTAATAGATAATGTCTGATAATAACCCAAAATTTATGAAGTTATTCATGTTTCCATCAACAATGTATTACAGCATGATAGCTCTAAGTATTTACACACTTAAAGTTTAGAAATTCTGAGAAGTGAAAAAAGTCTTACAATATAATGCATTTCTTTATTATTGTTATATAATATTATTTTATGATTATTCATCCTTTATATTTTCCATTGTCTGAAAGCCTATCTTTTATTGTGGTTTGTTTCCATCAAATATCTTTTGAGTTTTTATTTCATTAATTTCAAGGACTATAAGTTATAAACTATTTATCTGACCTAGAATTGTACTATTTTTTCCATGAACTCAATATTTTACTTTGTTTAATGGTATAATTCCTATAAAGATATTTTTCATAGATTGAGGTTTTTTATTAAAGATTTTTATTTATTTATTTGACAGAGATCACAAGTAGGCAGAGAGGCAAACAGAGAGAGGAAGGGAAGCAGACTCCCCGCTGAGAAGACAGCCTCATGCAGGGCTCGATCCCAGAACCCTGGGATCATGACCTGAGCTGAAGGCAGAGGCTTTAACCCACTGAGCCACCCGGGTGCCCCTAGATTGAGTTTTAAATTTTTTTAATTTTAATATAGATAAAACTCCCCTCCAAGAGTTTCTTTTGTTTTTTTAATCTTAGTACTTAATCCATCAAGCTATATTTTTAATATATTGGACTAAATGGTCAAATTATATTTTCTGCCAACAAGACTAACCACTTGTGCCAGCAACTTCTACTAAATAATTCATTTCTCCACTAGATTGAAATACCAGATAGACATGCATCATTTTAGTAACAGTGCTAAAAAGGTAGAAGAATCACCAAAATTATAAAGAGATTAAAGTGTTTTTAAAATGCTATACAATCATAAATTGTTGATAATTATTGAAAATAGTTATACAATGAAAATAGTTATACAATAAATATTGAAAATAGTTATACAATGAAAATAGTTATACAATATACAAGAATTTCTTAAAATATCTTATAATTTATGACCATGATAATTAAAATATTCTATGTCAATAGGTTCTTAATGAGATAGCATTATTGTTTATCACATTAATTTTCTTGAATAATTCTACCTTTCATTATTATATTCACATGCGACTAACTGACAAATCTAAGGTTAGTAACATGTAAAATAATTGGATGCATTTTCTGTGGAGCAGGAATCACTAGAGAGTGAACTAGAAATGACAAGATTTTTATGGCAAGAATTGTCAGCTACTCTCCCAAATCCTGGAAAAAGTTAGGAGTATGTTTCCAAGGCACTGTTGAACTTATTTGCGGCCATGTGACTGCTAGCTTGTAGAGTGTGAGCCAAAGTAACTCTGTGCCTGTTTCAGGCCACAAAAAAACCTCCTATGAAGCTCTTTCATGATCTTTTGCCTTTCTCAGTAACCGGAATGGAGATAATTCTGAGGGCAACCCAGTAAGCCAATGTTAATCATCATGTATGATTACCTGAAGGAGGGCTACTCTGCCAAACTTTTACCCGCCTGGCATGTTTACAAGAATTAGGAATAAATTTCCATTACTTTCAAATAATGTATGTGTTTGTTTGGCTTTTGTTTTATTTTGGTTTCTTTTGTTGTTGTTGTTCTGTAAGTTAGCCTGCTTTTAACAGGTACCAGCTACATGCTAATCAACATCTTAAGGAACTTTGGATGCATTACTTCATTTAAACACTTAGGAACACTCCAAAGGAGACACAACAATATTCTGAGAATTACAAATAGAAATGTGTATTTTCAGTACTTCTTGTATTACTTTCTCATTCTTATGTTATTATTTTATTCAAACATTTAATGATTAAGATTTTAAAGAAGCTGGTAAACACTACTCTCAAGAAGGAAGATAACACTGGGTGCCTGGGTGGCTCAGTGGGTTAAGCCTCTGCCTTCAGCTCAGGTCATGATCTCAGGGTCCTGGGATTGAGTCCCGCATCCAGGCTCTCTGCTCAGTGGGGAGCCTGCTTCCCCATCTCTCTCTGCCTGCCTCTCTGTCTGCTTGTGATCTCTGTGTGTCAAATAAATAAAATCTTAAAAAAAAAAAAAAAGAAGGGAGATAACATTAAAAATCTTTTGAATGGCTCAAATTAAATACATTTAAGGAAGATGGGTGGAGGAGATGTTGCACACCCATTGACCTCTCAACAAATTCTTTTTAAATGTCTAAAGCAGTTTACTAGGTACTTTTCTGGACAGAAGTTAAGGGAGAGATCCCATTAAAATGGAAAATACAACATTTTATATATGATAAAACTCAGATATTTATTGAAATTATGTAGTAAGTCTGGAAATTTTTCTTGGATCACCTGACAGTTTATATCTAGCAAATGATTAAGCCAAGAATGTAATCCATGTGAGTTGAAAGCTTACCTTCTTTATTAGACTGCTACACTGAGTACCTCTTTGTATCTTCATATGGCCATAAACAGACTCTAATAGATACTCAGCACACCTTAACTGCTGGCAATGCACGTCTTCTAACAGGACTTTATATAATGATACATTAACTCTAAGACCAAGTCAAACTTATAAATTCAGATTGTGAGGCTAAATGATGTACAAATATATAGAACAGATGTAGGAGCTGGTTAGGCAAAGGAGTAGCTAGAAGTCTGCATTCTATGGAGTTCAGAACAAGAGTCTAGCTAAAGATGCACAGCTATCATCAAGAGGGGCACAGCTATTAAAGCCTATTAACTGGTTACCAGAAAATAAGCAGGAGCATGCAAGCTATAAGGTTAGGTCACTTAGTTAAGAATCAGGAAAGTAATCAGAAAATAGACATGTTTCACAGATGAAGTTCTTTTAGAAAGCCAGAAGGGAGTAAAGAAACTAAGACTAGAGCAGAATAAAACAAAAAGGAAGCTGAACTTGTAAGAGACCTTTCCTAAGCAAAAAGGTGCTGTGTTCATCTGGGTAGGCTTAATTACTGTAAAAAAAATACCTAAAGAATGTACAATGTCTCCAACAAAATAGGAGATTATCATCTGTTTACATAAGATCCAAAAGAAGTGTAATAAACAGTGAATAGCTCTTTTTTTTTTTAAAGATTTTTTTTTATTTATTTATTTGACAGACAGAGATCACAAGTAGGCAGAGAGGCAGGCAGAAAGAGAGAGAGGAGGAAGCAGGCTCCCTGCTGAGCAGAGAGCCCGATGCGGGACTCGATCCCAGGACCCCAAGATCATGACCTGAGCCGAAGGCAGGGGCTTAACCCACTGAGCCACCCAGGTGCCCCGTGAATAGCTCTTTTGCATTGGTAATTTATAGACTCATGTTCTTTTCAACTGGACCTCCACCACCTCCTGCGATCTTGCTGCTATCTGCACCAAGTTGGAAAAGAGGGAAAACAAACTCATTTGGGAGGTTTTGAAGTGACATTATATTTTTTTATTAAGATTTTATTTATTTATTTGACAGACAGAGATCACAAGCAGGCAGGGAGAGAGGGGGAAGCAGGCTCCCTACTGAGCAGAGAGCCCAATGCAGAGCTCAATCACAGGACCCAGGACCCAGGACCCTGGACCCTGGGATCATGACCTGAGCTGAAGGCAGAGGCTTAACCCACTGAGCCACCAAGGTGCCTCAAAGTGACACTGTATTTTAATAGTTTGGGAAGTACAACTTGTTATGGCAGTAACCCTAAAGAAGTGATTTTTTTTTTCGCTAAATAATCTATCCTACTCAACACATTGCATTCACAAAAAAGTTCAGTCAAATGTTCATACTAACTACAAAAAAAGTTAAGAAATGTTGCCTAGCTGTGTGTCCCAAAGAAGTAGAAATGGATTTTGCTATGATGTCTGCTTCATTTAGTAAAAAAGTCAGATCCAGAGTTGACCACTATCTAATCTATGCAAACTAGGCTAAACTACCAAGCTTAGGGCTTGAGGTGAGGACAAATTGTAGCACACTATTTTGTTAAGATATTAAATATCTCACATAAATATACATGGGAATGTTTGGACAAATTTATTTATGCTCTTTTATTTTTCTCTTGAACGTTGTTTTTATCTGTTGTTTTAAATGTAGTTCTCTCCCACCAGTCATTTGAGGCTTTTACTAACAACTTCTTTCACTTTCTGATATTAAGCTGAAATATAGACACACCTACAAGTAGCGACCATATGTCTGCAATGTAAATTATCAAACAACATTAAGCATCATAGAATGTTGTGTTAAGATAGGTAAAAAGTGCTGTGCGAGACTCAATGCATTCACACACACACACACACACACACACACACACACACACACAATGGCAACCAAAATGCAAATCTCCTCTAACAATTTGTCCTATAGTTTTAAATATGAAGAATCTGTGCTTCAACCTAATCATTAAAGGTTACTGATATCTTCATACACCTAAATTATGGTGGGATAAATAAGTATCCCAAAGAAGACAGTCAACAGAAAAATAGCTAGGAATAGCTAGGAACTCAACTTCTAGAACCACTACTCATGTTTTTTAATGATGCACACACACTTAGGAGGAATGTTAAAGCTTATAGACCTAATGGCCATAGAGGGTCCAAAGGTCATTGTTTTAAATACTTCCTTTGAAGAACTAGAAAAATCTTTGTGTTTGCTCTCCCACAAAAGCTAGTACTACATAGTATCAAGCCATCGCTGGTTAGAACATTCTTAGCAGGGAAATATGGCCCTGAAAACAATCAATGCACTTTATCTCAATAGACCTGACTTCAAGACTAACTTCAAACACATAAGAATTCAGTGTTCTGAAACACATAGCTATCAGACGTCAGTAAATAAAACAGAAAAATTTTTCTCCATGCTTAGTATTTTTAATGTAGCTTTCTGTTTTTAAGTTTCAAGCATCTGTGAAAATTAACAGACAGAAACGACAGAGGAAGTGATCTAAGCATGTAATTTTTTTCTCTTTGCCCCAGTTTTCCTAGGTTTAGCCAATGGAAAAGGGAGATATCAGCCCCACCTAGAAATTTAAGAGGTGCTTATGAGAGAGTTATGAAAGAATATGCTCTGTTGCCTGAAATTTCTGTATCCACTTCCTTATTCTATTGCCTTTTACTCCAATTAATATGCTTGGAATGATACCCACCAGAAATGCCAAAATTATTAATGACCTTCCTGTTATCAGAGGAGACCAGTGGAAGTTTTATCAAACCCTGAAGCCTCCAGTTGAGCTGAAGACTAAGCTCTCTCTCTCTCTTTTTTTTTTTTAGATTTTATTTATTTATTTGACAGACAGAGATCATAAGTAGGCAGAGAGGTAGGCAGAGAGAGAGGAGGAAGCAGCCTCCCTGCTGAGCAGAGAGCCTGATGCGGGGCTCGATCCCAGGACCTTGAGATCATGACCTGAGCCAAAGGCAGAGGCTTTAACTCACTGAGCCACCCAGGCATCCCTAAATTCTCTTTAAAGCCATTCTTCTTCTACCCACCTAAGGAAAAGAGCTGACTTCTACTGACTTCGGGAAGGTGCCCAACAATATACCTCTGGCCCGTGCTTAGGAAATGAGGGTGAGCACGACTTATCAGGGAAAATCGAATTTGAACAAAAAATATTTGCTCTGGAGATCCCATACTGGCTACCAACACCAGGAAGAATATGTAATGATACATAAATAAAAGCAGGTAACTTGAACAAATTAAAATAAAGAAATAAAAAGAATCAGCAACAGAAAAACAGACACCTGGGGAAATAGAGCAAATGCATTTCAGTGAAGACAAGACAAAAAACTTACAAGAAGGAAGTTTTTGCAAAAGTATTAATGACACTTTTTATGAATATTAAAATAAGTGCACTTCAATGAGAGTATTTACACTTTCAACAAAATGGAATCAAAATACAATAAGAATATTTGAGGTAGGAAAAATTTTGTCTGGCAAGAGAAACATAATTGCTCAAGGTAAAAAAAAATGGTAGGGGATGTGACTAGTAAAAGAAATTAGTATAATAGGAGGGAGGTTACATAATACAAGCAGAAGCAAGAGTAGAAAAAAAATGTCATTTAGGAAGAAAAAGGAGAGAAAATGCAGAGATAAAAAGATAAGTCAAATAAATCTAGAGGGTCAAATATCCCTGTGTATCAAACAGCATTCTATATATTGGACAGAATAGAAGCCTACTCTGCCTAATCCAAGAAAAATGAAATTTATAGGAAATAATAATGTTCCTACACAAGCAGAGGTTTTGTTTTATTCCTGCACCTAGAATTGTATCTGGGACATGGGAGATTTCAACAAATACTTCTTGCATAGATGGTTAGATGGACAGATGATGGAAAAATGGATAATGAATAAACAAATGGATGGATCTTTTAAGAAGAAAATTTTACGTGCACTGATTTTACTCCTTGGAAAACAACATATGCAGAATTTTCCTTGCCAGCTTACTAAAGAATAACAAAATCTTGGGGTGCCTGGGTAGCTCAGTGGGTTAAGGCCTCTGCCTTCGGCTCAGGTCATGATCCCAGGGTCCTGGAATCAAGCCCCGCATTGGGCTCTGCTTGGCAGGGAGCCTGCTTCCTCCTCTTTTTCTGTCTGCCTCTCTGCTTCCTTGTGATCTCTCTCTGTCAAATAAACAAATAAAAATATTAAAAAAAAATAACAATATCTTATTCTGCGAATGAAATAATATTGAATAAGGCTGCAATGGTAACACTTAGGTTTTTAATCTGGAGATAAAGATCTACTTTCGAGTGCTGACAAATGGTTTAGTACGTTGACATGATAAACTTTATTTTAGAAGAACTGCAATTATAATGTAAGTAGTTTTTGTTTACTATGATAGTAAATATTTAATATACATTCTCCTGAAAACAAGAGAGCAACTAGAGTTACTTAGTGATATCTGCTTAAGAGCACTAATGTATCTTTAAATAACAGTACTCAGGCATGTACATAATAGCTTAAACAGCAAAACACAAATGGGAAGAAAAAGGACTCGGGGGTGCTTCATAATGAGGTGTTAAACGTTTTAGTTCAAGGTCACCAGTTTAGATCTAAGTTAAGTCATCAGTCTGACATATTTATCAATTTGTGGAAATAAGATGAAGTAAATCTCTCAAAAGTAGTTTTATTGAAAATCAGGATATATCAGGCTCATGTGAGAGAATTTTATGATTACTCTAATGATAATTATGACTATTCAAATGATAAAGGATAAAGAATTTGTACCACAAATATACTCATGTGAAACTCCAAAATATTCATTAACTACAGGTCATCACTTTTAAATATTGTCAGTTATTAATTAAATGTATTTTAATAATCAAATGAATATATATATATATATATATATATATATAAAATAGTGTACTGGAAGTCTCTCTTATGTTTAACTATAAAATTACAGTTTAAATGATAAGTATATTGGTAACACAGACATGAAGTAATTGGAATCTACCTAAAATAACTAGTAGAGAAAATTTAAGTCATTGGTAATTTCTTTTAATTACCATGATGAAAATAACTTCCTAAATCTAAAATCAATATTGAAGCTCATGGGGCACCTGGGTAGCTCAGTGGGTTAAGCCTCTGCCTTCAGCTCAGGTCATGATCCCAGGATCGTGGGATCGAGCCCCACATCAGACTCTCTGCTAGCAGGGAGCCTGCTTCTCCCTCTCTCTCTGCCTACTTGTGATCTCTGTCTGTCAAATAAATTTTTAAAATCTTAAAAAAAAAAAAAAAGCCTTTGCTCATAATGATGCCCATTAGTGGTCAGTAGCTGAAATTTCAGGTTTAGAATCTGCGTCTCATGAATTCTAGTCCCCTGTCTTTTATAACTTGTCCAATCACTATGCTATGCCCTGAATGTGATGTAAAATTGTATATCAACTATACTTCAGTAAAAAGAGGCAACTCAGGCCCCTGAGTGCTCAGTTGGCTGAGTGGCTGACTCTTGGCTTCAGCTCGGGTCATGATCTCAGGGTCCTGGAATCAAGCCCTGAGTCAGGCTTCCCACTCCAGTGAGGAATCTGCTTCAAGAATTCTCTCTCCCTCTTCCTCAGCCCCTCCCTCTTCTTGTGCGCGCTCTGTCTCTAAAATGGATAAATAAATCTTAAATAAAACAACAACAACAACACAAAACTCAGTCTTTTGAATTCAGCATAAAAATTGCATGGATGTACCTTAATTAATCTCATTAATCTTCTGTGGACATTCAAAAAAATTCTTACATGTATATGACCAATACCATTTATAGGATACTTAATAGATTAAATGCTGGATAAAATAAAAGAATCTGTACATATTTAATTTTCATTAAGATGTCAAATTTACTATATATAAATGTGTGTGTGTGTGTGTGTGTGTGTGTGTGTGTGTGTGTACACACACATATCCATTAACAGTACACAGGAATGTCTGTTTCCCTGTATACTTGCTAACACGTTTTGATCTTTGGCAAAATGATAAATAAAAATAAAAAGGTGTCTACTTAAAAAGACACAAGTGAAAAAAATGAAAGCTGAGTGGAAAATTCTCTAATGATTTCTTTACTTCAATTTTAGTTAATCCAAAAGCATTTCCCTACTACTTTTTTTTTAATTTAAAAAAATATGCCTCCCTCTTGTTTTTAATTCCTATAATTTTTATAAGGTTGAAGTTATACCCTTCCAACAGTATGAAACTTTTTCAGACATTTTGTGTGGGCTCCAATGTAGAGTTCTGGAGTATAATCCAATATATCTTTATAAATATAGAGGCATTTATAAAGACTCCCACTATTATGTGGATAAACCAGCTCTCATACTAATGATGAACTCTTAGGGGGAAAAGGATATATATTCAGGTAAAAACACATATGCAATCATTTTCTTCTCAGTTTACAAACATCAGATGATTTCCTTTGTTTTATAAATTTTTAAATGCCCTTATATTTTAATGATCTTTAAATAGATGTTAAAAGAAGCTGCTATAATGTTCTTTCAAAGAAAATTAAAAATCAATATAAAGGCCACAGTGCTTGGCACATAGCAGGCATAAAATACACTTTGTAGTTAAATTATTTTTGACTCTTTTGTGTGTATAAATGTATTTTATTTAAAATCTGTCTGAAATACAGAATATTATGACAGAAATCAAGCTTAAGCAAAAGAATGCAAATTATTCCATAAAAAATTATACCTTTGCTTACTTAGTGTCTGAGAATAGCATGAGTAGTATGAGTAACTGCTTTGTACATATTGTACCTATTATTAAATACATTTGAACAGCATACAGGATCTACTAATTGTGGAAGTATTTTGTTATAATATTCAGCTGGAAGACTTGAATAAAATTAAATTACAAGCTGTACAAAACACAGATAAAGCTTTCTGCCTTATATTTTACAAGATTATACTTTGTGCTTTCTGTTGCTATTTTTTTTCATTATCATTATCAACTCACATTGTCACACATAATTTGGCTAAATTTAAAATAAATATTTATAAATTTATCATACCCTCTTGTGTACTATCCTTCATACCAGAAAATGATATGAAATATTTTACCATAGCAATTATTTTTCACAAGCACCGTGTAAATATTATAGTGTGTCTGTAGATAAGATAAATGTTTGGATAGTGGCAGAAAGATCTGGGAAGTGCCTGATCTTGGTCATAGATATCTAAGTGATTGTTGCTGCTGTAAGACCAAAAGTTGGTGACAAAATATTATGACCTCTGAAAGATTTATTTATACATAAGCAAATCTCTCAGAATAGGATATGGCTTGGCTTCGAAATCAGATGACCTGCAGCATCTCAGTGAGCCAATGTCATTTGCACCACATGAATATTCTGTTTCCTCTACTTTCTCCAGATAGTCTTTCTTTCATATGTTCTTTTCTCCCATACTATTTCTTTAAAATATTCTATTTCTCCAGACTTGTTTCTTTAAGCCTCCTTCTGGTCTCTTAATGCAGTATCTACATCTATTTTCCTGGTGCTGAGCTATGCAAAATACATACCAATGTGTATATAAATAATCAAATGCCTCCTATTGATAGATCAGTCAGTCAATCAATACCAATACATATGTATAAAGTATAACATATATTTAATATCTGGGGATATTAAGGAGGAAACTGGCTGTGTATGTAACGCCTTTCAAGTTTCTAATTTTGTCATGTCAGCCTCTCAGAACATTTGCAAAGTTCAAATGGATTCTTTGTCCAGTCCTTTTCCTTGTGAAGCCCAAATTTTCAGAGATAAGCCCATTCCCAGAATTAACCAGTTCCCCCTAGGGTAAATGCATCTGAAGAACACCTCATGTCTCAAACTTCAGTCACTGTAATCCTGCTGCCTTCTCAGTTTTCTGACAATTTAAAAAATTCACCCAGCTTTTCTGAGTTGAAATGTTCTTCTGAGTTGAAATGTTCACTTACAACCAATTACTCCATCCAACCAGCAATGGAAAGACTATTGCCAACATTTTAAATATATATGTAACCCAGAAAAGGCTATGGGAACAAATAGGAGTATACACTGACAATTAAGTCATGTGAAGAACAACTGAAAATGTTGGGTACAGTTTGCACAAAAAGCAAAAGATTAACCCAAGTCATGGTAACATGATAACCAAACTCAAAATATGAATGCCTGTCATATGGAAGACAAATTATTTATTTTGGCTTAGAGAATAAGTAAAACCTATAAATAGAAATGACAGAAATAAAGATTTCATCTAAATTTGAGAAAATTATTTCAGTGATGTCTCGTATGGTAGCAAATTTCCCAAGACTGGATGTATTCAAGAAGACATCTAAAGGTAACTTGTTCTGTTTCACTAGCATTTATAATGGCCAACCAGATAATTTCCAAGGATCTTTTCAATTCTATAATTTTGTCACATATATTATAATTGACACCATGAGACATCCACAGGTATTTGATAAGAATATGATTTCTTGGGCTTTGACACAAGTAGTATTTTGATAGTCCTCACTCTATCTCTTTCTTTATGCACTTCGTTTACAATTATTGATGAGTTTATTAGTTTCCTGTGATATACATGCAAGTACATTTAACTGAAGATCAACTAAAGATACAGAATTCTGAGAATAAAAAGCTAAACATAATTAGGGATTGAGTTTTTAAAATGACTTAAAGGATTTTAAACTATTACCTAAAAAAAACCAAAAAACAAAAAACAAAAACCCTGAATTTTTAAATATACATTTCCTCATTTCTTAAGGAAAATTATTTTATGCATAAGAAAAATTATATTTCAACTGCTTATAATTAAATAAATTCCTCTATAAGATTCACAGGCATAGTTTATTTCAATGAGCTATAATAATACAGGAAAATTTACAAATAAAGCAATTTTCAACTAAAGAAAAGAGACTTTGATTTTTTTTTTCTTTTTGAAAGGGGGAATGAGAGGGAGGAGTCAAGATGGCAGAGAAATAACAGGCTGAGACTACATCAGGTAACAGGAGATCAGCTAGATAGCTTATCAAACCAATATGAACCCCTACAAATCCAACAGGAGATAGAAGAGAAGAAAAGCAACAATTATAGAAAGAGAAAATCAACCACTTTCTGAAAGGTAGGACCGGTGGAGAAGTGAATCCAAAGCGATGAGAAGATAGACCGTGGGGGGAGGGGCCGGTTCCCAGTAAATGGCAGAGCAATGGAGCACAAAATCAGAACTTTTAAGTCTGTCCCACTGAGGGACATCGCTCCAGAGACTAAACCAGGGTGAAGCACATGCGGGGTCAGCATGGCCCCAGGTCCCGTGGGGTCACAGAAGGATCAGGGGTGTCTGGGTTTCACAGAGCTGGCAGGTATTAGAGCAGGGAAGCCAGCTAAGAGACAGAGCTGAGCTGTGAGCTCTCAACTTGGGGTTACCTTGAATCGGTCACAGTGTGGGTGAGCTCAGAGCAAAGACAGAGGTCAGGGAGACGGGAATGATTGAGTGCTTTTCTCTGAGGGTGCACTGATGAGTGGGCCCCTGAGCTATCAGTTCCACTGCACCAGGGATTGGGAGGCCGCCATTTTCATTCCCACCCTCCGGAACTCTACAGAAAGCGTTCACGGAACAAAAGTTCCTGAAAGTGAACCCGAGCGGATTACATAGCCTGACCTTTGGTAAGGGCGGTGCAATTCTGCCTCGGGCAAAGATCCTTGAGAATCACTACAAGAGGCCCCTCCCCTAGAAGACCAACAAGAAATCCAGCCAAGACCAAGTTCACTTACCAAGGAGAACAGTGGAATTCCAGAGGAGGAGAAAGCAAAGCATGGAATTCATGGCTTTCTCCCCATGATTCTTTAGTCTTGCAGTTAATTAATTTTTTTTAATTTTTTTTCTTTTGCTAAAGTTTTTTTAACTTTTACCCTTTCCCCTTTTAATTTTTTTAAACTAATTTATCTTAACAATACCTTTCATAAAAAATAATAGTTTTTGAACCTTCATTATTATAGTCATATTTTATCCTTCATTATATCTAACTTTATTTGTTGTACACACATAGGGTTTTTTCTTCTAAAAAATTTGGGGTACAACTTCTTCTAATAGATCAAAATATACCCTAAATCTAGCTCTGGACTTATTCTAGTCTCCAGCCCAAGCAAATGCTCTCCACTTTCTTTTTCTTTATTCTTCCAACCAACTGACTATATCAAATCCTTTTTTAGAAATTAAAAAAAAAATTTTTTTCATCTTTATAGGCATATTCCATCACTTCATTGTGTGTACTCTTATATATGTTATTCATTCTTTAAAATTTTTGGAGGTAGTTTCTTCTAAGAGACCAAAATACTCCCAAAATTAAGTGGGGGACCCTGTTCTAGTCATCAGTCTAATATGTATATATATTTTTTCTTTTTTATATTTTTTCTTTATTTGTTTTCCTTATTTATTTATTTTTTTTTTCCTGAACTTCTTTTTATCCCCTTTCTCCCCCCAACGATTTGGGGGTCTCTTCTGATTCGGTTAAAGCACATTTTCCTGGGGTCTTTGCCACCCTTTTAGTATTTTATATGCTCCTTCATATATTCTTATCTGGACAAAATGACAAGGCAGAAAAACTCACCACAAAACAACAACAACAACAACAAGAGGCAGTACCGAAGGCTAGGGACCTAATTAATATGGACATTGGTAATATGTTAGATCTAGAGTTCAGAATGACAATTCTCAAGGTTCTAGCCAGACTTGAAAAAGGCATGGAAGATATCAGAGAAACCATCTCTGGAGAGATAATGCCCTTTCTGGAGAAATAAAAGAACTAAAATCTAACCAAGTTGAAATTTTAAAAAAGCTATTAATGAGGTGCAATTAAAAATGGAGGCTATTACTGCTAGGATAAATGAGGGAGAAGAAAGAATTAGTGATATAGAAGACCAAATGAGAGAGAATAAAAAAGCTGAGCAAAAGAGAGACAAACAAATACTGGACCATGAGGGGAGAATTCGAGAGATAAGTGACACCATAAGATGAAACAACATTAGAATAATTGGGATTCCAGAAAAAGAAGAAAGAGAGAGAGGAGCAGAAGGTATTACTGGAGAGAATGATTGTAGAGAATTTCTCTAATATGGCAAAGGGAATAAGCATCAAAATCCAGGAGGTGCAGAGAATCCCCCTCAAAATCAATAAGAATAGGTCCACACCCCATCATCCAATAGAAAAATTTACAAGTCTTAGCAACAGAGAAAATTCTGAAAGCAGCCCAGGAAAAGATATCTGTAACATACAATGGTAAAAATATTAGATTGGCAGCAGACTTATACACAGAGACCTGGCAGGCCAGAAAGAACTAGCATGATATATTCAGAGTACTAAATGAGAAAAATATGCAGCCAAGAATACTATATCCAGCTAGGCTATCATTGAAAATAGAAAGAGAGATAAAAAGCTTCCAGAACAAACAAAAACTGAAAGAATTTGCAAACACCAAACCAGCTCTACAGGAAATATTGAAAGGGTCCTCTAAGCAAAGAGAGAGCCTACAAGTGGCAGATTAGAAAGGAACAGAGACCATATACAGTAACAGTCATCTTATAGGCAATGCAATGGCACTAAATTCATCTCTCTCAATAGTTACCCTGAATGTAAATGGGCTAAATGCTTCAATCAAAAGATACAGGGTATCAGAATGGATAAAAAAACAAAACCCATCAATATGCTGCCTACAAGAAACTCATTTTAGACCCAAAGACATCTCCAGATTTAAAGTGAGGGAGTGGAAAAGAATTTACCATGCTAATGGACATCAGAAGAAAGCTGTGGTAGCAATCCTTATTTAAGATCAATTAGATTTTAATCCAAAGACTATAATAAGAAATGAGGAAGGACACTCTATCATACTCAAAGGGTCTGTCCAAAAAGAAGATCTAACAATTTTAAATATCTATGCCCCTAACATAGGAGCAGCTAACTATATAAACCAATTAATAACAAAATCAAAGAAACACATTGAAAATAATACAGTATTAGGGGACTTTAACCCTCCGCACACTGAAATGGACAGATCATCCAAGCAAAATGTCAACAAGGAAATAAAGGCCTTAAATGACACACTGGACCAGATGGACATCACAGATATATTCAGAACATTCCATCCCATAGCAACAGAATACACACTCTTCTCTAGTGTGCATGAAACATTCTTCAGAGTTGATCACATCCTGGGTCCTAAATCAGGTCTCAACCAGTATCAAAAGATGGGGAACAGTCTCTGCATATTTTCAGACCACAATGCTCTGAAACTAGAACTCAAGCACAAGAGGAAATTTGGAAAGTACCCAAATATTTGGAGAGTAAACAGCATCCTTCTAAACAATGAATGGGTCAACCAGGAAATTAAAGAAGAATTGAAAAAATTCATGGAAACAAATGATGATGAAAACACAATGGTTCAAAATATGTGGGACAGAGCAAAGGCAGTCCCGAGAGGAAAATATAGAGCGATACAAGCCTTTCTCAAGAAACAAGAAAGGTCTCAAATACACAACCTAACCCTACACCTAAAGTAGCTGGAGAAAGAACAACAAAGAAAGCCTAAACCCAACAGGAGAAGAGAAATAATAAAGATCAGAGCAGAAATCAATGAAATAGAAACCAAAAAAAACAATGGAACACATCAACGAAACTAGGAGCTGGTTCTTTGAAAGAATTAATAAGATTGATAAACCCCTGGCCAGACTTATCAAAAAGAAAAGAGAAAGGACCCAAATAAATAAAATCATGAAGGAAAGAGGAGAGATCACAACCAACACCAAAGAAAAACAAACAATTAAAAGAACATACTACAAGCAACTCTATGCCAACAAATTTGACAATCTGGAAGAAATGGATGCATTCCTGGAGACATATAAACTACCACAACTGAACCAATAAGAAATAGAAAACCTGAACAGACCCATAAGCAGTAAGGAGAATGAAACAGTCATCAAAAATCTCTAAATAAACAAATGCCCAGGGCCAGACGGCTTCCCGGGGGAATTCTACCAAACATTTAAAGAAGAATTAATTCCTATTCTCCTGAAACTGTTCCAACAAAAATAGAAAAGGGAGGAAAACTTCCAAACTCATTTTATGAAGCCAGCATCACCTTGATCCCAAAACCAGACAAGGATCCCATCAAAAAAGAGAGCTATAGACCAATATCCTTGATGAACACAGCTGAGAAAATTCTCACCAAAATACTAGCCAATAGGATTCAACAGTACATTAAAAGGATTACTCACCATGACTAAGTGGGATTTATTCCATGGCTGCAGAGTTGGTTCAACATCTGCAAATTAACCAATGTGATACAAAACATTAATAAAAGAAAGAACAAGAACCATATGATACTCTCAATAGATGCTGAAAAAACATTTGACAAAGTGCAGCATCCCTTCCTGATCAAAACTCTTCAAAGTGTAGGGATAGAGGGCACATACCTCAATATTATCAAAACCATCTATGGAAAACCCACCGCAAATATCATTCTCAATGGAGAAAAACTGAACGCTTTTCCACTAAGGTCAGGAACACGGCAGGGATGTCCATTATCACCACTGCTACTCAACATAGTACTAGAAGTTCTAGCCTCAGCAATCAGACAACAAAAAGAAACTACAGGCATCCAAATTGGCAAAGAAGAAGTCAAACTATTATTCTTCGCAGATGATATGATACTATATGAGGAAAACCCAAAAGACTCCACTCCAAAACTGTTAGAACTTGTACAGGAATTCAGGAAAGTGTCAGGATATAAAATCAATGCACAGAAATCAATTGCATTTCTTTGAACCAACAACAAGACAGAAGAAAGAGAAATTAAGGACTCAATCCCATTTACAATTGCACCCAAAACCATAAGATACCTAGGAATAAACATAACAAAAGTGGCAAATAATCTATACTCAGAAAACTATAAAGTACTCATGAAAGAAATTCAGGAGGACACAAAGAAATGGAAATGTTCCATGCTCCTGGATTGGAAGAACAAATATTGTGAAAATTTCTATACTACCTAAAGCAATCTACACAGTTAATGCAATCCCTATCAAAATCCCATCCATTCTTTTTTCAGAGAAATGGAACAAACAATCCTAAAATTTATATGGAACCAGAAAAGACCCTGAATAGCCAGAGGAATATTGAAAAAGAAAGCCAACGTTGGTGGCATCACAATTCCGGATTTCAAGCTCTATTACAAAGCTGTCATCCTCAAGACAGTGTGGTACTGGCACAAAAACAGACACATAGATCAATGGAACAGAATAGAGAGCCCAGAAATAGACCCTCAACTCTATGGTCATCTAATCTTCAACAAAGCAGGAAAGAATGTCCGATGGAAAAAAAGACATCCTCTTCAACAAATGGTGTTAGGAGAATTGGACAGCCACATGCAGAAGAATGAAATTGGACCATTTCCTTACACCACACACAAAAATAAACTCAAAATGGATGAAGAACCTCAATGTGAGAAAGGAATCCATCAAAATCCTTGAGGAGAACACAGGCAGCAACGTCTTCGACCTCAGCCGCAGCAACTTCTTCCTAGGAACACGCCAAAGGGAAGGGAAACAAGGGCTAAAAATAACTATTGGTATTTCATCAAGATCAAAGCTTTTGCACAGCAAAGGGAACAGTTAACAAAACCAAAAGACAACTTACAGAATGGGGGAAGATATTTGCAAATGACATATCAGATAAAGGGCTAGTATCCAAAATCTATAAGGAACTTATCAAACTCAACATACAAAGAACAAATAATTCAATGAAGAAATGGGCAGAGGACATGAACAGACATTTCTGCAAAGAAGACATCCAGATGGCCAACAAACACATGAAAAAGTGCTCCACATCACTGGGCATCAGGGAAATTCAAATCAAAACCACAATGAGATACCACCTCACACCAGTCAGAATGGCTAAAATTAACAAGTCAGGAAATGACAGATGCTGGCGAGGACGTGGAGAAAGGGGAGCCTCCTACACTGTTGGTGGAAATGCAAGCTTGTGCAACCACTCTGGAAAACAACATGGAGGTTCCTCAAAAAGTTGAAAATAGAACTGCCCTATGACCCAGCAATTGCACTATTGGGTATTTACCCTAAAGATACAAACATAGTGATCTGAAGGGGCGTGTGCACCCAAATGTTTATAGCAGCTGTGTGCACAATAACCAAACTATGGAAAGAACCTAGATGTCCATCAACAGATGAATGGATAAAGAAGATGTGGTATATATTTACAATGCAATACTATGTAGCCATCCAAAGAAATGAAATCTTGCCATTTGTGTTGACGTGGATGCAACTAGAGGGTATCATGCTTAGCAAAATAAGTCAATTGGAGAAAGACAACTATCATATGATCTCCCTGATATGAGGAAGTGGAGATGCAACGTAGGGGCTTGAGCGGTAGGAAAAGAATAAATGAAAAAAGATGGAATCGGGAGGGAGACAAATCATAAGAGACTCTTAATCTCAGAAAATAAACTGAGGGTTGCTGGGGGGAGGGGGGTCGGGAGAGGTTGGTAGGGATATGGACATTGGGGAGGGTATGTGCTATGGTGAGTGCTGTGAAGTATGTAAACCTGGCGATTCACAGACCTGTTCCCCTGGGGATAAAAATACAGTATATGTTTATAAAAAATTTAAAAATTTTTTTTAAAAATTAAAAAAAAATAAAGGGGGAATGAGGGAGAGAGAAAGAGAGAGAGTCAGTAAGAGGGCAAAAGTAGAGGGAGAGAAAGAATCTTAAGCAGGCTCCATGTCCAGTGTGAATTGCAATGCAGGGGTCGATCTCATGACCCTGAGATCATTAACTGAGCTGAAATCTACTACCAGAATTCTTGTTAATAACTAACTGGCAAGATAAAATAAAGGTAGTAGTTCAGCAAAGAGATCACTCGACTATGAATGAATGAATACATGAATACAGAAGAAATTTTAGTACAACTAAGTAAATGCACTAACAATTTCCACATGTCTAAGGATAAGGTGCTAAATATTTTGCTTTGGGTTTTGAGATGTCGGGGTGCCTGAGTGGCTCAGTGGGTTAAGGCCTCTGCCTTCGGCTCAGGTCATGATCTCAGGGTCTTGGGATCGAGCCCCGCATCGGGCTCTCTGCTCAGCAGGGAGCCTGCTTCCCCCTCTCTCTGCCTGCCACTCTGCCTACCTGTGATCTCTCTCTCTCTGTCAAATAAATAAATAAATAAAATCTTAAAAAAAAAAAAAAGAAAGCAGAGATGTCAGTGGAATATCTAATTCAGTGGCCATGAAATGGAAATAGATGATCTGATTAGGAGAAGCAAACAAATGATTGACAGAGTTCTATCCTCTAAGGCCTCAAAATGGACATTAACATATTTTTTTGGAAATTTTTAGTTTTAAAACATAATATTTATTGTGAAAAATCATGACCCTCATGCAAACAGAACACTAAAGTGTCAAATACTTTATTAATACATTAAAATACATTATTAACATAATGTCAAATATGATATTAATTTATTAATAAAGAGCTGGTAAGATATTATGATAGCTTCAAAGCTAGGTATCTATAGTTGGTGTTTGAGAAGACTGTTGTGTTAGATTAAAAAAAACAGTTAGTATCCAACAAGACCACACAATGTAATCATAGGGTTATTTCTTCCTCTGGAAAGAAAGTATTTGCATCTCTACCAGACAAATTCTACAAGCTAGTCTTAGGCTGAAGAAGTGCAAAATAACCTGAGAGATAGGAATGTCAAGCCCAGTACTGCACTGAAAGTACACGAGTAATTTCTTAATAAATCATTAAGGCTCAAAACAGCATTAAAGGAGAATGAAGCTACCCTTGGGAAAACAAAGAATAACAAGAAAATGGAAGAATTCTGCTGAAATCTGGATCAGCAATAGCAAAATAAGGAAAAACAATGGAACACTAATGAAAAGGTTAAACAGGAAAAAATACTTTTAAAAAAAGTTTCAAAGTCTTGGGGTGCCTGGGTGGCTCAGTTGGTTAATCGTCTAACTCTTGATCGTGGCTCAGGTCAGGATCTGGGGATTGTGAAATCAAGCCTGGCCCTGGGCTCCACACTGGAAGTGGAGCCTCCTTAAGATTCTCTTTCTCCCTCTTCTTCTGTGCCCTCCCCAACACATAAAAATATATATAAGCATAGAAATAGATAAACTGATAAATACATGAATAGACAGGATAGGTTGAAAGATGGATATATGAGACTGAGTTGGTATCTTTTATCTGTCTATAACAGAAGTCTGCAAAATTTATTTTAAAACAGTCTACATGCCAAATGCAAAATAAGGCAAGCATGAAAAGTGTGAAATGAAAAAATACTAAGTCATTTCTTTCCCAAATGAAGGATTCTTAATTCAAACACCTTTGAACTGAAGGAGGTGAGGGTGACAAAATTTTTAATTATATTTGAAGTTTTATTATATAGAATTAATAATTTAATTTCTTAATCATTGTGTTTTGCAATAAATACAGCACTATATTTGTTGTCCAAAGGATGATCTATGAAGTCATTGACCCAGATACTTTATTGTTACACCCTATAAGCCATTCTTGTTAAATGCCAATTACCTATTAATTTTTTTCCAAGCCCCACCTGTCTCCCCTCTGGTAACCATCTGTTTGCTTTCTATAGTTAAAAGCCTATTTTCTGTTTTTTTTTTTCCATTTTTTTATTTCTTAAATTCCAAATATGAATGAAATCATATGATATTTCTCTCTGATGGTGTTGTTTTGCTTAGCATTATACTCTCTAGCTCCATCCATGTTGTTGGAAATGGCAAGATTCCATTCTTTTTTATGACTGAATAATATCCCATTGTGTGTGTGTGTGTGTGTGTGTGTGTGTGTGTGGCACTTTTTCATTATCCATTCACCTATCACTGGACACAGACTTTCCATAGTTTGTCTACTGTAAATAATGCTGCAGTAAACAGAGGGGTGCACATATCCCTTCAAACTGATGTTTTGGTATTCTTTGGGTAAATACCTAGTAGTGTGATTACTGGATTGCAGCGGAGTTCTATTTTTAAGTTTTTGAGGAACCTCCATACTGTCTTCCACAGTGGCTGCACCAGTTTGCATTCCCATCAACAGCATATAAGGGTTCCTTTTCCTGCACCCCTTATTTAAAAATTGTAAGTGTAACTTGCATCAATGTATCATCTCTATATTACGTCATGAATGTTTTATTTTAAGACAAGATACAAAAATCAAAATATATACTCATTGACTCACACATTTATCTTTTGCATGTCTACCATAGGAGAAGTGGAAATCTTCATGGAAAACACATTCCTAATACAGACACCCAAGTCACTTGGTATGGCTCATGGATTATTAATGACTAAATATATTTCTTATTTTCCTAACTTTTCTTTATTTCCTGTAACTTCTGCTCCAAAGATAGATAAAATAATAGCAAATATATGAAAAGCAATAGAAAAAGAACTCTTTTAAGAATTCTTCTTATATTTTTAAATATCCCTAAAGTTGTTTTATATTTAAAATTATCTACAGGAAGTCTAACCAAAAGTAAATTATAGCTAAATTGATTACATATATAATTATGACCTAACTTTTTCAATTAATTCAAAAAGTTGTATTTTTCTGGATAATTATTGTTAATTGCACTATATAATATATATTATTTTATCAGGCTGAAAATTGTATGTGGTGTGTAATTGAAATAATGTAAAACAGCCTATGCAGAGAGAGAAAAACTATAAGAAAACATACCAATTTATTTTAATAAAGTCAAAATTAAAATGCATTGCATTTTACCAGCCTTTGACAGAAGGCTTAAGCTTCACTGCCTAAACAAAACGACAAAGTATTTCTTCTGTGAACATGCTTAGCAATACCAATTTAACCTTATTTTTTTCTTTTGTTTTGCATTTCTTTTCTATTGTGTTCCACAAACATCTTTCGACCTGAAGAATTATAAATTAATAACCCTCAATATTCAACACTTAGGAAACAATAATCTCAAACAGGATCACATTTATTTTCATGTAGAAATTAATATTTGAAAAATTTTATTATCTGTGAAGTTATATTAAATACATTTTGTTTAAACAGGCATGACACTGTATGTTCATTTTGGGTTTCATTTTTTTTTTAAGATTTTATTTATTTATTTGACAGAGATCACAAGTAGGCAGAGAGGCAAGCAGAGAGAGAGAGGAGGGGAAGCAGGCTCCTAGCTGAGCAGAGAGCCTAATGCGGGGCTCGAACCCAAGACCGTGGCATCCTGACCCAAGCTGAAAACAGAAGCTTTAACCCACTGAGCCACCCAGGTGCCCCTGGGCTTCATTTTTAATCATGTTTTTAGATCCAAGTTGAAGCTGAATCACATGTGAAAATGAGATATGTTCTATTTTTGATTATAACTACTTATCTTTCATCTAAAATGTTTCAGTTGAAATTGAAATCATCAAAATTACACATAGCTTTATTGGTTCTCATAACCTTGGATGTAGAGTAGAATAACCTGGAAGGCTTTTATATATCCAGTGCCTAGATCATACTCAAGACCAATTAAATCAACTCCCAGGGACTTTTTTCCTCCACTCAGGTGATTTCAAATTTCACAAGTATTACTTGATACAAGGTTTACCTTGCATACAATGTAATAAGCCAACTACTATGTATGCATGTCTAATAATGCTGTTTTCTCTGACTACAAATAGTTTGCTTTAAAGTAACAGCTACAAAAGCTACTGAGATTTTGCATTTTCAGGAAGGAGAAAACATGTACTTTTCATGGTTTCTTCAGATTATTAGTAATTATTCCCCACATTCAACACTGTTTGCCCTATCCTTAGAAGGGAGAGGCTGAAATTGATTGAAATTAAACTCCTTAGGCAAAAGGAAAAAAAAAAAATGATTGAAATTGAACTCCTTAGGCAAAGGAAAAAAAAAAAAAACAAAAGATAAAACACAAATGCTTTAGCAGAATTTGAAAAGAAACCATTTGAAACTCTGTGGGGTTTTTTTGTTTTTTTTGTTTTTAGTTTTAAAAAGAATTGTTAAAGCATATGACATTCTTCTCAGCCAGATGAATCATTCATAGTTTTCTAGTTCCATGAAATTTATGACCGTCTTGCTTGTAGTAGTTATAAATAAAAAGTTTCAGTATAATTTATGGTGGGAACTTTTTATTGGCTTCCTAGTAATGTTATAAGTGTCATGATTACATCTTATCCTTTAAAAAAATTTACTGTTTTCTCCCTTTCGTTGTTGGATTTGGGTATTGATTAGATTGTAAGAACAATAACTGTAATTTGCTACCTTAATCCAAGTTAGAAATAATTCTGTAGAAGAGAGGTATAATGGGAAATTACAATAACAGCTTCTTAGGCTTAAATTTATGTTAGAAATCGACCATTCTCTTACACCGTACACAAAGATAAACTCAAAATGGATAAAAGACCTCAAAGTGAGACAGGAATCCATCAGAATCCTAGAGGAGAACATAGGCAGCCACAGCAACTTCTTTCAAGATATGTCTCCAAAGGGAAAGGAAACAAAAGCGAAAATAAAATTTGGGACTTCATCAAAATCAAAAGCTTCTTCACAGCAAAGGAAACAGACAAAAAAACAAAGAGGCAACCCACGGAATTGGAGAAGATATTTGCAAATGACAGTACAGACAAAAGGTTGATATCCAGGATCTATAATGAACTCCTCAAACTCAACACACACAAAACAGACAATCAATATCAACAAATGGGCAGAAGATATGAACAGACACTTCTTCAATGAAGACATACAAATGGCTATCAGACACATGAAAAAATGTTCATCATCACTAGCCCTCAGGGAGATTCAAATTAAAACCACATTGAGATATCACCTTACACCAGTTAGAATGGCCAAAATTAACAAGACAGGAAACAACATGTGTTGGAGGGGATGTGGAGAAAGGGGAACCCTCTTCCACTGTTGGTGGGAATGCAAGTTGGTGCAGCCTCTTTGGTGAACAGTGTGGAGATTCCTCAAGAAATTAAAAATAGAACTTCCCTATGACCCTGCAATTGCACTCCTGGGTATTTACCCCAAAGATACAGATGTAGTGAAAAAAAGGGCCATCTGTACCCCAATGTTTATAGCAGCAATGGCCATGGTCGCCAAACTGTGGAAAGAACCAAGATGCCCTTCAACAGACAAATGGATAAAGAAAATGTGGTCCATATACACTATGGAGTATTATGCCTCCATCAGAAATGATGAATACCCAACTTTTGTAGCAATATGGACGGGACTGGAAGAGATTATGCTGAGTGAAATCAGTCAAGCAGAGAGAATCAATTATCATATGGTTTCACTTATTTGTGGAGCATAACAAATAGCATGGAGGACACAGGGAGTTAGAGAGAAGAAGGGAGTTGGGGGAAATTGGAAGGGGAGATGAACCATGAGAGACTATGGACTCTAAAAAACAATCTGAGGGGTTTGAAGTGGCGGGGGGTAGAGGTTGGGGTACCAGGTGGTGGGTATTATAGAGGGCACGGATTGCATGGAGCACTGGGTGTGGTGAAAAAATAATGAATACTGTTATGCTGAAAATAAAAAATAAGAAAAAAAATTTAAAAATTAAAAAAAAAAATCAAGTCCACATTTTATGAAACTATCTTTTATATGTAAAGGTAATAATATTTCTAAATAGTTCCCAGTGAATGTGTATGCTTGCTTTGCTTTTAATCAGTAAACTTGCTTTCTCCCCCCCACCCCCATTTAATGTTGATCAAGAAATACTGCCCCAAGAAATAAAGAACATATATCAAAGGGAAATGCTTTCCAGGGAGGAAAAAAGAATTGAAAGTCCAAGAAACTCATGCACCAATAATCTGGCAGAGCAGCTGCCAAGGGTGGGGGCTCAATGACTAGAAAATAAGGCAATGGTGCTTGGGTGGCTCAGTTGTTAAGCTTCTTTCTGCCTTTGTCTCAAGTCATGACCCCAGAGTCCTGGGTTCGAGCCCCACATTGGCTCCCTGCTTGGTGGGAAGCCTGTTTCTCCTTCTCCCACTCCCTCTGCTTGTTTTCCCTCTCTCATTGTATTTCTCTCTGTCAATTAAATAAAATCTTAAAAAAAAATAAATAAGGCAGATCCCCCAAGACAGTAGGAATAAATATTGGGCATGCTCTAAGGCTAGTGGGACCAGTTTTATCCTTGTACATATTCAAGAAGTGTGAAATAATAGATTTCTGCCCCAGAACCAGGCACAGAGCTCCTAAAGCTGTTGAAATTCCCCAAGTAATAAGAGTGCTAGCAGGATCTTTTGTCCTAATATTTGGTTTTTGATCCTCGTTCTGAGACAGGGCTCCTGAAGCCCCTCATCATTTACTGGGTGACAGAAGTGTCTTTTGTGGTAATAAAGCAAGTCGGACTGGGCTCCTGAATGGCTCCTGGATGAGGGTTGGTTACTGAAAGACCAAGCCACAATTAGAAGCTTGGAATTTTCAGCCTGCTTCCTACTCTCTTCAAAAGGGGAAGGTCTAAAAATGGAGTTAATGATCTATAATGCGTACATGATGAAGTCTCCATAAAATCCCTAATGTACTGGGTTCAGAGATCTTCCATGTTGGTAAACACATCCACACCAGGAGAGTGACACACTCAAACTCCATGGGGACAGAAGGTCCTTTGCTTGGGACCCTCCCAGACCTCACTACACTGTGTCTCTTCACTGGAAGCTTATCTGTATCCTTTATCATATTCTTTACTAAATTGCGAAAGAGTTCCCCTGATTCTGTAAGTAGCTCTAGCAAATTAACTGACTTTGAGGAGGGGTTGCTGGAAGCCTCAGATATGTAGCCAAATCAGACAGAAGTTGTGGGTTACCTGGGTACCTACTAGTTGCAACTGGCATCTGAAGTGGGGAACTGATGCTATCTCCAGGTACATAGTGTCAGAACAGAGATAAATTCTAAGACACCCATCTGGAGTCACAGAGAATTGCTTTCTGTGAGGCAAACATCTCCATACATCTGGTGACCAGAGTGTCAGAAGTGAAGTGCTCTTTGTAAAGGTAAAGGAGACAGAGAGAAAATCAATCGTTGTATACCAGGTACCAGGGTATGTGCTTATTTCTTCAACAATGAAATCACATTTGGTACACCAGCTGCAGTTGGAATCCCCACCTGATAAAACTTATGATAATCTATGGTTATTCGTCAAGATCTCTCTGACTTCTGTACAGGCTGAATTGAATGGGATGTGATGGGAATCACCACCTGTGCATGCTTCAAGTACTTGATAGCGCCACTAATCTCTGTAATCCATCCATAAATATAGTTCTGCTTTTGATTTTCTATTTTGCTAAGTAGAGGCATTATAGCAGCTTCCTCTTAGCCTCTCCCCCCATAAGAGGTCAGGAAGCCAATTGTGGAGATTTTTCCAGCTGCAAAGGGTTTCTGTTACAACTATACATTCTTGGACTGAAGAAATAACTGTAAGATGAGCAGTATGCCACTGCGAGAAGAATATGAGCTAAAACTCCATTGTTTGCTTGACTTGCACCAGCTCCTACTCTGACTATGGGCCAGAGTTAACATTTTAGGTCTCCCAGAATTCGTGTCAATTTTACAGCTAGTGTCTAGTAGTCCCCAAAAGGGACTAGGAGAAAGATGAACAGTATAGGTGTTTGATAGTTTACCAAAGTCCATCTTCAAGGAGACCCAGTCTCTCCTTCTTTCAAGGGATTCTGGGTCTGCAACCTGCATGAAGCCTGGGACTTGAGTAAGGGACCAAGACTCTCTGTTTTATGATGCAGGTTAGACTTTTGTTCACTTATTCTAGAATTTTTCTGCTTATAAAGATCAAGTAAGAGGGGAGCCTGGGTGGCTCAGTGGGTTAAGCCTCTGCCTTCGGCTCAGGTCATGATCTCAGGGTCCTGGGATCAAGTCCCACATCGGGCTCTCTGTGCAGCGGGGAGCCTGCTTCTCCCTCTGCCTCCTGCTCTCCCTGCTTGTGCTCACTCACTCTTTCTCTCTCTCTGACAAATAAATAAATAAATAAATCTTTAAAAAAAGGTAATGCCAGTTCTCTCGGGCTCAGATGACAGGGATGAAGAGGCTTATATCACTGATGATTGGGAGGCCTCTTCCACTGGCAAAGAAAACTCATCAGAATTTAGAGGCTCAACAGCTATAACTTCATCGAGGTCTTCCTACACATCCCTATCACTGCTTACCAGGTCCCATTCTTTCCTAATCAATACTGTCGCTTTACCAGTAGACACATTGTGAGATAGTGAGCTTAATTTGTGTTGTAATTTAGCTAGTGCTCAATGAAAATCTGCATTCGATTTTTGTCAATCAAAGCCCTGAAACTTAAGGAGATAAGGGTCTCCTCCAGGAAACAATAAAAGCTTTTACATCATTTATGTGGTACTTGAGCTAGAAATTCAAATCCCTAAACTCCTCCTTCCCTTTCACCACCTTGTCTAGGGACATTAGGAGTAACACCCTGATCCGATGTTCTGTAGTTTTCCACAAATGTTTCAAAATAACATACACAGAGTTAACCAATTTTTTGCTTATAAATGGTTGATTAGATGCCTCCAATGCAGATGTTTTGTGTGTGTCTCTATTACCAGTTTATGCTATGGACTACCAGAACTATCTTACTAGTAGAAATGGTCATTAAGAATCCTGAAATCTAATCAAAGAGCCAATTCATAAAACTCATCCTTAATATTCTGTTCCTCTAGAAGCATTACCCAAATCTCCAGAGAAACAAAACCAAAAGGATATATATTAACACAGATTTATACTTATATCTATCTATAAGAGATTTATGAAAATTTATAAAGAGTTGGTTCATATGATTCCAGGTGCTGAGAAGGTCCACAATCTGCAGACTTCAAGCTAGAAACCCATGTACTCCAGTGGTGTAATTTCAGTTTCGTACCTAAGAACTAAGAACACCTATGATAAAAGTCCAGTCCTAGGACCCAAGACAGATTTCCCAGTTTAAACCATCACTCGGAGAGCAAATTCTCCCTCCACCTTTTTGTCCTATCCAGGCCCTTAATAGATAGGATGATGCCCACTCACATTAGGGAGGGAAACCTGCTCTACTCAGTCTCTGATTCAAATGTTCATCTCCTCAAGAAAACAGCCTCATAGACACATCCCAAAACGATATCTAACCAAATATCTGAGTATACCAGGATTCAGTCAAGTTCACACATAATATTAAATATCACTGAATAGGATGATCTCCCGTTCATTGATAACAACCAATATTCCCAAATAAAATTTTGCTTGCTCCTCTGAGCGTTGATTTTTTTTTTAAATCTCTAAAGGGGATATGAAACTCTTGTGTTTGTTATTAAGAATGAATGGCATTATGTCCACAAAAGATTTGGTCTATACCCTGTATCCAATAAACCATACATATATTCTTTCAGCAAGTCGGAAGATTTTTAAGACACCTGGGACCACACCAGTAAGAAATTGTGATCCCCCTATATTAAACACATTTCCCCTTAGGAAGTCTTCCCCTTAGGCTGTCACAGTAGCTAAAATACCAACATTAATCATTTCTCTGAACAAAGAACAATTCTTCTATTGAAAGACAGACTCTTTCGAAATGTAACTAAAATAATGCAAAGGGTCTGACTGTCAAACCATACTCATAAGAATCAGATATCCTTTCTAGTATCAAACTCATTTTTAGTCAAAAATGAGAAGAGTACAGAAAATTGTGAGGCACAGGCAAAGCATGCAGAAACCTAGAACTGTCAGATTCCTCCTTGGAGCATAACGATAAACTCTGGCCCAGACACGATATTTGAAGACTTAAATAATGCATACCAGGGCATCAATTATAAAAAGAGAGCTATTTCAGTTATTAAAGATTAATACTTTTTACCTAAAAAATTATGAGATTGACACTGACGTTTTCCAGTAGGCCATACTCCATAAATTAACTCAACATTTATTTATCATGAACAACCTACACATACTCCATAAAAAGAATCCCAAGGATAAAGTAGTATTTCCACTAATTAATACTATCTGAAGATCTGATTAGTATGATTACAGGATTTAACATCATGATTTCTCCCTGAACATCTCTAAGACAGACACAGGTTACATATGAATTGCTATGTTTTTCCTAAAGTTAGGTAAAACTGATAAATAATTTCATTCATGTGTATCAAGATTACATTTATAGCTTCTTCCTTTACTGACACCAATTAGCATTTGTCATTGTTTTTGTTGGTGGTGGAGGTATGTGTGAATGGTACATGTGTGAAAGAGTTCTATTAGATAAAAATAAACAGTAGAGAAGTATACTGTATATATCTAGGGACCCCAATTATCTCCTTAAACTAATCAAAAATAATCCACTTACATCTTGGCCAGTGCCTGAGTAGGAAAAAATATTGTCTCCATACTGCTTTACATATCTATAGGAAAACGGTGGAAGAGGGAAATCAACGTGAATTGTAACAAAGGAAATTTTCCTGTCAAGGAAGTGACCTGATCAGAATGCGTCAGCCTCTGGAACTCAGCTGCTAGCATCAGCCTATTCTCGTGAACTAAACCGATCTGCTAACCAGTTCTCCTCTAAACTCTCAAAATGAGTAAGAAAATGAATCACGAAGGCCATTCAAACCTTTCCTTAGCCACCTCCCAGGACCTAAGAATAGTTAAATATTATTTCCATCAGTTTGGTTGACCTTAAGTTGCATGGATTTATACAATTGATAAGGACTCAATAGATTCTGAATCCCCAAAATTAGAGACCATTGATGTAAATTTATTATATTATTCTTTTTATTGTTCAAACAAAGGTGCTGGAAATTTTCCACCAAACTTAAAGCTAACTCAGGGTTCCTTGACAGAGTTCTGTTGTTTGGATGCATACTATTTAAAAGGCAACAGCATTTCAATTACTAGTGATAAAATGTCCTTTTTAAAGAAAATAAATCCTAAAGTTTAACATTTGAGCTAAAAAGATCAATTCTTTCTGGTTCTGCCACTGAAAAGAGTCATCACTGTTGTGGGGTAAGTCATATTAACCAAAGTTGTGGATGAAATCTCAAAATGTAAAGTCAATTTAAAATACCAGAACTTGAAAATACACTTGTTTCCATTTTTATATAAACTAAGAATCAGTCCCGAGGATGTTTTAATATATTCTGCAGTTTCATAATTATAGTAACAACAAAAAGTAAGAAGAGCATAACAGAGATAGGTGGGAAGAAGTGTGGGGATAAAAACTTTTATCACAAAAAAGGAACATGGAGTAACAAACACTGTATGTGATAAATAAAAATTTCAATGAGTAAATCAAAGAAAAAATGTACTAACTTTACTAAAAGGTGAGATTATATCCTAAACAACCACTTTTAACTTTAAATATTTTGAATGTTTGCGAAGAAGGGAGAATATAAACTACGTGATTAATTTATGATCTTATCATGAGAAAATAAAGGAGTTATGTAAAATTATTACCTATGTTGATTTTCACAGATCTGCATTCAAGAACACTGCATTATAGAATCAATAATAATAAGGCGGTGACTTATATTATTGCCATATCCTTTTGTCAGTGGAACTTCAAACATCTGAATCACAATTACCAGACCATTTACAACTTTTCAGATCCAAATATCTTTAAATTCAGTTTCACTACATCAAAGTTTAATAGACGAGGATATTTTAAAACTATTCTTCTATTATTTTTCTATTATTCTAGAAATAATAAAGAATAAATGGATCAAAAGGATACAATGGAAAAATCTTGGAAAAATCTTGATTTAAAAAAGCTTTGTTATGTGTTTAGCTTTGTGGCTTGGAGCAGAGCTTCTGAAGTGTAAGTTAATGTACATATACAGACTTCTTGAGACAATTTTCTTGTGAATGTTCCCTGTTAATTTAGATTCTTAGAATCTAATGTCACCTACATTTAAAAATATAAGTATAGGTATCTCATGTCCATACCTCACATAAATTAAAAAACACATGAGATTACCAATTGAATATAACAATTTAAAAATCAATAAAATTTAAATCAATAACATTAATTTAATGTGTTGGTTAATGCAGATTCACCAAAATGTATATGCTTATCCTATCCTATCATGGACCACTTGAAAAATTAATTATTACAACTTTTTTTCCCTCATTAAACTACTAAAAAAACTTGGCCTTGTCTTATCATGAATTCATTACGTGCATAATGAATCACCTTTTTTCATTTTACATTATCCTGAATAATTAAAGGTGCACATCACCAATATGAATATAAATGCAAATAATATGAGACTGACGCGCTAACGAGGCACCTATAAATGCAAATAATAAACATCAGAACTGACATTGCATGGCAAAATGCATTTATAGGTATTTTCTACATGATCATAAATTCATTAAATACTTTGAATAAAACAAAATTATAAAATTTAAGAATTACCATGAATTAAGTAATAGCAAAAATATGATTAGTCATCACCTCAGAGAATGAGTCACTTAACTTTTCTGAACATCAGATTCCTCATGTGTTAAGTGTATAAAAGGAAATGTGGACTTAATGATTGAGTAGGCTTTTGTTTTCTTTTTTCCATCCATAATTCAATAAAACACATTTAATATACATCTTTTGCATACCTAACCACCAATAAATGTGTAGGGTCTGAGATTTTACTCTACTTGAATATTGATTAAGTCAGCCTGTCATAGTTTTATGAATGCTGAATGACTTGGAATTCCTAGGACAAAGCCAAAAACCTTAATTACACATGGGCACAGAGAAATCCATGAACTACAAATTTACATAATTCTTTTTCAACCCAAATCTCTGGGGAAGACATGAAGTAGTCCAGATAGGTACTGAACATGCAGTATGTTTGAATTGTAGTTGAGGAATGCTGCATTTAGGGGAGTTAAATTTTTTATAATAGACCGCAAGCAAATCTGCCCTTCGCCTGGGAGGCAGACATTACCTTTGTTATCCTGGAGAGTACAAAAAATAAGCCCTTGCTCTGGAAGAAGACACTATCTTTATTTTCCAAAGCTGTTTGTTATAAAAATATCTTTGAGGAGGCAGTCTGGAACAAAAGGCTGTCAGATGCACCAGACATTGCACTAGACAGTTGGGAGAATGGATATGAATAATTCAGTCTTTAGTTTTTAAGGAGCTGACTAGTGATGGAGACCAACACCTAAATAGTTTTACTATAAAATAAGTGTTAAACAGTGCATTATGAATTAAGAGATTTATTTTGACATGGAAAGTACCATTGCATGGGGGTATCTGGAGATGGGGTTAGGTTTAGACTAGGTCATGAGAATGGGAATGCCATGAAAGGATTAGTGCCCATTTAAGAAAAGGAAAGCAGTGATAGCTCTCTCTCCATAAGCAAGCACCTAGGAAAGGCTGTATGAGCACACAGCAAGAAGGTAGCTCTCTACCTTACCAAGTCCTTACTCAAGTCCTTACCAAGAACGGAATTTGTTAGCACCTTGTTCTTCCAGAGCCGTGAAAAACCAATGTCTGTTGTTTAAGCCACAGACCAGTCTATGCATTTTGTTATAGCAACCTGAGCTGAATAACACAGTCAGTAAGCTGGCAATAATAATGGTGATGAAACATTCGGATCCTAAATAACATTCTAAAAATTTGAAATGCCTTATATAATGCAATGGTTTTAATACGTTCTTCAATATTTATCTATAAAATATATTTAAAACACTTCTCCTTAATTATTTTATACTGGCCATTTTAACTCAATTTGATCTGGAAAAATAAATTATACAGTACACCTCAGTTTGCAATGGACTGTAACTGCTTTTAAATTTCTAGTGAATCCTACCACAAAGGTAAGGCAGTTAATCTGTAAAATATCTTTTGATGTTTTGACATTGAAAACATTAGATAACTGTAAGGTACTATTCTTGATATTAATATTTATGCCATGATACTAAGTGGGGGAAAAGTATCACTTAAAAATTCATTGTAAGCCTGCTATCAGTGAGATTAAGAATGATAGTTCAAAATAATAATTCAGGGCTCATTTCTGTCTGTAAATACAAAATTTGAAAGTCAAATCTAATTAGAAAATGGCATCATCATTCTCACAAATGACCCATAACCTGGGTTGTGACTCTTTTTTCCTCTCTTTGCAGCTCTGGTCTCCTACAGCTTTATTTCCCTTCTGACATTTTGATTCTACCTATGGAAGTTTTCTCTGAAAAGAAGTGTCAATCCTAATTAGTTCTAAATTCCCCTTAGTAACATATTTTTGTGTTAAATTGGAGGTGGACAGAGGAGGAGGAATCTCATTTTAACAGAACAGACACCTGGTAATCAATTACCTAACTATAGCTATCACGTGGTTTTAAGCCACAGAAAGTCCTTCTGTGTATTTCAGAGATTCAAAAAAAATTTAGCAAGAAAAATGGCTTTAAAATAATTCTTTCGGTAATAACATTTAAATCACTTTAAAGGACATACCATTGAAGTTCTTCCACCTTTTCTTTCTTTTCTTTTCTTTTCTTTTTTTTTTTTAATTTTGGTAAATTTCCAGTGCTAATAACTTTCCCTAGACAACGTTCTAATTCACCTGTTTTGTAAAAAGCTTATGCAAATAAAGAGATTGCATGTTCCCCTTTTACCTTTAGGGAGAAGCTTCTGTGCTTTTAAAACTCTGTAATCGTTCTATCATCCTCTTTTCAACTAAACCCATTAAATTTAAATAAATCAGTTTGAGGGTAGGAAAGAGTTTTGACTACGTAAGATGCATTATGACACTTCAGAGTTAATTTGGGTTTTAATTTAGCTTCATTATATAGACAGTGATACTCTAGGCCTGATATTCAATTCAGGAGCAGGCAGTAATGGATCTCATCCCTACAGCACCGAGCAAATGTATATACTCTAGGACAACATAAGAAATCAATTATAGTATTAAACATATGACTCATGACATATGTCAGCAATTATTAATGTGTTTTTTCCTTACCTCAAGAGGCTTCTCTTATATTAAACATGAAAGAAAGCGAAGGATATTTACACACAATTATGGGAAAAGCTGTCATCCACAAGAAAACTACCGGGTCCTCTTTTATAACTTTCATTTTGATTTAACAAGAAGTTACCAAGAGAATACATATAGGTCCCATGCATTCTATACCCTTTTTCCCCAAGATTAGGTCTTCCACAATTATAAAAGAATATCAAAGCCAGAAAATCGGTATTTGTACAGTGAATGTTTAAAAGTTTTATGTCCTTGGGCGCCTGGGTGGCTCAGTGGGTTAAGCCGCTGCCTTCGGCTCAGGTCATGATCTCAGGGTCCTGGGATCGAGTCCCGCATCGGGCTCTCTGCTCAGCAGGGAGCCTGCTTCCTCCTCTCTCTCTCTGCCTGCCTCTCTGCCTACTTGTGATCTCTGTCTGTCAAATAAATAAATAAAATCTTTAAAAAAAAAAAAGTTTTATGTCCTTTATCATTTGTGTAGACTCATGTAATCCTTAATACAATCAAGATACAGCTCTACTTTATCATCACAAAGATCTTCCACATTCTACCCTTTTATAGGCACATTGACTCTGTTTCCCCCTCGCCATCTATAATGGGTTGAATAACATACCTCAAAAATTCATTTCCTCCCAGAACCTAAAGAATGTGCCTTTATTTAATACGGATTTCTACAGAAAGAATTAGTTTAGGATTTTTAGATTTTAAAAAAGTGCTATATTTTAGGATAACTTGTGCCCTTATAAGAAGAGGAGTAGATACAAAAAAGCCCAGGAAAGAAAGTCACATGAAAACAGACAGAAACTGGAGTTATACAGCAACAAGCCAAGAAAAGCCAAGGGTTGTCAGCAGACACCAGAAGCTAGGTGAGTTATAGAACAATTTCTTTCTCAGTGACTCCAGAGGAAATGGTGGTGACACCTGGATTTCAGGCTGCTAGCCTCCAGAACTGGGTGGATAAATTTCTGTTATTTTAAGCTGCCTAGTTAATGGTACAGATATCCCCTGCTCTTTGGAAGTTCAACTTGTGCCAGTCTGTCTTTATTTTATTTTATTCTGGTATATTTAACATAATGGTGCTTATTAGTTTTGTGGGTACAATATAGTGATTCAGCAATTCTAGAGGATTCTCAGTGCTCATGATGATAAGTGTACTCTTAACCCCTTCACCTATTTCACCCATCTCCCCACCCACCTCCTCTCTGGATGCCGCTACACATTTCTAAAGGAGCTACATTAAGTACCTGTTTTTGCTAAATGAAAGAAATCCAAAGAGAGTTTTCTCTTAAAGGGAAAAAAAAAAAAAAAAGAAAAAGGAAAATTGTATTCAGCATTTGTTTTGGCATGAGCCCTTATAGAGGCAACACACACCTGAGCAGGAAGCGTGTCGCCAACCTCCCTCCCTGGTCACTACAATCAGCATCAATCTACCACAGCTGTGAACTGTGTGAGCATTTGTGCTTTACCTCGATTGATTTTGTGCAACCACTAGTCAGATGTGTCCTAGGTATCAGAAAAGCCTAAGAGAGGTTTTTGGAGGGGGATCTGGAAATGCTCAAAAAGTTTCCCCACGTATATTAAAGGTAATTGCTTCTTCACTTTTCACCATTTGGACTTAAGAAAGGTTTCATAGGAACACTCTTCTTTTGGATAGCAGGGAAACCTCTACTTTGTTACAGGAGCCGTAGGAAACTAAATAGACCATTCTTAAATCCTGACTACTAATAATATGTTCTTCATCTTTATAATTTTATCACTTAGAGAATGCTACATAAATGGAATCAAACAGTATGTGACCTTTGGAAATGGCTTCTTCACTCAAAATAACACCCTTGAGGTTCATCCAAGTTGCTGCACGTATCAATAGTTCATCCATTTTATCATGGAGTAGGATTCCACAGGGTAGCTGTCCCAGAGGCTGTTTAATCATTCCTCTCTCCAGGAATATTTTGAATGCTTCTGGAGTTTGGCTATTATAGCCAAACTTATTATATTATATTATATTATATTATATTATATTATATTATTATATTATATATATTATAAAATATTATATTATATTATTATATTATTATATTATATTATATTATAGCACAGAACTGCTATGAACATTCACAGGCAGATTGTAATGTGCTTTAATTTCTCAAAAATAAGTGTCCAGGAGTCAGATTGTTGGGTCATATGATAAATGTCTGTTTATCTATTTTTTGAAAGAAACTGACAGATTATTTTTCACAGCGACTATGCTATTTTATGTATGTTTCATTTTGTTGATGTAATGGATGTAAGTCCCTAATGGCTAGGGAGGTTGGACATCCTTTCATGTGCTTACTTTCTATCTGTATATCATCTACAGTAACATGTCTCTTTATCTTCTTTGCTCATTAGCTAATTTACTTGACTTGGGTGTGTGTGTGTGGGTGTGTGTGTGTTTTGTTTGTTCCTTAAGAGTCAAAGGACAAAGGTAGAGAGAAAAGTGTAGACCATATCCTGAGGACCCAAACAGGGGTGATTTCGCTAGTGGTTTTTTTTTTTTTTTTTTTTTTTGCTTCATATATATCAGACTAAATGGATGAATACTGGTGAAGGCACCCATCTAAAAAAGTCAATGGGTATAGAAAGAAAGAGAGAAAGATGGATGTTTCTCTCTGGTAAAACAACCCATAACAGTGCAGGCTAGCAAAAGAGAAAATTTTCAATGATAACCACTCTACTTTAGGCAAGCACCAAAGAAAAAAAACAGGGGTGGGGAGAGGGCCCCACTACCAGCCCTCTCCCCAAGTCCAAGGGGAAAGCCTAAATGTCCATATTTATCAGAATGTGATGGCTCACCAAATTTCCATAAGGGTGATGTAAGAGTATGCAAATATGACTTTCATCCAAAATGAGTGGCAGTGAGCTGCTGTGATGTCAGTAGAGGTCACATGGGAGGCCTATACATTTTCCCCCATGTGCTAGGGATGTATTCCTCCTCTCTACAAAGGGATAGTTTCAGAGGAGGCCTCAGGAAAACCAGGATTTCCATGACTGCTAGCAGTGATAAGGATCTCCCATATGATTGTCCTCTCACATAGGACACCGGCAACAGGTCTAGTAGGGAAAGGTCTAGTAAAGCCACAAAGCAGCCTGGGTAGCTACCTACCCAGCTGTGAGGAGTCATTCTTTCCTGCTCAACCCTGGATGCCAAAGTTTTAAAAACTTAATGAATGGGCTCAGCAGCTGAATAGAGAAGACAAAAGTAACAGTAGCCATTAGTAACAAGGTATCACCTTGAGATGATACCACCCCCAAATTTATCCAATCTGAATGAGAGAAAACAGGCTAAAGGGAAAAAAAAAAAAAAAAAAAAAAGATGAATAGAGATTTAGAGACATGTGGGAATATAATGAAAGATCTAACATTCATGTTATTAGAGTCTCAGAGTGGAGAGGAAAGATCCTGGGCCTGAAAAGGTATTTGAAGAAATAATGGCTAAATATTTCCCATATTTGGCCAATGACATAAAGCTCAGGTTCAGCAGTTGAGAGAACCCTGAACAGGACAATACAAAATAAATGCAAACCATTACACATCAGACACACACCTAAAAAGTAAACATCAGGAAAAAAAATCTTGAAAGCAGTCAGAAAAATAAAAAGAGGAAAAGAAAAGAAAAAAAAACCCACAAAACACAAAAAACAAAAAACCTTACTACCAGAGGGGGAAAAAGAATTTGAATAAAGGGTTTGAATAACAGAGGGTTTCTCATGAGAAGTCACTGAAGCCAGAAAGAAGTGGCATATTTTTCAGGAGCTGAGGAAAGAAAAAAAAAAAAAGAAAAGAAAAGAAAAGAAAAAACAAAACAAAATAAAAACACATCAAATAAGGACTCTGTATCAAGTGACAATATACTTCAGAAATATAGTGTTGAGGGGGAAAAAAGTGCTGAGAAAAGAAACTAACAGGAATACTCTATCAAGTGAAAATACAATTCAGAAGTAAAGGGGGAAAAACAGAATGGAGGATTCTCAAAAAAATTAAAAAATAGAACTATGATATGATGTAGTAGTCCCACTCTGGGTATACAGCCAAAGGAAATGAAAACAGGATCTGAAAGAGATACAAGAACTTCCATGTTCATTTGCAGCATTACTCATAATAGCCATGATATGGAAACAACCTAAGAATCCATCAACAGATGAATAAAGAAAATGTGGTATGTGTGTGTGTGTGTGTGTATACATACATATAATGAACATTATATATATAGCATGAGAAAGAAGAGAATCCTGTCATTCGCAACATGGATGGACCTTGAGGGCATTATGCCAATTAAGTGAAGTAAGTCAGACAAAGACAAATACTGTGTATCATTTATATATGGAGTCTAAAAAACCAAACTCACCTCATGGAAATAGAGACTAGAATGGTGATTATCAGGGGTTGGGGACTGGAGGAAATAGAGGTTGGTCAAAGGCTTCAAGGAGGCAAACAAACAAAAAAGGGTAAATTAAGACATTCTCAGATGAAGGAAACCTAAGAGAAATGTTCTCCAGTAGATCAATATAAAAGAATGACTAAAAGAAATTATGTGAACAGACAGGAAAAAAGTAGGAAACGTGGAACAATAAAAAACGAGAAAGAGTAAGGGAAAGAGCAAAATATGGGAAAATACAAAAGATATTTCTCTTCCTTTTGAGTTTTCTTTTAAGATTACAATAGTCTCTGGGGCACCTGGGTGGCTCAGTAGATTAAAGCCTCTGCCTTCGGCTCGGGTCTTGATCCCACAGTCCTGGGATCGAGCCCCACGTTGGCCTCTCTGCTCTGCAGGGAGCCTGCTTCCTCCTCTCTCTCTCTGCCTGCCTCTCTGCCTACTTGTGATCTCTGTCTGTCAAATAACAAACAAAATCTTTAAAAAAAAATTACAATAGTCTCTAATGTATATTTCAAAGAAAATATTTAAGACAATTAAATTATAGGTGGAGGAAGACAAAAGGACAAAAGGAAGGAAAGGTTCTATAGTTAACTGAACTTTTAAAATGCTGACTCCATTAAAATGCAATATGATTTCAATATAAGATATAATACCAAGGAAACCAGTGGGGGGGAAAAGCATGTAGAGTAAGGGAAAGAGAGACATACATAAATCTCTATAGATCAAAATGAAATAAACAAAATGAAATTCTTAACAAGTGTTCCACTAACCAGCATGTATGTAGTAAAATATAAACAAACAAAAAGATACCTACCCCTAAAGAGAAAAAACAAAGAGAAAATAAGGTGGCAGATTTAAGTCCTAACCCATCAAAAATTACATTTAAATAAGCCATGTAAAAAAGAAGGGCAACACTGATTTTTAAAAAGGATCCAACAGGGGAGCCTGGGTGGCTCAGTGGGTTAAATCCTCTACCTTCAGCTCAGGTCATGATCTCAGGGTCCTCTGGTCCAGCCCCACATCTGGCTCTCTGCTCAGCAGGGAGCCTGCTTCCCCCCACCCCCGACCCCCTTCTCTCCCTGCCTACCTCTCTGTCTCCTTGTGATCTCTGTCTGTCAAATAAATAAATAAAATCTTAAAAAATAAATCTTAAAAAAAGGATCCAACAATATGATGTCTATAAGAAGTTCTCTTTAAATATAATGATAGGGGCTGGCTTTTGAAAACACAGGGTGAAAAAAAATATTAATCGAATAAAGCAGGAATGAGAAGGTTTTTATCCAGATAAAGTAGATTTCCAGGCAAAGAAAGTTCCTGGGGCAGAGAAGAACATTACATAAAGGTTAAAGGACTAGTCCATATATAGCCATCCTAAATGTGTATCCAACCAAATGATAGTACTGAAAAACATATGAAGCAAAATATGACAGAAACAAAAGCAATTCCACAATTATATTTAGAGACTTAAAAACACTTATCTCCACAACTGATGGGACTAAGATGGAGAATAAGCCAGCAATACCAGCAACAAATAGGATCTAGTCACATTTACAGAACACTCCTATCAACAGCTTTTTCTTTGCAATAAGCAAATTCCCATATATGCTGGGCCATAAAACAAAGCTCAACAAATGTTAAGGAATTAAAATAATATAGAGTGTGTTCTCTGATCATAGTGGAATCAAACTGGAAATAAATAACACAAAGATAACAGGAAAATCTCCAATTGCTTGGGACTAAACAATGCACCCTACCTAGATAAACAAGGTGTCAAAAGTGAATTCTAAAGACATTTTTTTTTCAAAAATACATGGAACTGAATAAAAAAGGAAACAAACAAGCAAACAAAAAAGAAAACAACTATATCAAAAACTGTTGGAGCTAAAGTAATTCCCAGAGGGAAATGTAGAACATTACAGGTCTATAGTAGAAAAGAGGAAAATCTCAAAAAATTCAAACCTCTTAATGAACTAGAAAAAGAATAATAAATTAAAATACAAAGCAATCAGAGGAAGGAAATAATAACAATAAGGGCAAAGAACATTGGAATTGAAAAGGAAAAGGCAATAAAGAAAATCAACAAAACAAAGGATACCACTGCAAAACCCTACACAAACAGGACCAAAGCATGGTAAAGTAATACTACAAGCAACTACTCACATTTGGCAACTTAGATGTTATGGACAAATCCTGAAAAGTACAAAAGGCCACAATGTGTGAAATATGAAACAGATCATTTAAATAGCACCATGACTATTCAGGAAATTGAAATTTTAATTTAAAGATGCTCAAAAAGCAATCTCCAGGCCCAGATGCTTTCACTCACAAATTCCACCAAATACTTAAAGAAAAAGTAACATCAATTCTGCACAATCTCTTCCAAAAATTAGAGGGAACATTTTCCTATAAGGATTTTATGAAGTCCTTATCATTTTTCAAAACCAGAGAGAGACAATACATAAAGAGAAAAATACAGACCATATCCCACATGACTCTGGATGCAAAAACTCTTAAAATATTAGTAAATGTAATTCAGCAATAAATAAAAAGTATGAATTATGACCAAGTGGTGTTATTTCCAGGAATACACAGCTAGCTCAAAATTGGAAAGTTAATTAATGTAATCCATTATATCCATAAGCTAAAAACGAAAACATAATATCAACGGAGGCAGACAAAACATTTACAAAAAATGAAAAACTATTCATGATAAGAGAAACTTACTGAAAAATATAAGAGAGAGGTCCACAAGTTGATAAAGAACATCTTCAAAAACCATAAAATAATCACACTTACTTGTGAAAGAAATTTTTCCACCAAAGGTCACAAGGCAAGAGTGCCCACCGTCATCAACGTTCTTCAAGATGTTCTTCATGTTCTAGTCAATACAATAGGGCAAGAAAAGGAAATCAAATGCACACAAATTAGACAAGTTCAAATAAACCCCTCTTTTTGCAGATGATATATCATCCATGTAGAAAATTCTGCATAATGAACTTTCAGAACAAATAAGTTAATTCAGCAAAGTCACAGTATACAAGATTAACAGACAAAAAGCGACTGGTCTTCTGTATCTTTGAAACAAATACTTGGAAACTGAAATGAAAAACAATACCATTGTCGCTAAGTGCAAGGAGGAGAAAAAAGAGCGCACTGAGGCATCATCAATTGTCCACACACCAAAAGTTCCAGAGGGCTGCTTCCCGGAGACTTCACCGTAAGCCCCATTGCAAGACATTGTGGACCCATGGAGAGTGCCTGCACCTGACCATGAGGAGCTCCAGCACGTGCAAGCAGCCGATCCTGCACCTGATCCCGAGATCCCAGTGGTTGGTGTCTGGAGGAGGTCTCACCTGGACAGTCAGGTGGAAACCCTGCATGGAGGAGCTATGTGGACCAAAGTGGAGCTGAGTACTCGGGGCCATGCTACTATCACAGCTCCCTCCCCAGGCAACCGAAGGAGTATAGTAAGAAAAAAGGTGAGTATTTTTGTGTAAATTGAACAAAACGTGAACATGGGACTTGCATTTTGGAAATTCTAAAATAAAAATGAAATAAGATCTAAATAAATGAAATACGATCTGAATAAATAAATTGAAGCATTATACATGGATTGAAAGGCTCATAATAGTAAGAATAATCAATTCTCAGTTTATATATAGTTTTAATGAAATTCTCAAAATTCCATCAAATTCTTTTATAGATACAGACAAGATGATTCTAAAACCCCATCCAGACTCTAATGCTAAGGTCTCACTACGTGTTCCCACATATTCTAAGAGCAAACAGAACTACATCTTGTTTTGGCATCAGAACCTGTGGTTCTAGACACAGCCTCTCGCCTTTCATTTCTTCATTGTAAATCAAACACGATCCCACTGCCTCTTACAAACCAAGGAGGAGGAAGCTCTAGGAAGACTCCCCGAGACCCTCCTCAACTGACTTGAAGTTTACAATAGTAAACTTGTACGTTTACTATACTCTTTAAAGAAATTGTTTTTCTCATATAGAGCTTCTCCCGTGTTTATATTTGGGTTTTAAAACCAGCTCCTGGTTTTCTCTTCTGCAAGTTCTATTATTTATGTGGTCTAGCACCTCATGTTGGGAATTTCTTGGGACTTTTAGTCAAAATTATCATGAAACTTCCCATTTTAGAATTGTATTTTAGAGAAATAAAATACGTAATAATTCAAATATGAAGAAGACATACAAAAAAAATGTTTTCACCACATCCTATACAACCTCCCCATATATAACCACTCTTCACAATGTCTTATGTTATATACACATGGGTACCAACATCTGAGTACTGTATAAATAACAATATGTGTTATGTGCCACAGATTATTTTGCATCATGCTTTCTTCACTCAAGGAGATATTTACCAATTTTTCAATATCAGCACCAGAGATTTATTTCAAATTTTTAGGTCCTTATGGTACTTCCTGGTATGAATATAGCCAGTCCCCTATTGCAGGGTATTTAATATTTTTGTCTTTTGATATTACAAATACTGCAGCAATAAAGAACTTTTTATGTGTTTTCTAGGACATATATACAGGCTTATTTCATATGATAAAAAAACTAAAATTAAAATTGTTAATTCAAAGGATATTGAGATTGTATCTTTTGATAAATATATTGCCAAATTGCTCTCAAATTTGTCAGGCTGATTTATATTTACAGCAATGTCACCTGTTTTCCTACACCCCTGTAATGCTGTCTGATCAACCACTGGACTTTAACAATGTAAAAGAAGAAAAGCAATACCTCCTCCTCATTTTAATACAAACCATGTCCTTTCTGTCACTTCTATTTGGCTGTTAGTTCTTTTTTTCTCTTTATGATTTGCTCAAAGTCTGGCTATATGAAGCCTACCACTTAGACTGAAACTTTTCCTCTAATTTATATTTTATATTACCTTTTCAGGGTTTTTTGCTTTGCAGTAATTTTTGTGACTTATTTTTTTAAGATTTTATTTATTTATTTGACAGAGATCACAAGTAGGCAGAGAGGCAGGCAGAGAGAGAGGAGGAAGCAGGCTCCCCACTGAGCGGAGAGCCCGATGTAGGGCTGAATCCCAAGACTCTGGGATCATGACCTGAGCCAAAAACAGAGGCTTTAACCCACTGAGCCACCCAGGCGCCCCGTGACCTATTTTTAATAACTTTTTTTGTTCTTTACAGATTCTAGGAATTTCGTCTTGTTTATAAATGCTATTACTACCACATATACTTATGGTGTTAATGTTCACACATATTTAATTTTATAAATCAATATATTTTATCTTAAGTAGTATTGAAACTGCACCAGAAGGCACTCCTACTCCATTCGTTTCATTTATGTCCAAAGAATACCTAAGAGAAAACAACTTTGAAACAACCTGCATTTATGGATAAAATAAAGATCATTCTCTAAGTTCTAGATTTCTGACTCAATTCTCTGTAGATTTTAGGCTGTTAGAAAACCATGATATGTGAGACACCTGGGTGGCTCAGTTAAGCATCTGCCTTTGCCTCAGGTCATGATCCTGGCATCCCAGAATGGAGTCCTGCATTGGGTTTCTTGCACTGGGAAGCCTGCTTTTCCCTCTGCTTGCTTCTCCCCTGCATGTGCTCTCTCTCTCTCTGACAAATAAATAAATAAAAATCTTTTTTAAAAAAGGAAAAACATAATATGTAATAATAATTGTATTCTCTATCTCTATAATATTTTGTATATTGAAATTACTTAAACATGTATTACCTAAATTACTCCTGATAATAAGTATATAACAAGTGAGTCTAATATAATTTTTTCATTTCCTTACCTCCTTCCTTCCTTCCTTTTTTCCTTCCTTCCAGAAAAAGAGTGCACAAATTGGGGAGTGGGGAGGCAGAGGCAGAGGGACAGAGAGAATCCCAAGCAGACTCCTACTTCAGTACAGAGTCCAATGTGGGGCTGATCTCATGACCCTGAGATCACGACCTGAGCCACCCAGGTACCCCAACTGTCTTTATTTTTTAATTATTTTTTTTCTTTTGAGATAATTATAGATTCACAGGTAATTGAAAGAAATAATACAGAGGGATAACATGTACCCTATCCAGTTACCCAATGGTAACATCTTATAAAATTAGAGTATAATACCACAGCCAGGTACTATTCTTATTTCACAATGGAAATATACTTAAAAATGTCTTGCATTGGTAATCAATAATCCCCAAATAGGCAGAGAACCAATTAGATGAATGCCAGAAAAGTCTATTTGCAAAAGGGAGGGAAAAACAAGGCAGAAAATCAAGAAATGTGTATAAAAGGAAATGTCTGTATGAGGAAATCTATCACATACTTCTCAAAGACACAAAGGAGAATTGAACAAATGAAAAAACATGCTATTTTCTCATATCAAAGACTCAACATCATAATGACAACTATTTGTAAACTTAATACCAACAAATATGCTATTGGGTTTTTAAAATTTTCTTCCTAGAACTAGTTAGTTTGTAAGTTTATATGAAAAACTAGTAGTAAGAATCATCAAGAAATTTTTAAAAGAGAACAATGAGAACAGATAAGTTCTACCTCTAGCCAAAGGAATATTGTGTTTTAGAACATGGATAGGTAGCATGAAGCAGAATAAAAATATCTAATAACAGACACCAGAAAATTAAAACAAGATTATAATATGGTCAAGGTGGCATTTCAAACTAGTAAGGAAAAGGTAGACTTTTATATAAAAAATAATGTAACAACTTCATTTCTTCAGAAAAACAGTTAAAATTCGGTCCATTCCTCACATCAAAAATAAGCATAAATTCAAAATAGATTTCTTTTTAAAGATTGTATTTATTTATTTGACAGAAAGAGATCACAAGCAGGCAGAACAGCAGACAGAGAAAGAGGGAGAAGTAGGCTCCAGCTGAGCAGAGAACCCAATGCGAGGCTTGATCCCAGCTGGGTTCATGACCTGAGCCAAAGGCAGAGGCTTTAACCCACTGAGCCACCGAGGTGCCCCCAAAATAGATTTTTAACTCAAAAGAAAAAAAAAAAGTAAAACTAGAGAAGTATTAGAAGTAGGTAAATTCCTTTTAACCAAGAGTTAGAGAAAACTCTTCTTAACTATGACTCACAATTCAGAAGAAATAAAAAAATGTTTGGAAGTAAGGTCCAGAGAAATGAAAAAAAAAAAAAAAAGAAAGAAAGAAAGGAAGAAATGAAACCTTTGGGTAGGCAAAGCAAATGACAAAATGAGAAAAATATTTGTAACTTTTCTCAGAGACATAGTATTGGTATTCCTAATACATAGAGAGGTGATAGAAATTAAGTCAAATGCCAACAGTTTGGTAAGAATATGGGTAAAATACATGAATATATAAATTACAGAACAATAAATGCAAACAGATTTTAAAGTCATATTTTAAAAATGCCCAATCTTGTGCATAATAAGCAAATAAATAATAATACGGGAAAAAAGGAAAAACTTTGTTTTTTTAAGATTTTATTTATTTATTTGACAGAGATCACAAGCAGGCAGAGAGGCAGGCAGGGAGAGGAGGAAGCAGGCTCCCTGCTGAGCAGAGACTGGATCCCAGGACCCTGAGATCATGACCTGAGCCGAAGGCAGAGGCTTTAACCCACTGAGCCACCCAGGCGCCCCCAAAACTTGTTTTATTAAAAGTTCAAAACATATTTTTTAGCAAAGCTGTAAGGAAACTAGAATGATCATTATTTTTCCAACGGGGATTCAAAATGGTACGACTCATAAGCAGGAGACCATACAATCTATAAAAACAAAAATGTATTTGCTCTCTAACTCAGGAATTTTCAGGAATATTTATCAACTGGTGAAGTTACAAAGTGACCCTTGAACAAAAATATTTATTGCAGCATTATTTTACATAAATAAATGTTGGAAGCAACTAAACTGCACTCAACAGATAACCGAGGAATGAAACACAATATCCACAATCAAGTACTCTGCAGTTGAAATTTTAAATTCAAATAGAAATAAGAACATTAATTCCATTAAAAAATACACAACTTTAACTTTATTCAATACAAAGTGATAGAAGTATTCTTATTTAATTCCATGCTACATTTCCAAAATGTCCTTTGGTTAATAAAAGGACATCTTTGATAAACATATTTTTCAAAAATGTATCATACATCTCTATTTTGAATTCTTAGGAAAACTACTAAGAGTAAAATAATTGGATGAAAGGATAAGAAACACCTTATAGTTTTTGACGTATATATCTAAATTTCCTCAAGAAAAGTTATACCTTTTCGTGCTTTCACCAACAATATATAGAAAATGCCAATTTGATAGCTCTTTTGCACATACTGTACAATCATTGAATTTGAATATTTACTAACATGTTGGGTAAAAAACTGGTACTTCACAGATCTCATCTGAATTTCTTTGGTGCTTAGGAAAATGGAATAATTTTTCAAAAATTTCTTTGACATTAATATTTATTTTTGAATTTCCCATCCGTGACCTTGGCCTGCCTCCCACCCACGTATTCAATTATTTTTATTTCAATTTTTATAAAGATTTTAATACTGAAAATATTTATCTGTCAAACATATTGTAAATTCATCCCAGTATGTCACTTTTATTTTTCATCTGCTCCTTTTTAAAATTATATTTTGTGAGGCACCTGGATGGCTCAGTCAGTTAAGTGTACAATTCTCGATCTCAGCTCAGGTCTTGATATTAGGGTCATGAGTCAAAATAAATAAATAAATAAATAAATAAATGAATAAAATAATTATATTTTGTGATTAATGCAAGTCAATTATATAATGTGAAAATTTCAAAGACCTGTACTTATAGTAGACAAATATAATGTATAAATAGATAAAGCGCACAAATTATAAAGCATAAAGGAATGTTCCTTATAAAAAAGAACTTGAAATTCAGATGATTGACTTACTTCTGGACTGGATTTATGGATGGAAAATATCTCCTTTCTTTGGGAATTTAAAATCAGTTTGGATACATTGACCATAGGAACTTGTGAACATCAACTTGGAACTCCATGAACCAATATCTTTATAGAGCGTGTAGTTTTTAAGTTTCCTGTGCATAAAAGCATAATTGAGGTTTACTTTCCAGAATCCACCTGATTTTTGTCTACATTTTTAGTTTCATGTATCTAAAAAAATATTGACTAATAGAGTAAATCTTCAAAGTGTAGACATTCTAATTAGTAAAGTTTTGCCTTATTTTGGCTTTCCCAGATATTGCCTCCTTTTAAAAAACCCAAATATACCTTCAAATGGACCATCTTTAAATTACTACAATTATGCTACATATGCTGAAAATTTAAAAAGAAGCATTTGGAGTTAATTTGAGTTAGATTAATTCTTGGAGTTACATTAAACATGGTTGCTTACAAATCTGACACGTTTTCATTAGATGGAAACTGTCTTCCTTTTGACATTACAGTGTTTAAGCCAGATTTATTAATTATACTTGAATTTGTAGAAGATTCCAATCAATCACTGTTCTAGCACAGGTCAGTTATTATATAGCAAGTGAAATGAAGTGTCAAACTCACAACCCTAGAGAATTTCAGGTCCCAGAAGACAGAGAACACTTGAGATACTAAAACTTGTCTAGAGTCTATCATTAAATTAGCAATGCTGCAACAGTTCTTACAGAAGTTATATTAGAATCTGGAGCTACCTTCAATATATAGATATTAAAGAAATACAGAATTTTTCATACCATCTAATCAGTTATGGCCTTTTAACTTTAATGAACCAGATCAGAAACTTAATTTTCATTCTATATCCCTTTCTTGTTTTTTAATTCTAAAGTTTTATAATAAAGTTTTAGGTCTTCGTATATCCTAAGCCACATCTAATGTATTAAGGTTTTGATTACCAGGGCACCTGGGTGGCTCAGTTGGTTAAGCATCTGCCTTCAACTCCAGTCCTGATTTCAGGGTCCTGAGATGGAACCCCATGTCGAGCTTCCTCTCCCTCTGCCCCTAACCCTACTTGTGCGCTCTCTCTCTCTCAAATAAATAAATAAAATCTTAAGGGAAAAAAAAAGATTTGGGGGCATCTGGGTGGCTTAGTTATTAAGCATCTGCCTTCAGCTCAGGTCATGATCCGAGGGTCCTGGGGGGCTCTTTGGTGGGAAGCCTGCTTCCCCCTCTCCCACTCTTACTTGTGTTCCCTTTCTCACTGTCGCTCTCTGTCTCTTAGTCAAATAAATAAATAAAATATTAAAAAGAAAAGATTCTGGTTATGTAATTTCGGATGTCTGTCTCACCTTCTTTTTCACTTGACTTTGTACAGATTTAACATTTGTTCCCGCTGCCAACTCAGATCCTTCTGATGTTTTTCAGGCTCGACGATTTGGGGATTTTTAACATGTTTTGTATTCAATTTTTATTATTAAAATTAGAGAGTAGAATTCAGGATATCTAGCAAAGAAATAAATTTTATTTTCCACATTGCATTTCTAGGCACAGCCATTTCAATGGGTATTTGAAAGACGGATTAGGGAATTGTAGCTGTGTTAATTGATCTGATTCTCCAATTAGCAGGCTAGACATCTGGCCATTGACTTTTTTCCTTCCAAGAATTTTGGCTGTTGGGTAACAGAAGGAATGCACTCACTGTGGGAATAGTGAACATTACATTCTGAGAGCGACTGCATCATCAGTGCTATCTCAGAATAAATCTGGCCCCTTCATGTTGCCTGTGTTGCTGTGGATGTCTCTCAGGCCTGGTTTGCTAGCCAGAGTATTCAAGTCAATGGGAATCCTTGGGTAACTAGAGGCAAGGCTGTCACTTGCATTGTACATTTGTTTATAATATTTATGCTTAAAGGTGATATTCCTATTCAAAAATGAGACTCATTCAACTGTTTTGCAATTATTTCATCTTTTCTGATTTAATTTTAAATGTATATAAAATATATTTTGTATAAAACATTTTATCATTTTTTAAATTTTGCTATGAGATCTTGGAGATTTTTTTTAAAGTTTTTATTTAAATCCTTATTAAGTTAAAATATAGTATTATTAGTTTCAGATGTACAATACGGTGATTCAACACTTCCATACAACACCTGGTGCTCATCACAAGTGTCCTTAAACCTCACTGCCTATATTATCCATCCCTCCAACCCTTCCCTGCTGGTAACCATCAGTTCATTCTCTATAGTTAGGAGTCTGGTTCTTGGGTTGTCTCTCTTTTTTCCTCTTTGCTCATTTGCTTTGTTTCTTAAACTCCACATTTGAGTGAAATCACATGGTATTTGTTTTTCTCTGACCAACTTATTCCGCTTAGCGTAATACTCTAATTCCATCCACATCATTGCAAATGGCAGTTTTTATCACTTTGGAAAAACAATCATTGCTGGGGCGCCTGGGTGTCTCAGTGGGTTAAGCCTCTGCCTTTGGCTCAGGTGGTGATCTCAGCGTCCTGGGATCCAGCCCCCGCATCCGGCTTTCTGCTCAGCGGCGAGCCTGCTTCCTCCTCTCTCTACCTGCCTCTCTGCCTACTTGTGATCTCTCTCCCTGTCAAATAAATAAAATCTTTAAAAAAAAAATCATTGCTGCTCCATGTACAGAACAATGTACTCTTTCTTTAAAGGATATTAATATGAATTGAACTGAAATTTCTCTTATATAATTTCTCTTAATATTTTAGCTAAACTTATGTCAATATGTCTAGATCCTTTGTATTTTATTGTTATAAATTTCAGAATATGTAAAATACTGTTAATAAGGGGCTCTTTTTTGTGCAGTTTAATAGAGATGCCTTTAGTTTAAAAAAAATAAGTAATATCTTTATTATTATCCTGTACATATATTACTTTTCATGTAACAATTTTTTTATTTTTTAGCTTACCATGAGCTTTTTTTTTCTATTCTGATATTTTTAGATTTTGTAAATGGTTTTTGAAATATTTATAAAGATGAGATGAAATTTATAACTTTTCTTCATATTGGCCCATTCTTGCATTCTATTCCACCATAGTAGGTTAGTTCTAAACTTCTGTGAATTGGGGGTGATTATTTTTTAATACAAAGTAATAAGATTGATCAATATTTATGCTTCCCGTATTTTCTTTTCCAGAGTTTTGTTCAGAGTTATGCAGGTGTTATGGAAAGAACTAAAAGTGTTCATACTTTTTCTGTTTTAGCAGAGAATTCGCAACAAGGGCAAGTGGTGCCTTTAAAGTTATAAAATAAAAATTCACCTCTTGGGCTTTTTGGGCAAAGAATCTTTGCTTGAGCAATAAAGAGTATGAAACTGAAAGGGCATACAACGATGACTGGATTTTTTTTCCCCTCAAATCACATTCTCGAACCAAGCTTCCACCCAGTCCAGATCCACAGATCTCAGTCCTCTGAAAGAAAGGGAATAGCAAGGCAGGACAGTGGTTAAGGACAGTCTTTGGAATCAGATACATTTAGGTTTGAATGCCAGCTTTGATCTTAAAAACGTGATTTATCTTCCTAAGCTTCAGTTCTCTATATGTAAAATAGAATAAAAAATACCTTGCAGTATACATTTCTATTCAATTTATATTCAAATAGTACCTTACATTGGGGATTAGTGAAGGCTTTGAAGAGAAAGCATTTTGCTCTTTTGCTGTTTTTTTCTTTTTCAAGAATTTATTTATTTATTTGAGAGAGAGCATGAGGGAGGGACGGTCAGAGGGAGAAGCAGACTCCCTGCTGAGCTGGGAGCCCAGTGTGGGATGGATCCTGGGACTCCAGGATCATGACCTAAGTCCACGGCTTTCACCCAACCGAGTCACCCAGCTGCCCCTTGTTTGCTATGTTTTTTAAGAAATCCAAGAATACCAAGTCTCCCCCTAAGAGTCGATTAAAAATTAGTTACCCATCAGGTAATTCTTAAAAGAACTGTATTTTGCTACACTGTCAACAAATGTATTTTAAATGCTTGGTCCATACACTTACTTATTTTTTTAAAACTAAAGGCATCTCTATTAAACTGCACAAAAAAGATCCCAAATATTTTTTGACCAAAGACTATCATTTTTAGACTGATTGAAGATCTCTATATTAATGCAAGCTGCTGTTGTCACCAAAGAAAAATGGGTCATTAATCTTTTTTTAATTTCTATCAACAAAATGGATATAATCCTTTGAAATGGAAAGATACAATCCAAGTTCAGATTGGGATACCAACATAAGGTTTCTCCTTTGAAAAACTGCAATATAAATCCCACAAAAAGGAAGCTAAAGGAAACCAACAATGGTGCTGATATTGTTATTTATTTATTTATTTATTTATTTTTTTTAAAGATTTTATTTATTTATTTGACAGAGAGAAATCACAAGTACACTGAGAGGCAGGCAGAGAGAGAGAAGGAAGCAGGCTCCCTGTTGAGCAGAGAGCCCGATGCGGGACTCGATCCCAGGACCCTGAGATCATGACCTGAGCCGAAGGCAGCGGCTTAACCCACTGAGCCACCCAGGCGCCCTGATATTGTTATTTAAATGCTGTATGTTGATTGATGGCCATGTAAATATTTGAGTGAAGACAACAGTAATTAGATAGTTCCTATCTTGTCTTCAATATCTGAAATTTGTGCAAAGAATGCCTACAAATGAGGAAGAAAATTAAAAAATGGTCAAAATTATGGTGTATATGATTCAACAGTCCATGTGTTAAGTAGCAGATTGCAGTGGAATGTAGTGTTGCAATTCCACTTCTAGTTTGTAGTTTTGCAATCCAGGAAAACTCTTGCAACAGTGCAAAATGGAACATGAACAAGAATACCTATCCTATTATTGTTTTGATAATAAAGAGATAAAAGCAACCTAATTGCAGCAGATGCTGTTGATACCCTGACCATCTCCCCTTTATAAGGCTTTTTGTGTACCTGTCTCACAACTGCCATGGGTATTGGTCACTAAACACTTCACAGCTGCACCTTTCTCCAGAGACTCAACCTTGGTTGGGAGAAACTTGGTGGATAACTCAGGAGATGCCTACAAGTTTTGCAAACCCAACTTTGCACTCATTTTCCTCTATCTAGTTCTGTCTCAAAAGTCATCTATTAGCCTAAAGATGACTAACTGATGTGGAAATAAATAACCCAGATTCTTCGTCTCTGGGTGGGGCAACCTCTACAGTGTAATTCACACTTAAGAGCCCCTTGGATCAGGCTGAGGCTAGATGAGTCCTGAAACCACTTCTTTACCTGCTTTCTTCACTCCCTTACAAGTTTCTCCTTCGAGCAGTCCCTCAATAAATGATTTACACAAAAAGTTTTATCCCAAACTCTGCTTCTTGGAAGCTTGAGATAAGAAATTATTGTCTCTGTTAGAAGAAGAATTCTTAACTGAATTATGACATATGCAATGATGGATTACTCCGCAGTGGTAAAAAGAAATGAATCTACCTATATAAAGCAATACAAATAATTTGCAAAAAGATAATTTTAGGTCAAAAACAAAGAAAAAACCTTACAGCCAATACCATCAGTGTAAAATAATCATGAAAAGAATACTCTCAATTTCTAATTAATTGTTTATTTAGAGTCAGGAAAAATGGGGTGTAAAACTTGAATTGGGTATGGTAGAAGAGAGATATAAATTAAAGCAATAAAAATTGTGCATGGATCAGTACTGAAATTGAATTTGAACTGAGGATTTTTCTACATGAATTTCATGACTGTCAAAAACAACAAGAAAAACAAAATAACAACATGGTGGTTGCTCAATGAAAATTTTTTACTCCCTAACCTATAGCTCATTCCTTTTCCCTTTCCTAATTAATGGACAAAAGTATATCTAAAAACACTGTTTAATGTGATGCAGGGCTTTCATTCCTAGTCCAACTTATTTTGTGGTTACACACATAAGAAAGACATTCAATTAGTAATGATTTTCTGAATTATATTTCCTTTCTATTTTTTCTATCCACTCACTGCTTTAGTAATTCCTCCTTTAGTAACTTTCTAGATTACTACAGATATATTATTAACTGGTGTTCTTTTTTTAATTTTTATTTTTATGTGATTGTTTACTATTTCTTTTTTTAAATTTAAGTTCAATTAGCCAACATATAGTACATCATTAGTTTCAGATGCAGAATTCAGTTATTCCTCAGTTGCATATAACAACCTTATCTGGTCTTCTTGATACACTGTTGGGTAAGTGGCATAAAGATGATTTTGAATGCTACAGTTGCTATTTTTGCATGTGGACACAAAAGCTCTTTATGTACCTTCTAGAGCACTATTCACTGACACATTGTCTCTAGACAACATTTTGCTATTTGGCTGCTACTGAAGAATTTGACCAATGTGTCTGCAATAAAATTTTCAGAATAATAGTATATTTAAATATTTATATTTTGAAAGTTTTTGGTAAAAACTTTGGATGCAGAAAACTTTAATAAAATGTTAATACTTTTATAAATAATGTTCCAGAAATTCTAGCAAAGAGACCAAGTCACTTATAAGGAAAGATTTGAAAGTGCTTTATAACTCTTTAGCTTAGATTCAGAAAATTAATATTCTCCATCAACAAAATGAGTAAAAGAAGTGGTAGCGATTGATACTGTAAGCAAGAGATGAGACAATGTGAAAGAATAATTCATCACTGTCTAATATTGTTAGGTTTTGATTGTGTGCATGCATACTTTCCTTTTCTTAAAAAGGAAACACCTTCCTTTGGAATGTATTATTCAACAAATTATGGCAACACTCAATACTAATATAATTTTTGAGATGTGATGGGGGAAATAAAACTGATTTTCTTGTACATAAATAAACAAATAAAAAGAATATAATTGTTGACTATTATAATTCGAGAAACTTTCTGTATCATCTTAATCACTATCATGATCAAAATAGCTGATAAATCACAGGGATTAAAGTATTGGATTCAAATGTATTGTATTGGCTTCATGTATTGGATTCAAATTGCTGACCTGTGTAAACTGAGTATTATCATCATATTGTTGATGTCTTTAAAAAGTCTAAAACTTGAAGAAATACGTTGAGCTTTCAGTAATTCTCAACAGATATAGATTCCACTGAGTACTTTTAATGTTGATTTTTTTTTAATGGAAGCCAATCTACATACTTTCTATAACTTAGTCTTTCAAATGTCATTCTTGAGTCCTGAGAGAAGAATCTCAGTATTATTCGCTCTGTGGTGGAATTATAATTATAGATCATGTCAGTAATTAAAGATCAAGTGCTGTATATGGAATAGACTCAGGTCACTCTGGATCTGACATATCTGACTGAAACTATCTGTGAGTTGTCATTAATAAATTTACATTAGAATTTGACAAAGAACTATGAATATGCAATTGGAAATGATTGGTTCAGAGATTTTATTTCTTTTTAATTTGGAAACCACGACAATTGTTTTCTGGGTGTCCTTGAACTACTAAAATTTTAAGCAAAGATGTGTATCAACATAGGTGCATTTACCAGGTAGATAGCCTATAGATTTTCATCAGACTCTTCAAGGTCTTGACCCAAACAACAACAACAACAACAAAATCTAACACATTTATTACATAACACCCACACATTCTGTCTCCCTCCCTCACTCTCTCTCCTTCTGTCTCTCTCTCAATCTGTTTCTTTCTTTGAGTTAGAAGTCCAGAAAAAAAAGTGGACATGCCCTAAATGGACTTGTCCTTGTTACATGGTTAAACAGGGCTCGGACTAAGTCCAACTCTCTGTTTTCTAGTCCAACTCTCATTTCCATTAAATCAATGGTCTTTCATTTCTTGTCAGTATTTGAAAGCATCAGTCTTGCATTATGGTAAGTACTCTACTTAGGGCATTATCAGATATACCAAATAATGATAGGAAGTTATACTCTCTTTAGTATTTAGATATGCATTGTAGCATTTTGCTTACTTAGGATCTGAAAAAAATAAGTTTCTTTCTTTCAACTCATAACTCCTCAAAAAAACTGCTAGGGATAAAATAAAACTGTCCTTTCCGCATTTTGATTAGTTGCCTGATAGGTTTTGGTAACTGAAACTAATTGAAACATTAACCTACATTTACCAAAAAGTAAGTCTGTTTTAATGAGAGTCACATTAGAATTTGATGGATGGTTATTAGATGTCAACCTTATACTTCTTAGTCTTAAAAAGCTGTCTTAAAGTAAATAGCAGGCCGTTGTATCAGAATAATAGTTCAATATATTTTAAACATACCCAATAAAGCTTACACCCCGCTAAAGCTCAAACTTCGGAGAAAGCACTTTCTTGTGTCTTTAAAAACTCCCAACATATTACCATTTTTCACTGTATCATATTCTTTCATCTTTTGTTTTCCTTATATCAGCCCCATTACATTAAGACTTCAAAATGATTAACTCATTCAAATCATCGATCCATCTTTTAATGACGTTATACACAAATTAGTTTTCATCATTCTAATGCACTTGTCATTATTCTTTTTTCCTTAAAATTGAAGTTGTTAAGCATACAGATAGGTGATATTTAGATCAAATAATCTTAATTCAGTTACATTATTCTTTCCAAAACTATGTAGCACTAATAAAAGAACACATATGGCTCAGTATAGAAGAAATTAAATTGTTGGGATGGAAGGACTGGGCAGGGGAGCATGTGTCTGAGCTTTTCTATAAACAATAATTTTAATATCTGGTATCTTCTTTAGATTCTTTTGCAAAGTTATTTTAAATGTGTAATATTTCCACAAAATTAAAATACAAAGGCACTATTAGCATATTATGCTGAATAGGAACTCCTTTATTTCATAACACAGATGGTGAACAAAACAGGAAGCCAAGAACTAAAAAATAGAAAAAACCCTTAGAACTTCCAGTATGACAAATAATACATATCATGGTACAATATATTAGCAATGTTTAAGTTACTTTAAATAAAACTCATAAAGAATTTTCTCAAGATATACTCTTTTAGAAAATTTCAAGTTACAATACATCATTGCTAACTATAGTTCCCAACACACATGCATACACACACACACACACACACACACACAGAGAAGGTAAACGTGTGGTGATAGATAAATTAGCTTGATTGGGGGCATCATTTCACAAAGTTTATGTATATCAAAACACCATGTTGTACCTCTTAAATATATAGAGTGACTATTTGTTAATAAAGTTGAAAAAATAAACTTAAATGGATTTAATATTGAATAAATAAGAGTTTTCTCAACAGTTGGACATATTTGAATTTTCACAGTCTATAAGTTATATTTATAGCATCCACACATTTCCATGTTACAAAATTTCCTATAAACAATATGAGTAATTCTTACTATCCAGGCTTGAAAAACACTGATAGCCAAAGACAAGGACCTACCTCTTTCTACATACCAATAGAGAAAGATACAGAATACAGGAAAGATGTCTGGATCTTTAATGTGAGAACCTGATACTGGAAGATGATCTCGATGCAGAATTGTTCAGTAGCTTCCCACCTGCATTAGACCTTGCATGAGTCTGAAGAGTGGAAGACTTCAGTTGGGTGAATAGTAGTGAATATAGTCATCATAAATAATGCTTCAAGGTATTTGTCACAAACATGTGATATGAAAGACACAGATAAACTAGCATACCATGATTTTTTGTTTAAGTTTGTAAGTAAAGGAAGTGCTAAATTTCAATTAGAGGTTAGGGAAAATAAGGCTATAATATTTTTCTCATCCAAGTTTAGTAATCTGTCAATTCTTTCCATAAAAACCAGCTTGAGTAGGGCACCTGGGTGGCACAGTCAGTTAAGAGTCAGACTCTGGGTTTCAGCTCAGTTCATGATCTCAGGGTCTTGGGATTGAGCACGCCCCACCCCTGCCCCATGTTGGGCTCTGCACTCAGCACAGAGTCTGCTTGAGACTCTCTCTCCTCTGCCCTTTCCTCTCATACCATGCTCTCTTTAAAATTAATAAATAAATCTTAAAAAAAAAAAAAAGCTTCAGAATACCTGGTGGTTTCTCACAAAGTATCTTAAGCATTCTACTAATATGCATAATAATAAACATTGTGATATTTTCTAGTTTCTCTTTACTTACAAATTACTGACACAAAAGGGACTTAAAATGGATAAAAAAAAAACCTTGCCAACAAAGGTTGGGGAAAATAACACTTTAAATCTACACAGCATCAATAAATAGTAGTTCACAAAATGATGACATAGTGAACTATAAGATTATACAAATCTGAATGGTTTCTTCTAGTAGTTGGGAATAGATAATTGAGAAGGGAATCTCTTAAGTAGAAATATTTTCACAAAAAATTGGCTAGTGAAAAAGTATAAAGGGCTCATCAAAATGATTTCCTTAAATTAACACTCAAGTATTTTTAATATGTTCTATTTTGTCTTATATGAAAAAGATTTGTCAGAATACATTTGTAATATTAAATATTTTATATTGAAGTGGGAATGATAGAAAGTAAATAAAATATCAAAATAAGAGTAACCAAACATACGTAAACAGCATATCAAGATGATTCTAATAGGAATACACATATTCAGGAAGGATTTACTAAATGCAAAAGATACTTTTTATGTAATAACTACCCTGCTTAACCATAAAAGTCTTTTTCAATGCCATTATCATAACTGTAAAACAAAACTAATTTTTTATAACTTATTCTGTTACATTCTAAGTTTTTAGAGATATTCTTAGTGTCTAATCTTGAGCTGGTAGCTAAAGATATTCCAGATTCTACAATGATTTCCCTCTACTTCTATAAGATTAAAAAAATGAAATACTAATGTTTAAATATGTGGATAAAATTAAGTCCAACAATTAGATTTTTTAGTTGTTTCATCACCCTATGTGATTGGATTTACCACTATGTTGATGCTAAGTATTGAGATAAGTGAGAGGTGGCAGACAGAGCAGAAGCTAAGCAAGTATTTAACCTGAAAAAGTAATGCAAATTCCTAATACTTGTGCCCAAATTCTGAGAAAGCCAGGTGTATATTGTTTCAGAGGAGAAATGCCTACCTCTAATACTGCAGAAAGATCTTGTAAGCACTGAATACTTCATAATGACTCAAGGATCCTGACTGAAACTATTCATTGTTATTTTACAACAAAGTAGGTAGAGCAGACATCTACTTTATATATGAAGAAACCGAGTCAAAAGTGAGACTTGTCCAAGATCAAACATTGGTTTACTTCTGGGGTCATGACTGAAATGAACTTTCTGGACTATCGGCCCACCATGCTTTCTTTCATATTGTGTAAGATATCAATAGATATGATGACAATCACGTAATTAACCTATCCTTTAGTGCAAATGAGTATATTAACATAAAATTTGCTTACAGTATAAACATTTTTGCTCAAATGAAAGATACTGGCCTAAACTATGATGACTCTTACTTTTTGTAATGATTCCTTTACACCAGGCATGATTTAGCTTATTGCTTAGCATAATAAACAGACCATTAAATACTGTATATAATTGAGTTAAAGCAAATTGCTCTTTATCTGGGTTTCATTGGGCTAACTTAATTGGCTTTATTAATAAAGACAATTTGTAATAATAGTAAGGATAATGTGTGCAACCTAATTCTTCACTATGAATATTTAACTGATATTTTAATTTAATATTTTGATTTAAGATAAAAATAATTCAAGGTAAACATATAATTATCTTATAAATAAGCAAATAATAAAGTTTTTTTTTTTTTTTTTTTTTTTTTTTTTTTTTTTTTTTTAAAGATTTTATTTCTTTATTTGACAGAGAGAGATCACAAGTAGGCAGAGACGCAGGCAGAGAGAGAGAGAGGAGGAAGCAGGCTCCCTGCTGAGCAGAGAGCCCGATGTGGGACTCGATCCCAGGACCCTGAGATCATGACCTGAGCCGAAGGCAGCGGCTTAACCCACTGAGCCACCCAGGCGCCCAATAATAAAGTTTTTTAAAAAGATGATTTTAAGGGATCTCCTTTAAAAAAAATGTATTGACTCGCCCTCTGACACAGTTTTGCATTAAAAAATAACTTAGATATATATACAAAGAAATGGCAGAAAACAAATGAATTGAAAATGATAAGAGAATAATCTTCAATTACATAAACATTTATGGAAACAATAGGATAGATCAATTAAACAGAATAGAAAACCCAGATATGAACTCATGACTAGAAGGTCAACTAATCTTCCACAAAGCAGGAAAGAATATCCATGGGAAAAAGACAGTCTCTTCAATAAATAGTGTTGTGAAAATTGGACAATATGCAGAAGAATGAAACTGAACCACTTTCTTACACCATACACAAGAAAAAACTCAAAACAGATCAAAGACCTAAATATGAGACAGGAAACGATAAAAATTCTAGAGGAAAACACAGGTAGCAACATCTTTGGCCTTGGCTGCAGTAACTTCTTATTAGACATGTCACTGGAGGAAAGGGAAACAAAAGTAAAAATGAACTATTGGGACCTCATCAAAATAAAAAGCTTCTGCACAGCAAAGGAAACAATCAACAAAACTAAATAGAATGGGAAATATTTGCACATGACATATCTGATAAAGGGTTAGTATCCAAAATCTATAAAGACCTTATGAAACTCAACAACAAAAAAATCAAATAATACAGTTAAAATATAGGCAGAAGACATAAACAGCCATTTTTCTAAAGAGAATTTCCAGAAAACCAACAGACACATGAACAGATGCTCAGCATCACTCATCATCAGGGAAATAGAAATCAAAACCACAATGAGCTACCACCTCACACCAGTCAGAATGGCTAAAAATAACAAAACAGGAAGCAACAGATGTTGCAGGATGCAGAGAAAGAGGAACTCTTATACTGTTGGTGGGATTGCAAACTGGTGTAGGTACTCTGGAACACAGCATGGAGGTTCCTCAAAAAGTTAAAAATAGAACTACCCTATAACCCATCAATTGTACTACTAGGTATTTACCCAAAGGATACAAAAATATAGCTTTGAAATGGAAGGGGGTGGCACATGGACCCTGATGTTTATAGCAGCATTATCAACAATAGCCAAATTATGGAAAAAGCTCAAATTTTCATCAACTAATGAATGGATAAAGTACACACACACACACACACACACACACACACACACAATATGTACTTTAGTAGTAGTAGTAATACTTTATTAATATTTTATATATATGATGGAATATTACTCAGGCATCAAAAAGAATGAAATATTGCCATTTGTAACAATGTCGGTGGAACTAGAGTGTATTATGCTAAGTGAAATAAATCAGTCATAGAAAGACAAATACTATATGATTTCACTCATATGTAGAATTAAGAAATGAAGTATGAACATGGGGGGAAAAGAGAGGGAGTCAAACCATAAAACAGACTCTGAACTACAGAGAACAAGCTGAGGGTTGATGGAAGGGAAAGTGGGTGGAGATGGGCTAAATGGGTGATGGGTATTAAAGAGGACACCTGTTGTGAAGAGCACTGGGTGTTACATGTAAGTGATGAATTGCTAAATTCTACTGCTGAAACTAATATTACACCACATGTTAGCTAACCGGAATTTAAATAAAACCAGAAACAAGCAAACAAACAAAAGAACTTATTCTTGTGTTGTTGGTTGGCATGTTCTACAAACATCCATTAGATCTTGTCGGTTTGATGGTGTTAATGAGTTTTATATCTTAGACAGTTTTCTAATTATTTTATGACTTGTTGTGAAAGGGGTGTTGAAGCCTCTAAATGTACTTGTGGATTTGTTTATATTTTTTTAATTCTATCATTTCTGCTTCACATATTTGGGATCTCTTTTGTTTGGAACTCACACATTTAGATTGCTATGTCCTCTTGGTGAGTTATTATGTCCTACTCTGGCTCTCAATCTTTTCTTTACTCTGAAGTCTACTTTGTCTGCTAATTACATAGTTACTTCGGCTCTACTGTATTGTTTCTCAGTATTGAGGTCCCCAGCCAGACCAAACAAGACTTAAATTTATTTTACATGCAATATCCATAGGTTTAGATTGTACTTAGTAAGAGATATAAGGGAAATTTCAGGAAAAAAATTATTTGGACATATTTCGGTCATTACACAATCATTTAATTCTTGACAATACTTTGTATTAATTGTAAAAGCTCTACAACCTACAAACATAGAAAAATAGAAACAAGATATGTCAAATTACACATAACTTAAAAGGATGAAGGTAAGTTTTAAGCTTATTAAATGTTAAATTCATTGCTTCAAATTAGATTATAAGGCCTATAATTTAATTTTTAAAAAGTACTGACTGAATTTTGACAAAAAATTTTGCAAAACTCAAGTATGAAATTAAAAAATGTGTACTGTATTTGATATACACAATTTAAGATACATTTCTTCCATTTGGATTTTAAATTTTTGTTAAGTGTCCTTATTAGTTATGATAGCAACTAAAATCAGATGTAGAAAATAATTTTTTACCATAATTAAACTAAATTAATTCAAGAAAATTTTATTTTATTTTTGGCCTAATTGTTTTAATTCCTAACTTTATATGTGGTTTACAATGCTGATTTTATATAGTGGTAGATACATATAGTTTATCTGTTGACACAGTGGTGGGTATTTATAATTGATATGCATGTTTGTGTGTGTGAGTATGCTCAAACAATTTAATGATAGTAATACATGAGTAAAAACTTTTGAGACCACGCTATTGTAGGTTCTACCCTTGCTAACTGTTGTCCCAAGATCCATAGTTCATGGATTGAAAAGGCAATACACAGCCTGATAAACATATACACTCTAGGAGGGATGCTTGGTATCAGTTTAAATCTGACTAGTAAAAAAAATACGTTCAACTTAACAGCCAATGCACCTTGAAATATCTGTGTGCTTGTTTTATGATCCCAGAGGTAAGATGTGTTAGAAATTATAATGCTGTATTATTTTTCAAATAGACACATAAAGCATTTGATCATGTGTCAAGACTTGGAAAGAAACTGGAAAAAAAGGAATTTTATTATTTGACCAACAATTTCTGAATATGTTTCATCTTTTAATATCATTAAAGGGTAATGCACTCAAATCTAATTCTAATAAATGTTGCATCAACATTCTAGCCCTAATAGCATGCAATTATTGCTAAATTTATAAAATGAGAGTTTCATAAGTATAAAATTTCAACTGTGTTTTGAAGGTTTCAAGTCTGTTTGTTGCTTCATCCCAAAGTGTTTTAATGAATCACCATGGCAGCTAAATATTAGGCCAAAACCAGATTACCTTATAGCAATCACAAGGTATACACAGTTCACATATCTTCGATGCATTATCAGTAAAGGAGACTCTGCTAATAAACACTGATACATTATTTTTGACACCATGTATATTTATCACATCTAAATGCATGAAGAAAAAAACATATATATATATATATATATATATATACACACACACATATATTTCATATATACATGTAAACTATATGTTTTTGTGCTCTTTTTATAGGTCTGAAGAAATGAATATAGAATCAATTTCCATGATAAGGCATTTATAGAAAGAACATTTTGGGTCCATGGAATAATGTCTACTATTTTTATTTAGTAGTTTTCACTACTAGTTAGCTCTTCTTTGTGGCAATATAACCAATTTTCACTCCTATTAATACAGGATTATATATCCTTTCCTTTCCATAGAAATACATAGCTGTGACAGGTTCTACATATATACATTACTTTCAGAAAAGGAGTCCCCACATAATCTAAGAGTTTGACCCAAATTGAAATATTTATTATTGCTTAAAAGTTTATTCTGTAACTTAGGCTATAGTAATTCCATAACTAGGAATCCTACAGGATAACATTTAATCATGTCTAACTATGTGCTTTATAAAATATGCACTTAATAAATATCAGCTCAATGAAATGATGTGAATGGATTACTTAGTTCTTATTTCTTCTACCTACCTACCCTTTCCTTCTTTCTCTTATATTATTTTCTTTTTTCTCTCTCTTTCTCTCTTTTCCTCTCTTTCTTACCCTCTTTCTTTCTTTCTGTTGTTTTTTTGACTCCATATACCATGTCTTAAGAAAAAGCAAATCTGAAAAGCCTAACTACATGTAGCAAATAAGTGTCAGTATCAGGAAAATTATCATTAAGATGGTTGAAGAAGCACAGTTGTCTCTCGAGCATTACTTTAAATCTTTTAATTGTCTAAGTTGTTATGAGTACATTTGAGGATATTCAATACTTTGTAGTCTTTTATGGTTTCACAGAATAATTGGTTGAATGTGTTACAGTCAACTTTACGTGCAGAGAAACCATACAGCCGAAACATTACATCCCTTTGTCACACACTGGATAAATAAATAGACTCACCCTATATCAGGATAGCTCTGGTTTCCACTAAGGCAGCAAATGGTAAACTGAGGCTGCATTTCAATTAGATAAAAGTCTGCAGGTAGGTTATATTCTATTTGGGTTCTATTCATAAAAGGAGCAACCTAAGCCCAACTCTATGTTAGGAGTCCTACCAAAAGCTATTTTCTTAATTGCCCCTAAAGTGATGACCGCTGAAGGAAATGGACAATGGAATTCAAAAATATGAACAAAAATCCCTTTAAAAGAATTAAAGTGACTAATCGCTGGAAGATGCCCACACATTATTTTTTTTTCATCTTATTTTATTTCTTTTCAGTGTTCCAGCATTCATTGTTTATGCAGCACACCCAGTGCTCCATGCAATAGGTGTCCTCCATAATACCCACCACACGTTAATTTTTTTAAAAGCACATGAGATTTTAATTTATTGCAGAGTTTGATAAAATGCCAATAATGCTACTGTGGTGAAACAAGAAAGTGGTTGTTTCCTTCTGCCCCTTCCACCTTCTCTCTTGTCCCTAGTTTCCAAACTGTGGATTCAATTTGAGGAAAGTATCTCATGAGTATCTCAGTGCTTCTATACTTTTTATAACAGATGGGATATAAGCCAAGGTTTGCAAACTCGGGGCCTAAAAGTAGCCTTATGAGTTCCACTCAGTATTAGAAAAATCAAAAAAGTCCACAGATAATGTAGATTTCCAAATTCTCTCAGTAACAAAATTGACTGGAATACGTTGGCAACCTCCTTTTAATAAACCATTAACTCTATTGCTATGGTCACCCACCTGTACTTCTCTTTCCCCACATTCTCTAACACCTGGCTATTTCTCATATTTGCATGGTCATTACTTGCCAGTATTATGGAAACATTTGAAAGTGGAAGTCTATACAAGCAAAGTGAGCCCATTAATCACCCAGAGTCTATATAGAGAGGAAGGCACAGAATTTTCTATATTCATGACAGCCATTTTTAAGAATAAACATCATAGTGTTATACTGTTATGAGAAGGGCCTAACTCTAAAAATAGTTGTTAGTACTTGGCACCATGTTTTATTTTTATAAAATAGAACAGTGACAATATTTAGTCTGAATGAAACTGTAAGTATATATTGCCTTGTGAAATCAACAATGGGTAGAAAAATATTTCTCAGGCTTAGCATTTGCCAAAAAGTAACTAATAATATATTTTTGTCTTATGCCAATAATCATACAATTTGTAGGTGTAAATAGAACATGTATTAATGTATAAAATTCAGGACATTTTAATGTCAAAAGCTATAGAAAGTTTCTAATGATTCTACCGCAGGTTTAAAACATTCTGAACTTTTTAAAGACTAAGAAAATGAATTCTTGTATAATTTTCAAATGAGCCATAAGACATCTGACTAGACATATTTTATATGAATGATCAATTTATGCTCCTAAATCTAAATATGACCAATATATTTTTTCAAAATATTTTAGTTGAAATACGATTTATCTCCCTTTTTAATTCTAAAATTGTGTACCAGAGGTAGGGTTTTTTTTTTAAAAAAAACAACACAAATATTTCTGTATTTCTATTTCTATATATCTTTTCAGAACCAGAATCCTCATTTTAATATCAGCAATTAAATCAATTTATAAAGCTTCTACAAATGTTTGACATCATTATGGTAAAATGCTACCACAATAACCCAAAGATCCAGTTAGTTTGATTTAATTACCTGAAAACTGTGAACTCAGAAGAAGTTATAGATTTATAGCAGTGCTACCAAACATTCAAGAGAGAAATTTATTTGTGAATCAACCTGAATGTTGGTATATTTCATGATGTGCAGGTTATTAATCTGACTTATTTTGTCCTCCAGCCACAGAGATTATTATCTTTTGGGTAATTTACTACTTTTGTGCTTCAAAAATATATTTAACTTTTAGATTGCATTATTACAATATAAGGGCTACTTATATCAATACTGTACTAAACTAACTATCTTATATGTTTACAATTTAAGTGATTTAAAAATGTTGACTTTTGCTATGCCCATTCTTTAAAAGGAATGATTATTGGTGCTACAAATATATCTACTCCAACACTGTAATTAATATAGCTTTTAAAATACATGAACCTGGAACTCTAGATATCTATAAAACCTTTTGGCCAAAACACAGTAAGACTTATGATATGCATGTGTTATGTAACATTCTAGTTACCAAGTGAAAGTTTCTAGTCCATTTGAGCTCTTCATGTAACTTCCATAGTTAGTATGATATATCAACTAATTATGAATTATCATATGGCAAAATGTGGATATAATCTCAATGTCATCTTTTAAAAGTTCTGTTCTTTCAGACTCATATAATGTCTGTCTCAGCTTCAATTTAACAATCATTTGGTCAACAGTTTCATTGAAGAGATCAGGAAAAATAATACGCTTAAATTTCTAGCACAGTGACTGACATAGTTAAACTTTGAAAAAAAACACTGTTTCAATGTTACTTTTTCTTTTCCTATATTATGCAAACAATCGTTTTCTTTCTTCACTCTGTCTACACAGATGATATTATCCATCAATTTTTAGAGCTAATCAGGTTTTCTTTAAGTAATAAATTTTCATGATTAAAACTTCATGAAACAGAATGAAATGTTTCTAGTTTATGTCATATAATTTTCATGTTTTTTTAAAGCTGGAAGAATGCAGTTTTAGCATCATGATTAAAAATAAGCACTCTAATGTCATACTGCTTGGATTTAAATGCCAGCTCCAATACAATTTAGTCCTGACCTTGAACTTCATGCCCTTTCAAAGTCTAAATTTCCCTCTATGTAAAATGGAGATAATAATGCTAACTGATTTATAGGGTTATTGTCAGGAATAAATGTGATAATTCACATAAAATTTATCAGCATAGTGCCTACAAAAATGTATCCAGTTAGAATAAAGACCAATTTCTATTATCATTACATTATGTGCCAGTCTTTGTACTATTATATTATCCAAATGAAGTCTCTGTCCTCAAAGAACTTGTCATTCTGCAAGGGGAACAGATGAAGCAACAATCAAATCAAATATATTTTTGTCTTCACAACGGTGGGGATAACTATAGGAACAATAGAAGAGACAAATAATTCTCATCTTGATGGTCAAGAAATTATATGTCTTAGGAAATATATGAAGGATGAAAAATAGTCATCCTGGTCAAATGGAAAAATCATGCATTCTTCAGACCAGGATCATCTTTTCTGTTAATGAAGTATCCTACACCAAAAGTACCATTTACATGGGCATTTATGACCCACATCTTGATCTCTGTGCGTGTGATCCTGTGATCACACTTGGTAGCATATGACCCAAACTTTTATGAATTTCTTCCCCCAAATTTTGAGATTTGCCACCAAAAAGCAATGAAAAAAAGTATCTTTCCAGTGGTTGGAACAGTATGGAAATATAATATAATATAGACAATATAATATGATATGATATAATATGATATTTAATATAATATGACTGGTGACCATATTTCCTGCCAGGTTAAGAAATCCAGTCAGCAGAGCAGAGACAGTGGTGGTTAAGAAAAAGAAGAAACAGCTGAATCCTGGTGGTATTTGATTCCTAGCTTCCAGGTATCCCTAAAACTTAAGCCTTTCATGCCTTTTTGGTGTCTTAGCTCCATAATTATTCCTTATATTCTTTTTTCTAAAAATTCCACCTTTTTCCCTCAGCTAAAAACATAAAACAAAAGTTATTTTATTTTATTAGCAACCCAAATTCAGAGTTTCCACCAAGAAAGATGTGCTAGGTGGGTTCACAAATGTCAGAGGAGGGTCATCTCTAATCCTAACTTACATTTGAGGCCTAATTCTAACAATCACCTAACACTACTTTCAGGGAAGAAGACACATGTCTCCATTATTAGCTAAAAGTTTTGACTTTGATTCCTCCCCTATCAGATAGTTCCCTTATTTGCATTACTCTAGTAAAATTAATTCCTTCTTTGCCAACTTCCTCTTGGTTACATCTAATTACAATTTCACTTTTCTCTTTCCCTCATTGCCCTATTTACAATTCCAGGATAGCTACACCAGGTTTAATGTGAAGTCCTTCTGGATAATTATCTCTGTGACACAGTGGACCTCACACAGATTCATAGCTTCTTGACCTGCAAGTGGCTGCATAATTTCCCAGCAGCCTTCCATGTTGTGATATTGTACTTTCAGTACGCCACAATCATCCCCACCACTCACAGCCATGCAGTGATTTCTCCTTATAGAGCTCAATATTCTAGGTAACAATGCCTTTGTCCATTCTGACATACATGAAAAACAAGGCAGGTAAATAAATCAGTAATTTAAGAAATCATAATGAACCTGAATTGCAATCTGAATGATGACATTCCCAGTTCAAAGTCCTTCAGCAGATTTCTATTACTACTAAAACAGACCAAATCATCGCTTTGCCCTATAGGGCCTCGCAAGATAATATATGGACCATGTCCTACTTCCAGCTTCATCTCCTGTCCATCCCATTAATGTTGGCCTTTATTTACTATCTAAAATTTATCATTTTTCCTAGTTTCTGGGCCTTTGCAGTTGCTGTTTCCACTGGTGAGACATTTCTTCTCCAGACATTCTTAGTAAACTTACCATTTAACTCTCAGCTCAAACTTTCAAGCCCTGTGTGTTCTGTTTTATATTCTCAGATACTCCATATTTTTCCTTCAAAGCACGATTTCGTAAAATTGTATGATTTTGTGACTCTGCAACACATATACAGATATACATACATATATACACAGCACACACACACACACACACACATCTTCCTCTCTAGACTAGTTCTATGAGGGCATAGATAATGTTTATTTGACCATCATTGTATCCTAGAACCTAGACCTAGAGTAGCCCTGACAAACAAAAACAAAAACAGAGACAAAAACCAAAAAACAAAACAACAACAACAACAACAAAAACCAGGAGTACCACATAGTTGTTAAGATTATGAGTTTAGGAGTAAGATCCAAAATACAAGCACTGTCTCTGCCTTCGGTGACTTTAGGCAAGTTCCCTAATCCTTCTGTGCCTCAGTTTCCTTATGAGATTGCTAGTAGTATCTACCTCATAAGTTATGATAATTAAATACATGAAAGAGCTTTAGAATGTTGTGCTAGTCACCCCTCCGTTCATCAAAGGTAATGGTCCAAAGGTATAGGACATGTAAATCTTCAGAAGATGAGAACCTTAATTTCTCTGAATCTAATGTAGTCTTACCTAAAACCATCTATTGCCCTGATTGTCCCAAGGGAGTCTTGTGAGAAAAGAGCTGGCCCCAGGAGGAAGGAAATTAGCTGCTCACTGCAGAGGTTAAGCCCAGAATGGAATAGCAAATAGCAACCTAGGTCTCTTTCTACGAAGACAGGACTTCCACTTTCATAATGTCTCAGGGAATAAGAAAAGATTTCCAACAGGTAAGAGCATAGAGTTTATAGTGAGACAGATCTGCCATGGTAGACAATTTTACCCACAAATATTTGGTGTCCCTTGCTGATAGAGTTATATACCCCCAACCTTATGCTAGTGAACTGAGACATGGCCTTGGGATTTGCTATGGTCAATGAAATGTGAGAGGAAATAATGTGTGTCACTTCTGGGCAAAAGCTTAAGACACAATATTGTCTTCATCACATTTTCTTTTATTCTGTGCCTATGACCTAAATACTACAGTTGCGGCCAATCCAGAGTAAGGAAGACAAGGTACACTGTTAATATAAGCCTTTGAAACTGTGAAATGCTCATGTGGTTCTTTCTCCAGATTAGCACGTGCTAACTAATACATCTATATATGAATCTTTGCTTCACTGCATAGCTAGTTCTGGGATCATGAGCAAGTTACTTAAACTACTGGACTTATAATTTGCATATCTGAATATAAGAATAGGAAAGTCTATGATAAATATATTTGGTGGGACTCTTAATCTTTTTCTACCTACCTTCTTTCCTTCCTATACAGAAAAGGCTAAAAAGCTAAAAAGCAATTTTTCTTCCTTGCAGCTGAAGTTCTGAATGGAAGAAAAGATGACTCACTCTAAATTAAGGACACTTCTCTGGGACTTGGAAAGCATAAATGTAGCAGAGGCTATCTTCCAGCTGCTTTGGCTGTTCTGTGTTGGCAAGTAAAGATGTAGAGATATCTGTATTAAGGCTGAGCTTTGAGGATATCGAAGGCAGCTACGGTAGAGCTGTAACTGCCCTGGTAGTCCTGTTCTGCTATGGGCCTGGCATCATTCCCAGAGGCCATCCTGGAGTCCACCTCTCAACCCCCACCATGTTTTGAAAACATAATTCCTTCCATTTAACTCTTTTATACTACAAATATCCAGAATGGTTCTGGTTTCTGCCCCAAATCCTGGCTGATTCTGTTTCTGGTTTTGTGAACATCAATGTGTAGAACATATAAAAAACAATCTTCTTCCAGTCCTCAGAATGTAATTAGCTCAATAATATGAGATGCTATTATTTTTATTGACCATCCTTTACTTAGATGTTCAAACGCAGAAAATGATACTGTCACTGAGCTATTTCCGCAGTTCATATATCTGACAGAATCCTAAGTGCTAAGGATAAACAAGCAAATAAGAGAAGCCAGATGGCTGCCCAAACTTTTTATCCTACTTCATGGGGAAAAAAAGAATTTCTTCAGCATCGGCTGCCAGTCAAACTCCTGATAATTTTACTTGTACCACATCCTCCTCTTGGCTATCCAGTATCGCCCTTTAGGGTTTCATAACTTGAGTTCCGCTGCTGGGCTAATACACCCTCCCAGAAAACACCTATGATCTCTGCTCACTGTAATAATCTTGCTTATATAAGGCGAGCATCAGTTTCTCCAGCAATCTTTGTCACAGGGATATTCCAAACGGCAACAAATGGGAGGGACAGAAAAAGGAATACCTTCAAAACCAAATGACTTCCCACTGAACTATTAAATCACTTAAATGGCCAACTTGGCACCATTAAATTTACTCATGATGGTACTTCCCAATTAGAAAATGTGTTTACATGTTGGTGAGAGGCATACTTAGGGTTTAATTGGAATTGATGATAGCACAGTAGTTGGTAAATTTAATGATGCCAACTGGTCATTTAGGTGACTCTGTCATTAGTTATATAGGCTGATAAAATCCTTATTTAAAAGGAGTATATTGCATCATTAATTCTGGAACAGAGCTTCCCAATTCATGTGGGTAGATGTGAAACATATTGAAGAAACTCAGGGATCCATTACACCAAATGTCAACTTTGAATATATTGGTAGAGATAGGGATTCAAATGTATGAGCAGATACATTATAGATATTAAAATAATAGTAATTATTCAAAACATGGCCAGCTTGATTGTGATTGTTTGATATCTTTTGTGAATGAAAAGTAAATAAACCAAAAGACAGAAATAGTAGACATATTTATAATTGATTACTTGAGGATAATTTATATACTTAGGGTTTGACTTTGCAATTATCATGAGCGTAACTTTCTATGCTATTAATTAAAGTTAATAACTCCAATGGCAGGCATTTATTTACAGCATAGTATAAACAACTAAATGTGCATAATGTTGTATATATCAGAAAGCACTTTCATGCACTTTATCTCATTTAATTGTTAAAAACTACTAACATCAGGAGTGATAAGGAAGATTTTTCTCAAATAATTTCAATGACTTAACCAAATCAAAGATAATACAGTACCACCTCTAAATAGGAACTACATGAACTAATGATGTCTGGTTTTGCATCCAGAGCTCTGAGTTAATTTTTTTTTAACAGTTCTGACACACGGTCGGTGAAATATTTTTTGGTAAAAAAGTGTTAGCCATAGTGGTAATAGTGTTTTTGGTGGTGGTTGTAATGGTTGTGGTAGTAGTAGTAGCAGTAGCAGCGGTGGTGGTGGTGGTAATAGTTTCAGCAGCAGTAGTAGTACTAATAGTAATAGTAAACATTAGGTCCTGGCAGCTGTGTTTCAACTGTACCACTTTCCCCGTATCTATTGTGAGAAGATATCTGCACTAGAACGGTAATTTAAAAGTGTTTTTGTTACATGTTAAATTTTCCATTCCACAGAAATACATGGCTACTTATTTCTTTCTAAATCTACCCTTCTTTTGTTCTACCATTCTTTTTTTTTATTTTTTTGGATTTTTTTTTTAAGATTTTATTTATTTATTTGTCAGAGAGAGAGCACAGGTAGGCAGAGTGGCAGGCAGAGGCAGAGAGAGAGAGAAGCAGGCTCCCTGCTGGACAAGGAGCCCAATGCAGGGCTCAATCCCAGGACCCTGGGATCATGACCTGAGCTGAAGGCAGCTACTTAACCAACTGAGCCACCCAGGCGTCCCCCTCTGCCATTCTTAATATATCTTTTAGTCATGAATCTCTAATAGATGGTTATGTTTAGCATTATATGACCAATTATATATTTCATAAGAGAATAGGTAATTTACACTGTGACACTGTTGAATTAAAGGTGATATAATATTAAAATTATATGCCAGAAAAATAATCCAAATTTGATATACAATGATCTGACATGTATACATGGTCAGTGTCCATGAATGCCTTTATGTGGTAAATTTAAAAAAAGGAAAACTAGTACGGTACCTTGATGGCTCAGTCAGTTGAGGATCTAACTCTTTTTTTTTTTTTTTAAAGATTTTATTTATTTATTTGACAGAGAGAGAGAGATCACAAGTAGGTAGAGGCAGGCGGGGGGGTGGGGGTGGGAAGCAGGCTCCCCGCTGAGCAGAGAGCCTGATGTGGGGCTCGATCCCAGGACCCTGAGATCATGACCTGAGCCGAAGGCAGCGGCTTAATCCACTGAGCCACCCAGGCGCCCCAAGGATCTAACTCTTGATCTCAGCTCAGGCCCCACACTGGGCTCCACACTGGGCATGGAGCCTTCTTAAAAACAGGTAAATAAAAACTAGCAGTCAAGATGAATATGTATCCATATAGAGAAAAATGAGTGAGCCTGCTAAATGAATTAATTCCTTATTAAAATTATCAGTAATTCAATATAAAAGCAATAGCACACTAGACTGGAAGGGTGGTTGGTATGCTAGCAAATTACTACCACAGGGTTGCAGATGTTTTTTGAACTGCACAATAGTTTTCTTGGATCTTTCTCAAAATAAGAAAGTAACCAAGTAATCAAATGTAACTTACCCTGAAAAAGGACATTAAAATACTCTCAAAAGGATACGCACATCTCCTTTGCTTTACATGCTTGTTTCATTCTTCTTCTAGATTAACTCTTTCTACTTCTGCTTGCAGACGCATTGTCATCTCACAGACCTCAACTTCATTTCAGGTGAGCTTAGTTATTCTGGGCAAATGAACTGCAATCTCCCAATTCCAATTTCAAATTCCTAGGAGAGTATTAATAGCCTAGATGGATTCCAGTGCCCATTCCTGATCTAACAAACTGTACCTGAGAAAGGACTATGGACTTGGCAAGCACAGCTCACATCTGTTAGAGGTGATGAAGTAGTTCTCATAAAAATAGACACATTATCCTAGAGGTGACTGACATCAGATAATTTTAAAACAAATTACTTAACCCCCCTGAATCTCAATTTCTTCTGTGGAATGATGATTATAGGGCATTGTTCAAAAGGAATATTTCTAAAAAAATAATTATCATATGTAAAAATAACATATACCAGTGTCTGGTATACAGGAGGTGCTCAATAAATGGCAGCTGTTTGGATAGTGGTGGTGGTATTTTGGGAAGAGATCATATGGTACTTATCTGTGTATTCCTTTCTAGGATTTACCATGGTAGCTCTGTATATAGTTGGCTCTTTATTTTTCTATGTATTATTTAGTTGTTTAATTGACATTGTTTAACAATCACCTAATAGAATCTTTCATTGAGGTCTTTAAAAAAACTTTTTATTTGAGTATAGTTGACATACAGTTAATGACACATGCTAGTTTCAGGTGTACAACATAATGATTCAAGTTCTTTCTACATTTATGTTATGACCACCTCACGTGTAGCTACCATCTGTCACCATACGATGCTATTATGGTATCACTGACCTCGTCCTTTGTCATGACCTTTATTCCATTACTGGAATCTTGCCTCTCCTACTCCACTTGATCCATTTTGCCCATCTCCCACTCTCTTTCTCTCCAGCAAATTTCAGTTTATTCTCTGTATTTATGGGACTGATTCTGCTTTTGATCATTTGTTTATTTATATGTTTTGTTTTTTAGATTCTACATACGAGCGAAATCATATGGTACTTTTCTTTTTCCGTCCTAATTACTTTACTTATCATAATACTCTCTAGGTCCATCTACATTGTTGCAAATGGCAAAATTTCATGCCCTCTTATGGCTGTATAATAGTGCCGCATGTGTGTATGTGTACATGTTTACACTACCATTTTCTTACACATTAGTCTACTGGTGGACACTTAGGTTGCTTCAGTACCTTGGCTACTGTAAATAATACTGCAGTAAATATAGGGGTGCATATGTTTGGTTCTTGGTTAATTTTCATTCAACTGCTCAAATTATATGCTCTAGCAAAGATGGATAAGCAGGTAGCATCTTCTTCATACATATATAAAAAGTCAGCATGAGATTCTGACTTCAAGAAATTCATCAGAACACTTTAATTCTGTTGGCACATAGGAGTATTTGCAAATCAACTAATTTCATAGTTTAATTTCAAAAGGCTCAGGATTCTGACAAAGGGCAACTTTCCTGATGTTTGGCACGTTTTTCATTCTCAATACACACTCATTCTCAGCAGGAATGCAAACAGTGCATCATGGAAAATTGCTTTATTTTCAAAGACTGTAATAGAAAAAAAGTGAATTTTGAAAACTCAGATATATGCATACTTGGCAGCAACAATTATGCCTACAATCATAAATATATCAAATGCCTCATTTGTTCTTGCGTTGTTTCAAAGATTACTTTTCAAATGTTCTCATAGCACATTCTCTCAACTTTGTCTTATGTCCTAAAAATAGCAGTTATTTACATAAATAGACAGCATTCTTCATGAGGTTTGGAAGTTTCTGGGTATTCTATATCTTTTCCCCTTTCTTTAAAAGGCAGTTAGGAGTTTGAACAAAAGCATGAGATCATGACTTTTTCCATGTAATATACATACACATATATACATGCATATACATAAAACTATATGTTACTATATAACTATATGTCACTAAATAGAGACTGCATTTAATATATATACTCCTATATATACTCATGCTTTGAATAAATTAAAGAATAAAACCATACATACTAATTCATTAACACCCACCATTACATCAGTGTTTTGGCACTAGAGATTCAGCAGTAAACAAGTAGGTAAATATTTCTACCTTACTGGAGTTATTCTTAAAGAGAAGCTAGAAAATAAAGGATAAAAAGGCATTTCAGGTAGTATACAGTGCTAAGGAGAAAAATATGAAGCAAGCAAATAGGGATATGTGGGAAGTGAATTTTAGAAAAGGTATCAAGAAAAGCTCACAGAAATAGTGAATTTAGTATATATTTACATATATAGATTCCTTTTTTAAAAAATATGTTTTTCTCCTAATTTCAGAAGTAACTCAGCCTGATTCTCTAAAAAAAAAAACAATAAAAAATAAAAAAAAATTCAGACACTGTGGACATGTGTAACATAAAACTGAGAGTTTCCTTAAATTCAGGTTGTGTATATATGTTTACCACATCCCCCCACATAGGATAACCCTATATGTCCTTTTCAGTAACTTTCTTTCCTCCTACTTTAATATGGTTTATACAGATTTCCATTAATTTTATTTAACTAATGGAAACCCAAGTAAGCCCAGGAAGAGAGCTGGAAAATATGAAGCCACTTTGGTAGCACTAAACAAGAAGCAACAGCTCACAAAGACATCTTTAAAAAATCATTTTGAGTTCATGACAGATTAAGACTTCACTGTAAGCCTTTTCATTTATGAAACACGATTTTAGCTTATCTGTCTTTATAAAGTTCCTAAATGTATTTATTTTGGATGATGGATCATGGAAAGCTTGTTCACACATCTAAAGACTGACATGTTAAATCACACGTTTTCATCTTTCAGAAATGAAGTAAGGTAGAAATCTTTCTATGATACATTATATAAAATCTTGCTTTTTTTTTTTTAAACAAATGGTCTCATCCTCATTTTTTATATAAGCCCACATTTTCAGAATGCCTCGGTGGCTCAGCCGGTTAAGCACGGGACTCTCGGTTTCTGCTCAGGTCATGATCTCATGGGTCTCATTATCTCATGGGACTGGGCATTCCCCTCCCCCTCCTCCATGCTCAGCAGGGAGTCTGTTTGAAGATTCCCTCCCTCGGCTTCTCTCCCTGATCACTCTCTATCTTTCTCTAAAATAAATAAATAAACCTTAAAAAAAAAACCCTACATATTCAAAAGCATAACTATTAATGTTATGTCAAAAAATTTCTAAGAACTGATATTTTCAATAGGAAATGATCAAAATTGCCTATATGAATAAGCATTTTGATTATGATTTTTCTGATCAGCTCTAATGATTTGTTTGTTGAAATCAAGTAATTACGCCTTCAATAGAATCTTTAATGTCAATAAATGGTCTTCCGAGGACTGGATTCTTTGTCAGCAATTCAGATATATTAACATGTTCCCATTAAGAGTGAGGTAAACAAGGCACATTGTCTCATAGCAGCTAACAAATTATTCTTCACAATCAAGATTAGTACTATAGGACCATAATAATTACTGCCTCCTTTGTTCTTTCCTGCTGTTAAAATTATTCTGTTCCTTTTTTCTGAGTAATTGTTTTGGCAATTCTATTTGACATCTCCTGGTAATTGGAGTCTTGAGGTGCATGAATCACATCCTTGGTGAGCCCTGTCTTTCTGCAAATACGTATCTCCTTAACAATAGGGAAGATAAGCTCAGTGGAAGTTGTGAGTCCATTTCAGGCTATTTTAAAAACTGCAGCAGGCACTGTAACGATACTCTGAGCAGAGTAAATAACATATTAGAAAGTATTGAGGCTTTGAAAAGTTTTCTTTGATGAGACATGAAAAACCACCACCAACAACAAAAACAGAAACAAACCTAGAAGCTATTTTTATTCTTATTTATACCCTGCTCTACTGAAAATGGACTTTGATTCAAACATTATGAATTTAAACATTTTATTTAAATAATAGTTACAGATTTTACTAATTTTTTCTAAAAAAAAACTTAATTGTACAAAAATATAAATAAATAAACATATGGAAAGATTAGCAGAAAATAAGTTCAGAGTTGTAATGCTGTTAAACTACTCGTTTTTCTTCCATTTTGATCCTCGTAATTTGTATATAAATGATAGACCATTCTGACGGTGGTGGAGCATGAAATAACAAAGAGAAAATATCTTCGGAAATAAGTTGTTCTGTAATAGATTAGTGTTGTGTGTGGAAAAATCCTTACTATTTTTATAGTGCTTGTTCTTTTGTCTTCAAAAAGTTGTGATTAGAAATAATTTGTGATTGGAAATAATGGTAAATCTCATTACAATATTAATTACTGTAAAGATGGCTAACCTTTTTTTTTTTAAGTTACTAAAGCATTATTTTAATTAACATTATCAACATTCAATGATATCTCCACAATTCCTATATCCAAAGGGAGAGGGTAACATTCTGGTTGGAAGCTGAAGACTTGGGCATTTATCTATAATCTATTATTGTATGTTAAACAACTGTTTTTACCTGGTTTGGATATTCACTGGGGTGACTTTTAAGAGAAATTAATGGAGATAGGGTTAACTAAATCCCCCCAACACAGCCACTTCTCATTCTCTTATTTCTAAAGTCCCAGTGCTACCAATTACTGAGCACCCTAGTGCTACCGATTACTGTTGGGCAGTTTGCTAGATGCTGAGATAATTGCCTCCAAACCCCATAACCATGTATGGAGGGTATTAGTAAGAGTAGGATGTAAGTGAATAATTTCATTAAAATGTAATAGGTGCTAAGAAGAGGAGTGCTAAATTCAACATGGTGATTCAGGGAAAGCCTTCTGAATGAGAGGATGCTTTAATTGAATCCCAAAGGATTAGTCAAAGAATGCTCAAAAAGATATCCCAAGTAAGAGAAAAAACACAGGCACAGGTTCAGGTCCAAAACAGTACGTCTTGTGATAAGAAACAAGGTAATTCTATAAACTTTATATTTTTAGATTACAGCAGAGAAAGGAAGAAATGTCTGGGACTATTGATACAAGTAGGGGCCAGCTCATATAAGGTCTTACTGCCAAAGTAAGTGATAATAAGGATATTCCAGGGAGCAAGACAGGTTGGAAGTCTGAACCTGGTGTGTGATGGTCTGAGTTGTAGCTCGCACGGGTGACTCTACTGATGGATAGCATTTGTACCTTCCATGAAAGCAAGCTAGATGAGAAGGGTAAAGGAGGAATTCAGGGTACTGAAACCCTGATTGATTTGGAGAGGTTTTCCTGGTAAAGTGATGATGGAGGTGTTGATAATATGGAGAAAAATTTGGTAAGTGAATTGTAGCAGAGACGAGGAACTGAACTATGCGGATTCACTGTCAGGTGCGTGTGGGATCAACCAAGGGAATACGTCCAGTGGGAAAGAAGTTTCCAATTCAGAGGAGACTTCCAGCCTAGTAAATTAACCTTGGGATTTGTCAGTAAATATGAGGAAAAGTAAACACTTTGTGTCAGAGAGAGCAGGGACTGAACTTGAGTCCTCTCTATCCTGACTTCAAAAACTCAGAGCTCTTTGGCTGCCTCCCTAAAAGTAAAGAAAAAGCAATACTGAAACTCTATGCTTCTTGAGCAGCATATCATGCAGGAATGCAAAAGGAGGATGCTTACAGAAAGAAGGATGCTTACTGCAAAGACTGGCAAATACCAGACCACATCAGTCTGCACCACGGTGAACCCCCCATGCTGAACTTTATGACTTTTCCCCTCATTATAATACTAAATAAAGTTCAGGCTCAGGTATGGAGATTTGACATTCTAATTAGACATGTGACACACAAAGAACCGTGACCTTTAAGTGTGCAGGTGGCTTAAGTCCCCACTTCTGCATGCTTGGACATCACCTTCTTCCCACCTCATTTCCTTTAAAAAAAACTCTCCCTCACTCCTCCTCATCCTGAGATTGTTTCCTTTGTGAGGCTTCTCTTGTGCTCTAGCATTAAGTCCCAATAAGGCCTTGCCTGAAACTCCTGTTTGGTCTCTTGTCAATTTCTTTCACTCAGGGCTCAGTTAAATATCAAGTGGATGGTATCATCCAGCACAAATGTAAAGACAAAGAAAAAGACTGACCACAAATAGACATTTAAGGAATAAACCCTTTTGTTTGGGTTATAGGACAACACAGAAAAGCCTATAAAAAGGGCTGAAAAGAAATATAGCAACAATCCTGAAAAGTAATTTTTTTTTTTTCAGGTAAAAACTCTGAGCCTCAGAAAAATGCAGCTTGCCCCAAACCTTGTCTTATCTGAGGCAAGATTTGATCTCTAGTATTTTTTACTCTAAAAATGTGTTCTTTCTACCACATTAGGAAATTACCATGACAAGCTAGAGTGTTCATAATTATAGTAAAAATGATGTCTGGGCGCCTGGGCGGCTCAGTGGGTTAAACCTCTGCCTTTAGCTCAGGTCATTATCTCAGGGTCCTGAGATCAAGCCCTGCTCAGCAGGGGGTGGGGGTCGTCTGCTTCCCCCTCTCTCTCTGTCTGCCTTTCTGCCTACTTGTGATCTCATTCTCTCTGTCAAATAAATAAATAAATTACAAAAAAGTCTTCTACTTCCAAACTATCCCTATAATATGAACACATAATTCGTGCTTTAAAGAAACACTTTATAAAAGCTATAACGAATTAAGATAATTATCCTTTCCTATAATGTTAACTAGATGTATCCATTAGTTATGTTGCTATTTTTGGTATTTTTTTTCATATTAGCATTTTGATATTGATAGTACAGTTTTAAAAATCTATGTATTATATAAGCAAACTTAATTAAATGATCAAATATAAATCTAATTATATTTATATATTATATATAATATACACACTACATAATATATCAGAATATTAACTATTTGTCATATTATTAATCACTAAGTTTCTATATTTCAAAATAAAACTTTTATTACAAAATTATACAAAATTATAATATTATCAAAAACTTAACTGTCCACTCATGAAATCAAATGAGGCCCTCTTCTATTTTTTTTAAATGTAGTTATTTATTTTAGAGAGAGTGTGTACTAGCAGAGGGAAGGGCAGGGGGAGAGAGAGAAGGGAAGCAGACTCCCTGCTGAGCAGGGAGCTTAACTTGGGACCTGATCTCAGGACCCTGAGATCATGACCTAGCCAAAACCAAGAGTCAATGCTTAGGTGACTGAAACACCCAGGTGCTCTAACTCTTCTATTTTTCAAACACAGCAGGATATTTCAATAATGAATATTCCTTGCATTTGTTCATATAATTTTTTTCAAGACATTGTATTGGGGAAATATATGTATGAACCACTAGTCTTAAATCAGGAAGTTATCACAAATTATATCTTTCCTTACCATGGAGAAATTTTGCTATACTAAGCTGTATCATCCAGAATCACATTAAAAATAAATTCAAATCCAAGACAAAAATTCATGTGTGTTGACAATGACAGAAGATGCTGTTTTCTTTGCTATATAATGTACCCAAAGTTAAATTTTTTCAAAAGAAGAAAAGCTAACAAGAACTTAAGGCAGAACCTAAAAATGATCTCATATACTCTTCCAATTGTAGACTCCTTTTAAACATTCCCCTTCTCTAATATAAATGATATAGATATAAATGATCTTAAAGAAGACAGTAGAGTTATCCCTAAAACATCATGAAATTTTAAAGGGATCTATTGTTTATCCAATTATATTACGGATTCAAGAAAATTATGATGTAAGTCACATCTTCATACAAAACAAATTATGTAATATGTTATCTTGTCATTTCAAAAGTCATTTGTTATTTGAACCAATATAATGTAATTTTCTTAGAATTCTAATTTAAGCATTATTCTGTAGAAGGCATCTTTCCTAATTTTAATGCATATTTTATTTTGTTTCACTTTTTCAATATTTACTGAGATGTGTCCAACAATGTGTCCAACAATGTGACAGTTTCTGTAAATAAAACGATAAAGACACAATTCCAGCTTCACAACTGTACCTCTTTTACTAAAGGTAAAAAGCTGCTAAAATATTGTCATAAGTTGGGTTCATCTGCATCTCCAGATGCAGATGCTAAGACAGAGTTTGGGATGCAAGACGTTTATTAGGGATGAAGGTCTGTGAAAGGAAGCGTGGATGGATAACAGGATTGTCAGTGGAGAACGTTGAACTATACAATGAGAACTATCAAAGCCTTGGTCAACTCAGCAGAGAGCTCTGAAGCAAGTATTGAAATCAAAGTGTCCTAGAAGTGATAGAACCAGGCCTTTTTACCTCAGCATCAGAGAGTTAGTTACCTGATGCAGGCTGCATAAGAAAGCATATAACATTGGACAGGGGTGCTTTCTGTAGCCGGGCAGGCTTCAGTTAGAAATTGTCTCTGAAAGAACTCCTAGTATCTGGACAAGTCTTTAATTAAAGGGGGATGTGGGCTGCACATCTCCATACTCCGCGGCAAAAGCATGAGGTGAATTACTAGATGTGAAGGTTAAGGGGCCATTTTAATATTCACCCCCAGTTCCTGGGGCCACGTATTCTTCCTATTTCAGTGCAGAGCCAGATAAAATTCTTTAATTCAATCCATACACTGCATCCTGACATTGAAATCCTGTCATTGAAGTACGTTGCCCCCAGGCTGCCCCTCTAGCTATGTTTTCAGTAAATCTTTTTAATACTCTATCATGTGGAAAGCTTGGGTAATATGGAAATGAAAGACCCATTTCTGCTCTCCTTTGTATAACTTGAGTTACCTGATCTGACATAACATTATATGGGTTCCAATGACAGACATTAAAACACTCTGTAAGTCTCTTGTACAATACTGCTGCCTGAGATCTTGTGGACAAGAAAGGCAATCCTGTACTTAGAATATGTGTCTATTCTTCTGATGAATCACTGGCCCTTCCAGGATGTAAGGGGAACAATGTTGTTGACACCAAGTACCCTTTGTCTCCTCAAGAAATGGTCCCTGTCAAGAACTCAGCATTGAGGGGTACCTGGGTGGCTCAGACATTAAGCATCTGCCTTCAGCTCAGGTCATGATCCCAGGGTCCTGGGATCGAGCCCCCCATTGGGCTCCCTGCTTCGTGGGAAGCCACTTTCCCTCTCCCACTCTCCCTGCTTATGTTCCTGCTCTCACACTGCCTCTCCCTGTGTCAAATAAATAAATAAAAATAAAATCTTAAAAAAAAAAAAAAAAAGGAACTCAGCATTGTTATCTGATGCTGACTCCTGGTAGATCAAAGTTAGTGGGGCGGGTGCAGTTTGTTTCACACCACTACAGTAACTGTTCACATGTTCATTGTTCTGCGAGATCAGCTGATAGACACAAACTGATGTCCTCTGACTGGCCGATTTTGTCCACTTGAATGTTCAGAGTCTCTTCTGTGGTAGATGTTTCCTGGTGGTCATGAGCATGTAATACAAAGCTCTCACATTATGTCCGTTCTCATAAGTCCATTCACATGCCTCTACTCCATACCTTCTTGCCCACAGTCTCTTAAGTTGGTTATCTTCCTTTCCTTGGTGCAGTTACTTGAGGAAATGGCTGGGACTTAATAGCTCCCTCAGTCAGTCACCATACAGGCAAACAGACACCAAACAGTCACACCCAGGAAAAGGTGTGACCTCGGGCAAGATGACTTTCTGCAGCTAAGGCAGATCTTGAAGAAGCTCGTAAATGGAGGCCATGTCGGGGCGCCTGGGTGGCTCAGGGGGTTAAAGCCTCTGCCTTCGGCTCAGGTCATGATCCCAGGGTCCTGGGATCAAGCCCCGCATCAGGCTCTCTGCTCAGCAGGGAGCCTGCTTTCCCCCATCTCTCTCTCTGCCTGCCTCTCTGCCTACTTGTGATCTCTGTCTGTCAAATAAATAAATAAAATCTTAAAAAAAAAAAAAAAATGGAGGCCATGTGCTGACCACACTCCCTGAGGCCTGACAACAAGTTCTTCTTTCAAGGATGTGGGCAGTACAAGTCTATATCTACTACAAATATAATGTGACAGCAGCTTCCTTAGCAGACTATATGAAATATTTGTGGAGATTTTTAAAAACACCTCATACACACCCCATGATCAAATTCTTTGGCAGGAATAATAAATTATGTAGATGCAATATGACAGACTTTTATATTTTGATGAAAAATTACTTTTTTCCTCCCTCTCTACCCATTCCTGGTTCACAATGAGACAGTTGTAATTACTCAGTTGTGTATAGAGGAGAGGGTTGGTCACTGATGGTGGAAAAATGACTGAGCAGTTATATGAAAATCCAAACAAAAAATCAGAAACTAGGGGCGCCTGGGTGGCTCAGTGGGTTAAAGCCTCTGCCTTCGGCTCAGGTCATGATCCCAGCGTCCTGGGATCGAGCCCCACATCGGGCTCTCTGCTCAGCAGGGAGCCTGCTTCCTCCTCTCTCTCTGCCTGCCTCTCTGCTTACTTGTAATCTCTGTCAAATAAATAAATAAAATCTTAAAAAAAAAAAAATCAGAAACTAGGTACATACCTCATAATGGGAAAGTGAGTTAGTGGGTGAGTTGTTAAGGCAGTGGAAAAGGCACACATGCAGAGGCCTAAAAATGAAAGAGTTTGGTGTTTTGGAGAACTACAAGTTGTTTATTATGGAATGGGCAGCGTAGGAAAGGCAGGTATGTGTCAGATATGATTGCAGAAATAATTTGAGAACATCTTTTAAACTTGTAAGCCATGATGTAGAATTTGAACTTATGCTAGGAGTGCTAAGAATCCAAGGACATTTTTAATTGGAGTATGCTCGCATTTTGTGTTTCAGAAAGATCTCTGAAACTGTAGTTTGAAATCAGATTCAGATACCTACTCTTTTCTCCTCAATATTGACAACTTCATAAGATCCTTCTCCACTAAAAAGCTATCCTGTATTTCTGAAAGTAACTGTTCACCATCCAAATGTCCAATTATCCATGCTTCCAAATTTGCTGTAAAAGAAAATGACCTTGAAAAAATTTTGATGAGGCCAGCATGTAGAGGAAATCTATTGTTATAGCCAAGAAGAGTTTATGGTAGAGCTATTCCATCTATTTTCAAAAGCAGATTTGGTGACTAAAACCAATTAAAATTTTTATGACATCTATGATAAATGCAGAATTTGGTTCAGTCTATAGCACTAAGTAGGAACCAAAGCAGGTTGAATTCCAGAATTTTGGACCTAATAATGGAGTATATTATACAAGTAATCATGCAAATTGAGTAAAAGTAATGACAAATTAAATATCTTAATAATGCAGAGATAGATTAAAAAATTAAACATATAAAGTTTTAATATATGATAATCTTGCTACAAAGAACAGAAAAATCTCCTGTCTTTATTCCTACTATGCATATCATTTTTTCCTAAAGGATAGGACTCAGATTTTATGTTAGGATAAGCTACAGGCAGGGACTATACATACATATATATATATATATATATATGTATATGTATGTATATCTGTGTGTGTATGTATACACATATATACACATATACATGTGTATGTATATATATATATATATACACACACACATACACTATATATATATGTGTGTGTATGTATATACACATACACACACACACACACACACACACACACACACACACCATACAGACACACACACACTGGCAGTCCTTCAGATTATTATTCCAGAACCCAAATCAAATCAATTTAGTAGAAGTAAAAAAATTCAGTATGACTAAAGACTACTTTATAGCTCAGAATGGAGAACTGAAGTCCATAGGGATATATATGAAAGATTATGGGGTAAGGAGGCAGGTTATGAAACATGGAATTAAAAGACAATAAAGTGAAAGCAAAAGCAATAAACTCTACTTGCATAATTATTACAATTACAGAGAGTTGATTTGTATATATTTAACGAGGACTACACTCTCTTGAATCTATTTATAGAAAAATAGTGGAGATAAGAACATGCAACATCAGGACAGCAATGAAATTGTGTCATACCATCCATGTCAATCCACAACAGAAAAATACGACTAGTAAATGCACACCTATCTGTGATCATTTTGAGGTATGGTCTCACTTTCTATTCCACATGAATTAACTTTTTCCATTCAATTAGAAATTTTCCTCATTAGTCAATATTTAATTTTCTTTTCCTCACATTTTCCAAAGCAGGGAATTTCTCTCCACTCTTCATTTAGAATCGAAGTTTTGATATGTTTTTTCCCAGATGAATAAGCAAAATGTATAAATCTGGACGGTCACTAAGCAGGAGCACAGGTCCCAACAAGGACTAATGAGCACATTCCTTCAACAGTTTTATCATTACTGTCTTATTTATGTGGGTCAATGAAGAGAACAACAACTGATGAAATCATTTCTGTAATTTTTCAAAGTATTAAAAATGATACCATTAGAAAATTCTCTTACCTCACTTGCTGATCCTTATCTGTTTAATATGACTTAGATTTCTTTTTGTCTGAAAAGAAATTTTCTAACTCAAAGCACAGTTTTCATTGTATTACTGTCTCTAATTTTTTCTGTAAAGCATTTTATATCTTAAGCTAATTGTTATAACATATTTAAATAAACAGCCAGACACCATTCAGTGTGACTTAAATTCAGGTTTGGTATAATAATTTATACAGATCTCCCTTCTCACTTCAATTTCTTCAGTATACATACTCAACATGGGCCATTAAAGAGTTCAAGATCTTATCTCAGTGACTAACTAAGCCAGGCTGTCCAAATATTTTCAGAATAAGTAGAATTTATAGCTACATATGGTCATTACCTATTTCTGTGAATTAAAATGCTTCTTCTTGGCATGACCAAGTTTTAATATATATTTCACAAATAGCTACTACCAATGCCATGTGAAAAAAACTTAAAAGTTTAATATAGATGTATGATATGTTTTTTCTCACAATTTCATATATGAAGTCAAATGATAATAATGTCAAGTCCCAGATATTTTTTCCTTTATTCCATGAAAATTAGTGGAAATCTTAAGCAACACTGTCTGATAGAATTGTTAAGAAAAATTGGCACTTCTATATGTCTTCCAGTATGGTAGCCACTAGCTACACCTGGCCGTTGTGCACCAGAGATGTGGCTGGTACAGCTGAGTAATTGAATTTTAATTTAATATAATTTTAAACAGTTTATATTTAAATCTAAATAATAGCCATCTGTGCCTTAAGGCTATCATATTGGACAAAGCAGCTCTATGACAGTAATAAACAGATATACTGTATTCACATTTTCACAATGTTAGGAGAAAGCAAGTATAATATCAAAGGTGTAATATTAGACATAGGGTGACTAATGGAACACAGAAACTCAGAAGAAATGGGAGAAAAAAGAAGAAATGGGGAAACATCAATGGAAGTTTTTAAAAGAAAAGAAAAAAAGCAGTTGTCTTGAAGGATAAATAGGCATTAGAGGCAAGTAGATTTTTTTCCTGCACTTGCAAAGGAAACAAACTATAATGATTGTGGCCATACCCATTTGCAAAAACAAATTTTTCTGTTCACTAGAATTGGTGTTTGTGTTTCTTCCTTCCAGTCTTAGATTCTTGTGTGCAAGAAAACAATTATCATGAGGTCCTAAAAGCAAAGTTTAAAATAACCAACCGTTTCCCCACTGGATACTAAAGAATACAGCTATATATTCTGGAGTTTGGTAACCTACCTTTTCCGTATGATATTTGAATGTTTTATTGGAAAGAGTATGTAGTTATCTACTTTTATGTCCAAAGTTAGAAAATCATTCCTTGTTTCATTCTGTCCTGACTGAAACTTTAAAGTAGGTCTCATGCGGCACCTGTATACAGAGCATGAAGAGGGTTGAACCTCTGCCTTCGGCTCAGGTCATGATCTCAGGGTCCTGGAATCGAGCCCCTCATTGGGCTCTCTGCTCAGCAGGGAGCTTGCTTCCTCCTCTCTCTCTGCCTGCCTCTCTGCCTACTTGTGATCTCTCTCTCTGTGTCAAATAAATAAATATAAAGTAGGTCTCACTAAGCATTCATAGTGTAACTAGGAAGCGGTTATTAGGAAGCTGGGACCTGCTTATTACAGTGAAGAGTTCTCTTCCTTTCCTTTTTCCCTTATTCTCACTTCCTGTTATGTCCCAATTGAACCTAACTTGCAACATGTAATTTTTAGCTCAGTTTGTGACTAACTCTTCACTGTCCATCCAATGAACTTTCAAGCTAACGCCCTCTGATTTCACCTCTCAGTTCAGCACTGAGTTCTTATTTGTTCTGCTGTCCCTTCTGCTCCTGGCTGCTTGGGGTTAATGCATTTGTGTCTCCTTTTTGTACTCTAGAAACAAGACCTCTGTGCCCATTAGTTTGGCTGACACGCAGATTGATTTATCATCGTCTTAAAGTGATTTTATAGCTTCCAGAGTTATCTATTCAGTATGTACTCAAAGGTACCATTTAGAACACTATCCATATTTCCTGAGTTCTTAAAAGGATTTGATTTTAAATTAGAAGCACACAAAAAACCAGTATGGGATATTGCCTAACTATTCATCTTTCTGCCCTTTGAAAACACCAGATGTGCAAACTAAAGAAAGTCACAAATTCCTTGATGCCCCTCTCAAGTAGGTGGGCTTTGTGACTATTCTGACTAATAGAATATATTAGAAGTTTTGCTATGCCTGTTTCTGGCTCCAGGCCTCTAGAGACTGGCAACTTCCACTTCATGTTTCTTGGAACACTCCCCCTTGGAAGTCAGCCACCATGCTGTGAGAAAGCCCAAGCTGCCTCATGGAGAGGACGGGCCTGGCTGAGCTCCCAGCCGGCAGACAGTACTAACTTTCTATTCCATGTGAGGAGCCTCCTCAATACCTAAACCTGATTTAGATTATGAAATCTTGGATCCTCATCTTGAACCTGATGCTGTACTGGGATTAAAAATCTGGGTTTAGGGGAGGAGGTGAGTGTATTTTTCACGTGGGACTAACAAATAATTTTTGGACGAAGGCTAACTGACAGGTTAAAGGTGGTCATAAGTTCTTTACGCTCTGCCTATTAACATTTGTAGTCTTGTACCCATGTTCCTGGTATCCGTGATTCTTTGTGACTGCTTTGAAGTATGGCAGAAGTGACACATCGAAAGACTAGAAATTTCTACTTCCTATCTCTTGGAACAGTAACTCTTTTATTATAATTATTATTTTTTTAATAATCATATAATGTATTTTTATCCCCAGGGGTACGTCTGTGAATCGCCAGGTTTACACCCTTCACAGCACTCACCATAGCACATACCCTCCCCAATGTCCATAATCCCATCCCCCTCTCCCAACCGCCACCCCCCTTCCCCCAGCAACCCTCAGTTTGTTTTGTGAGATTAAGAGTCACTTATGGTTTGTCTCCCTCCCAATCCCATCTTGCTTCATTCATTCTTCTCCTACCCCCTTAACCCCCCATGCTGCATCTCCACTTTCTCATATCAGGAAGATCCTATGATAGTTGTCTTTCTCCGACTGACTTATTTCGCTAAGCATGATACCCTCTAGTTGGAACACTAACTCTTATATGACAGCCACCATGCTGGGAGGAAGCTGAAGCAAACCCTTGGAGAGATCCACATGAGGAAGAGTGAGGCCCCAAGCCAAGAACCCCAGTTAAGCCCTAGCTATCAGCTAGCACACATTTGTCAGAGAGGTGAGTAGATCTCCCAGCCCTATTGAGCCACCACAGCTGACAGTACAGAGAGCAGAGATGTACATACTACAGAACCCACTGCATAGTCTTCATCCACAAAGTCATGAGAAAAATGAAGTTCACATTTCAAACCACTAAGTTTTGGTATTATTTGTTATATAGGAGAAGATGACGAGAACCCCAGAGTATTCTCAGTAACATGTTTCTGTTCTCTCCACCTGGAATTCTCTTCACCCAGATCTTTGCAGGATTAGTTTCTGTTCAGCATGAAGTATTTACTTAAACGCATTCCCAGTCTTAGGTATCTCTACACGCTCAAACCCAACATATTGTTCATTCATTGTTTGTTTGTTTATTATCTGTTTATATCCACTGCCCCCTAAATTAGAATACAAGTTACATAAAATAAGGAAATATTTGCCATGTTCTATGCTATATCTCTTTTACCTAAAGCAATAGCTCAATATACATGTTCTTAACATTCAACATTTATTGAATAAATGAATTATTAATTCTGTTCCACTAGCTTCTTCACTATCCAAAAGGATCTGATTATGTGGTAATGGAGGCAGAGAATACTAGAAACTTATTGATTCATGCTCTACATCCTCAAATGCTATTCTCATTGTTTCTCAAATATTAAGCCATCAAATTAAGAAACTATATTCTAACTGCATCAGATTTCAATAAATGGTCAATCACAGTGACATTTTACACTTAAAAGCCAAATGTCCAGATAGCTGTAATGTCACCTTAGCTCATTAGAAACCAGTGCAATTTGAATTGGCCTGCTTAAATGAGTAGTGATTAATTGGAAACAACACCAAAATCCCTAACTCAATCACAAGAAGGTGTCCAATATTTGGCCACAGTTGTGTTCTGAGTATCTCTGATTGACTGGCTGCCTCTCTGCTTTATACAAAAGCTGCTCTCACACATTTTGAGTTAGATAATAGTTTTACACACACACACACACACACACACACACACACACACACACACACACACTTTCTTCTACTCTTTTCCACATAATTTAAAGTACTGTTGTTGTCACCATCACACTCACTGAGAAACATCTATAACCACGTGTCATCCTTTTGTGATGTATGGTTTTCATTAGTGGAAGATAAAAGGTTATATTCTATTTCAAGGGAAAAAATGTAACTTTCAGACAGTAAATCATGAATGTGGAATCCAGAGGACATAGTCTTTTACTCGCTTTACTTCCCCTAAGTCACCTATGTGTCTTTACCAAACCTTTACTGAAGAGATACCAGGAAGTCTTTCATCTTCATACCCTTCCCCTTTGTCCTCTACAAAATCCAGTAAAACATCAGCTAATAAGAAAGAAATATTAAGGTTCTTATAATGCCTTCAAGGAGACTAATATTCAGAATTTTAGGTATAGCAGCAGACCAGACTCCCAATTAGTATCCCACTGATGCACTGAATATATGATGTAGCATCCATATATGGCCCACATTATCCATTGTTTTTCTGGCTATCTGGTTTTCTGTCCTAAAATATGGATTTTGTGTATGTGTGTCTTTCTGTCGGTCTGTCTGTCCATCTATTGTTAGCCACTCTAGAAAGCTCCCACTAAAACTTGGGTGGCAAAAATACTCCTGATTCAGGTCTAATACGCTTGATTGCAGAAATACAAAAAGGAAGGTCTCTTTGTCACTGAAATATTAGAGCAATCATCACAAAACTGTTAAATCATGAGGAAATATGACCCTGATAATTAGATCACGAGAGGCAGGATAATCCTTATGAGTACTTGATATGCATTTTAAATATGTCTGAGGCACTGCTCTCCAAATGTGTTAGTTTTCTGCTGTCAGTTACAACACTTATTAAAAACTATTTACAATTTGCTTGTTTGGATTTTCCTCTATGATCTGTGAATTCCTTTCTTTTCTTTTGACACGAAAATGCTCGATGTAAAACTTCAAGGGAATCACATTATTATCTACCAGGGCCCTTGATAGAACCAAAGCAATCACACTAGTATTTCTCCAGCTCCTCCTCTCAGACACTTTTGAATCCTGTCATCCAAATCATCATGGTGCTAATACATTCCCAAGCACTGAGGACTCTGAGGAACACGATGCTTCAGTGTGTTTATAGAATACACTTCATGTAGACAGGCACGAAACGAACAGTTTGCATAATCATCTGCCAAAAAGAATCCATCTGTCAGAAGAGTGGAAGCTGGTATCAAACAAATTCACATTAAAAAACATAATCTCAATTTCCATTCTATGCACTTCATTTCCTTGAGCCTAATTATCAGGGTGCATATAAATGGGGAAAATACTTCTTCCTGGTTACAGTTCAAAATTCTGGTCTTGGCATTAACAACAATAGCTGCTCATTTCTTTTGGGGATGTACCATGCAGCTGAGAGCATCGGGGCTGAAAATGCCGGGCCAAATTCCGCTGTTGCCAACGTGAAGCTTTACTTTACTGCTTGTGGCAAATGTGGTTATGTGTGAACAACAGAAATATTGTCTCATTTCCTTAGTGTTAGCAAATCCTGGCTTGGCTCCAAAGAGCCAACACGGCCCAGTTTCCCTGAAAAGCATTCATTTTTGTAGTTATTTTCTGATAAAGCTCTTAAATTTCTGCCCATTTAACTATGGCAGAAACATAAGTCTTTAGAGAGAAAAAGAAAAGTGCAAAGTCTCATTTAAAAGATGCTATTAACATCCAATGTTAGGGAAAAATGCAGGAAGAAAAATTGAAATATTTTCTTCAAAAAATACTCTTCCCTTAAAAATTGTTTGTACATATTCTGTAAAAACTAAACTCTCTCCCACTTTTAATGTGATTTCCACCACACGCAGCTTAAGAAAAGTAAGGACTTTACAGAGAGGTTGATTTCTGCTTTCTGAAATATAAACAAAAATTATAATGCTGAAAAATACTTGAAAAATACAATATTTTAAAAACATTTATGTGCTGTAGCATAAATTCCTATTAACTTTTCAAAAATATCCCAACAAATTATAAATAGAAATTTATTATTTGCAGATTATAAAGCATTCATTGAAGAGGTTGAAGAGCGTAGTAAGAAAACTTCTATTTCTCATGGCTATCTACCAAATCTCACTTTGATTTGTGTCTGGCTCAAACCTCAAGCACTGGGGTAAGGTTCATTTTCATTCACACCCTTCACTTTCTTATGCTGCCCTCATCATATCACTGTAAAAGCAGAATGGAGGGCATGGAATAGGGCAGCTCAGGCTGTCCTTTTTCCCTCTGACTTCAACTAATGAAAAACTATTGTATCCAGCAGTCTCTTCACACTGTTTCTAAAGCAAAACATACAAACTGGCTAACTCATGAACATCAACTTCTCACTGTTACACTGGTCCATCCGTTAGAATAGAAAAATGTTTTAGTATTACAATTCTAAATCTGGTCCTTAAAGTGTTCAGCACTGAGTTTAATGTATAGGAAATAAAATTAACTACAGAAAAAGGAGCAACCAATTTAGGATTTCATGTTGATTCTACTACTTTTCTTTTTTTTTTTTTTTTCTTTTTTTTTTTTTTATTTCCAGCATAACAGTATTCATTATTTTTGCACCACACCCCGTGCTCCATGCAATCCGTGCCCTCTATAATACCCACCACCTGGTACCCCAGAGACAATAGGTTTATAAAACGTTACTTTCTTACCTGCTAACTGAAATTTAGATTCTATGTCTTAATATTTCTTTGCTAGATTTAGCCCGTTGTCTGTTCTTTTTTTTTAATTTTTTTAAAGATTTTATTTATTTATTTGACAGAGATCACAAGTAAGCAGAGAGGCAGGCAGAGAAAGAGAAGGGGAAGCAGGCTCCCTGCTGAGCAGAGAGCCCGATGTGGGGCTTGATCCCGATATCCCCAAGATTGTGACCTGAGCCGAAGGCAGAGGCTTAACCCACTGAGCCACTCAGGTGCCCCCCATTGTCTGTTCTCTTATATCTATGATAATAAAACTCCTGATATTAGCTAGACACATGACTACCCAAAATAAAGACTATAGGTCTCAATCTCATAGCATGGTCTTGCATGTCAATAAGTTCTAGCCAATGAAATGTAATTGAAAGTGTATGTGTAACTTCTGGACAGTATCCTTAAATGTAAAAAAAAAAATTTCCCTTTTCCTCCATTGGTTCCATCCTACTGGCTTAAAGGTAGAACTGATGTTTAGTTCTAGATTAATTCTTGTAAAATATAAAGACCACATGAGAATAAAGGCTTTGCATTGCAAAAAGTAGCTCTAGTACTTTATGTGAGTAGGATTCTGTTTTTGCAATATTTATTAAGTATTGTGACAAGATACTTTATTTTTAATTCAGACTGAATAAAACGTTTTTAGGTTTATAGTTTACACTTCCTTATGTCTATTGTTATAGCCCCTACTTATTGTGGATAACAATTTTGCCCTCATGTTTATTCTGTACTTGAACCATATCTTCTAGTATTTTCAAAATTCTAGTATTCTCAAAAATTATACCTCTCTGTTCTTTCATTTTGCTATCTATTTCACTGGTCCAGAAATATTAAATAGATTCTGTTCTTTCTCCTTTCTTACACAATGACACTTCTAGTTAATTCTCTGCTGCAAATCTGGTTTTCCTCCTTCTTTCTTGACAAGTCTTTTCATTAATATGTACTCCAGTTCTGTTTGTTTTTTTTTTTGTTATTATTGTTTATTCCTTTTTATTCTTCCTCAGTCAGCCTCAGCAGCTTCTAAGATTGCTATTTATGTGATAAACTCAAACTCTGTAAACTACTAAGAGCTTTCTTACATTTCTTAGGGACTATTAAATTATTGCAATTCAATTTTTAAAGATTTTTTAACCTAAGATGTAAAATGTTTGGTGTCAACTACAATGAAATGAGAATACTCATATAGGGGGCACCTGGGTGGCTCAGTGGGTTAAAGCTTCTGCCTCCAGCTCAGGTCATGATCCTGGGGTCCTGGGATCAAGCCCCACATTGGGCTCTCGCTCAGCAGGGAGCCTGTTTCCTCCTCTCTCTCTCTCTGCCTCTCTGCCTACTTGTGATCTCTGTCAAATAAATAAATAGATCTTAAAAAAAAAAGAATACTCATATAGGAAAGGCAAAGAACAAAAGAACCTTCATACAATAAAAAAATTTTTACAATGAGAGTACCATTATTACTGGCTAAGTTTAAAAATTATAAATTATTTCATTTGCTACTAAATACCTTTTGAAATGCAATTTGTTCTATTTTTTATTGATGTACATACAAATCACATATTACATCACTTTGTCTTCCAGATATATTATTTCTGTTGAAATAATCCAGCTTAAAATAGCATATAATTTATTTAGTATTCATATACTTATAAATAATTAAGATTACAAAACGTTTTTAAAAAGCAGTATTACATTAACATAAAAGTCATAAAAGGCAGGAGAGAGTCTTCTAGTTTATGAATCTGTAACTATGTGCCAATGCATAGGTGTGTAATATCGTATGCCTTCGTTTTTCATGACTAAAATGTTTCCATGACCCTCTGGAAAATTCCAATTTGAAAAACAGCCAAGTGGGCGCCTGGGTGGCTCAGTGGGTTAAGCCTCTGCCTTCGGCTCAGGTCATGATCTCAGGGTCATGGGATCGAGCCCTGCATCGGGCTCTCTGCTCAGCAGTAAGCCTGCTTCCCCCTCTCTCTCTGCCTGCCTCTCTGTCTACTTGTGATCTCTCTCTCTGTCAAATAAATAAATAAACTCTTAAAAAAAGAAAAGAAAAACAGCCAAGTTAAAAAAAAAAGTAAAAGATACATGTGCATTTTATGCATTAAAAAAACAAACAGTGAAAACACCACTGCCTATATATTTAAGGTTTTTCAATACTCAAATTATTTTTGCACACATTTTTTGGTTACAATGACAGTCCAGTAAGACAGGTTCTACTTATTAAAATCTCATTTTGTAGTTGAGAGAACTGAGACTCTAACAGCTTCAATGCTTCAGCGCTATGTTGGTTAAATAATAATTAATTTTTGTGCCCCCCACCAAAACCTGGCACAGAGTTATTATTGGATTTCCTTACAGTTATTGTTTCCCCTAAAATGTACTTTGTCTATTATGAAGATTTTTTTAAATCAGAACTTATTATATTTTCTATTTATACTTATATATAAATATCAAACAGTGTCAAACATCAAATTTCAATTATATATACATTGAAATCTACTTGTTCTTCATTTTGTTCCATTCTTTGATTTTTCTATTCTTATACTAATAAGATTCTTGTTCTGATGACTCTTCTTTGCTACAATTATCTGGCTGCTTTTAGGCATTTATTTTTCAAAGAGAATCTTAGATCATTTTACCCACTTAAAAACAAAAACAAAACTTTGCTGTAATTTAGTTGGGAATTCATTAAATTTATAATATAATTCAGAGAGAATAGATGATTTCATTGCATTGATCTTTATAACAAAAGCATGGCATGTCATTTGATTATTCAGATTTACTCTCTATTGCTGAATAAGATTGAATAGTTTTCTGTAAAAAGTGTGATATTTTATATACTTGACTTTCATTCTACTTCCTTATTCAATGTTTGCTTTTATGTCATTTCATTGTTATCATGGTTTTCCACTTCTGTATTTTGCTGGTTTATTCAAAAGCTACAAATTGCTTTCTTTTATTTTCCCTTTAGGGACTTCTGCTTCCCACTATGATAGACTAGCTTGTATTAGACCAACTTGTCCCTACAAGAATAAGTATAAAATCTGTAAGAAATGCCAAAATCAGCTCTTTCAAGAGCTTAATAGAATACACTTGGAAAAGCCAGAGTTTTTCAGAGCAAAGATCCGAGAAAGAAGACAAAAGTATTGACAAGATTCAGATATTTTTGTGCTGCTTTTCTTTCCAGGTTTTTGCTGGTTAATAAGAGTAGGAAACTTAGTAAATAAACATAAAAACAAGCTCACATTTATGGTGGTCTCATGGGGCCATGGGGACAAATAATTCCAATTTAAGTCAACAAATTGCTGTAATACTGGAGGAGAAAGACACTATAGAAAAGGGAGCTACAGAAAAATGAGCCTAATATTCCATACCACTTTTCTCCTCAAAGTACTATTCTTTTCTTAAAGTCCTGGGACAAAGGATAAGAAATTGAGGGAATATGTATTTATAGTTTAAACTAGATATTAGCAATCTATGACCCACAAGTTACTCAGCCCAACATCAGTTTTGTAAATAATGTTTTGTTGGAACAAAGTCATACTCATTTGATTATGTTTTCTCTATGGATGCTTTTGTGTCTCAATGGCAAACTTAGTAGTTAGGACAGAGACCATAGGAGCTGAAAAGCCTGAAATATTTACTATTTGACTGCTCACAGAAAAAGTATGCAGACCTTTCTTCTCATTCAAACACTTTTAATTATAAGAGGGAGTTTCTTTATACTTATGGTCAAAAAAGAGGCATAAACTAGAATTGCCCTAAATAAAGGCCAAGATGGAATTGATTAACCTTCATAAAGACTGAAATAGCCCACCCCAATTTGCTCCTATTTCTAGCTACATTCTAGAATTAAAATAAATAGACTGTAGAGAAAGATGGGCTCTTGCACAGCCTTACAGATTTTTTCAAATATAGTGCTGGCATTAAATAAATAATTTCCAGGATTGTCAGAAGATGAGATAGAAATAACAGAAATTCAAGAGAAAGAGAAGTCAGACAAAACAGACCCAGAAGTGACAGAGATATTAGAGTTTTGGGCAGTATTTTTATTTTTTTTTTCAAAGATTTTATTTATTTTCTTGACAGAGGTCACAAGTAGGCAGAGAGGCAGGCAGAGAGAGAGAGAGGAAGCAGGCTCCCCACTGAGCAGGGAGCCTGATGTGGGGCTGGATCCCAGGACCCCGGAATCACAACCCAAGCCTAAGGCAAAGCCTTTAACCTGCTGAGCTACCCAGGCACTCCTCAGACAGTACTTTTAAATTACTGTCATTAAGGGATGCCTGGATGGCTCAGTCGGTGGACCATGCTCATGCTTGATCTTAGGGTTGTAAATCTGAACCCCATGTTGGGTGTAGAGATTACGTAAAAATAAACTCTTTAAAAAATAAATTAAAAATAAGTTATTGTGATTAATATGCTCAAGAGTAGAGGATGGAAATACAGAAATCTGTATTAGAAAACTAAGATGGGATCTATAAAAAGAGAAATTTTTGGAAAATTCTAAATCTGAAAAATACAGTAACTGGAATTAAACATTTCATGAATGAGTTTAAAAGCAGAATAGCAACCAGAAATGACCAGTGAAGTAGAGGACAATATAGAACAAAATATCCAGGAAAATACACAAAGACCAAAAAAGCTAATGGTCTATCATTCATGTAACTGAATTTGCATTAGAGGAGGACAAAAATAATAGAGCAGAACGATAACTGAAAAAATTTTAACCATGGACTTTTCAAATTAGATCAAAATCATCGAGCCGTAAATTTTAAATGCTTATGTAAATTAAAATTGTGTTTAAGTTAAATTGAAATTGTTGCTTTTGCTTAAAATACCTTCTTTCTAAGAGCAATATTAATTCATTAAACTGCCTTTTTGTTTTTCCTCTTCTTTCATCTGTCTAGGGCCCCTTAATAGCACAATTTTCTCTTGCTTGTTCCTTAAGGCTCAGTTCAAATATTGAAGGGAGGGGGCAGCAATCGGGAGAAAAGAACAAAACATCATATTCCTGGTCTTAGAAGAGGCAACAGTCAAGCTGTTGGCTCCATGCCACTCTAATTTTCCCCAAGCACAGAAAATTCAACTTGCCAGGTACAGGGTCCCACAGCTCCTGCAATGCAGAGCGACCAATGGGCCTGCCATGAAGCGAAAAGTAATCTCCCCCCTTGTGGGGGATGGTTCACAGGTACCTTCCGGCCACATTCTCTCTGGAATCCAGCTACACTTCCTAATCCTAAATTTCCCTCTACTTACCCAAAGTGATAACCAAGACTAGTGAGAGAAATAACCAACTCCGTCCTTCAGGATTCCAGTTAAGCCTAAGCCTTGCAACTAGCCTCTATGCTTCAGTTTAACCTGTACCTCATGGGAGAGATGCAGTTGTTCGGTGGCAATTAGGATAATGACAGCAAGGCAGGAAGTGTTCAAGCTGCCATCTTTTCCTATTCTCCTAATCTTGCCTCTTTCCAAATGTATTTAAATAATACCCTTTTCTCAAAAAGGCTTATTATTCCAGAAACTTCTTTTAAGCAAATCTAACTCTGATGGAAATTTAATGCCACTGAAATAAACGCCCAAAATAGACTCTTATTCTTGTATGGCAGTAAACCAAACAGATCATTAGTGGAAACACCACTATAATAACTTTTCTTTTCATACACCAAACAGTTTTGTGCAGAACATAATTTTACTAACAGTATCTCCTTTTCTATGCACTCCATAAAATCTATTATAAAATCCATTCTAAAATAATTATGTGTTTATACATTTTAACTTCAATAGAGTGTTATAAAAATAGAATCATTTCTTCTGTTTAGGCATATTGGTAGATTTTCCATATTTTTCAAAATTCCACATAAGAAGATAAAACATGATGGCTGTGAATTTCTAAGCCGACTGACTTATATAGGTTAATATTTAATATCATGTGGAAGATTTTACAGAGATATTCTCAATATTCTCTTATTCTTTTTCCCCAGTGAATATGTAATAAATAGAAATAAATAAATAAACCCTCAGAAGTCTAGAATTCTTCAAGGGCTAAAAACAGTGAATTAGTAGGATGACATTTTTTTCTTGTTTTCTGAATTTCAAATGACACTGCACTGGCTGCAAACAGAGCTGAACCAAATTAACACTGAAAAATGAAGAAAAATGAAGGTGGCATCTTAGCCCAGGGGATCTTGCCAAAGGAACAGAGTTTCTTTCCCCATTTCTAAACTCATTCCATTTTCAGAGGATGAAATGGATCTCTCCTTTTCCACACGAGTAAAAAGGAGATTGAATTCAAGAAATTGTAATGCTCATGAAGAGAAATGCTAATTATAATATCTATATGATAAATGTCATAAATAGACCTCAGAGTACTATGATTAAAAGCTGTAATTCTTTTAATTCAGCAAGACAAAATGTATATGCAATGTGGCAGGTGATTATCTGAAACAAACCCAAAATCTGTGGGCAGTATTGTTAGTGGGAGTTCCAGTACTGCTTTACCACAGTTACTCAGCCATGAGGAGGCACCTCACAGAGTTTCTATCACTCATTGAATTAATTATGACCAGTTTCAATGTTAAAAGGACCACTGAGAGATACTTCAATAACCTATCTAGTTACCACTTAGTAGAGTTGGAGGAGATCCCAGGTTTCCAGATTTCTACTGACACAGATTCTATGCCCATTTAGTAACCATTTCATTGGTACCTTTCAAGTAGTCAATTCAATAAAAAAAAAAAAAAAATAGGATGGTTGTAATTTTCTCATGTCTAATATCATATATATATATATATATACATATATATATACACATATATTTACATGTAAATCTCACTTTTAAGATACTCAGAGAAGACAATTATCAAAAAAATTATTTAAGGGACAAAGAGGGAAAAGCACCACGGAGAACTCTGGGGTATTTGAGAAATGAGAAAATTTGTCTGGTGAAAATAATGAATTTGGTCATTGACATGTTAAGTATTTGGTGTCAACAGAAAAGCATTTGTTTGAGTGCAGTATGGGGAAGAAAGCAATTCATCAAAATGTGTTAAAAGCAATGGATTTACTATGCCACAAGGTCTTTGGAACAAATTAACTCATTACACAATACAAAACAAAAGCTGGAAATCTGTGAGTAAACCTCCAAAGTAGTGATGATATTGTAACATTAAGAAATGAAATGTAAGGTGGTTCTTAGGAGAGCTTAGGTTTCTATTCATTAAGAAAAATATTTTAAAAAGTAGATTGAAAATTTGTTTATAACTAATCAAAACAACACTAACACCATTTGAACTGTATTAAATTCTAAATAGATTCAACTTTGTAAGAATGTTTGACAAATGCAGTGACAATGCAGTTTGAAATTATCAAAGACCTTCTAAGCTGTGCATTGGAATTTCCGCAACTATTGTGAAACAGAAAGCAATTTTCCTATTTAACAACAGTAGAGAGAGCTTTGAAAAGAAATCCCTAAACAATTTATTATTTAAAAGTATTTCTCTTTTAGAAAACATTGTGAACTAATTTCCTCATCTATAGGAAAAGAATGTTAAAATATAGATGACATAACTTAATTATTGAGGCATACAAATTTTTTGCCTTGGAAGTTTATTTCCTTTACTTCATATGAATTTAATTGATTTGAAATCGATTTCAGTGACATTTACAAATTGACTTTATATTTTTCCAAAGTTAATTTATAAATCTATCATTATTTTAAAACTATGGTTTTTTTATTACTATGGTATTTTCTGTGAAACATAAAGAGAAGTAATCATCATTATCCCTGTACTCGTGAAGGTTACATTCTCATTCAGAAGGCAGAATTTACCAAATTAGTAATAAACATTTTAGTATATCTACTAAATCACCAAAAGGGCTCCTGACTTAGTAATGGACTAAACTGGAAAAAAAAAAAAAAATCTGAGACCAGATCATGTAAAAATTACATAAATCAAATAAGAATTTAAATGTACTATGATAGACAACATGAAGATATTATAGCATTTTGAGCAGACAATTGAAATCTTTTTCTCCTGTTACATGTCAAGATAAAATTCGTTTGGAGAAGATTTAGCTAGCAGTAATATGCGTAAAGAACTAGAGAAAGGAAAAATAGAGGTAAAGGGACTGTTAAGAATCTATTCTTGTGATCCAAGAATGAAAACACTTAAACCCTTAATTAATGTTCTAGCTGTGAGACTTAAAAGGAGATGCGTGTCACTGGTTTGTGATATTATAATGTACTTAAGTTTCATATATGTGAAATCTAGAGTCACAATAATGCACAGGTAAAGGTGACTCTAACATCTTTGCCTGTAATACTGAAAGAATGATGATCATACCAAACAGAATTGAGGAAATTAAGGAGGAAAGTCTTTGATAATAAAAGCAATTTTAGATTAAGACTATGAGGGAATGTCTAATATTAACCATTACAGCATGAAGCAAAGATCACCTACTGTGAGGCATTTGGATGAATAAATTAGCAACTCCAGACATTTGTTTGCATTTTTTCCAGGGAAATGAAACCCTGCTGAGCAACCATTTACCATCACAGTAAGAAAATCAAGGACCACAAACTATAAGGAAAAGAACTGTGTGGGGCTTGCATCTCACAAGGCACACTGGAGAAGAAGTAAAGCCAGGGCTACGAGAAATGTTACACTATGACAGTATTTTCACTCCATTTCTGCACATTTTACAGGAACTCCAATCATGCCTATCAATTTTGCAAGCTCCTAGAGGCTCTTTTACTTGTGCTCAAAATCTAGTCCTCTTAAGTGTAAGTTCTGTGACAGCTATCATTTCCTCTAGCTACTTCCAGCTTTAAAAAACTGCCAAGACCTCTGAAGTGAATCATCAAAGTTCTCTCCACGGTTCTGTTGAAGAGGCTGTTTTTGCTAATAGGTTCTGAAGGTACTGCGAGCTCTGCTAATGCTCTCAGTGACTGTACCGAGACTGTTACCAAGAGGAGGCTGAAAACAGAGGCTAGCGAAGATGGCCCTGGCTCCCCTTGTTTCTGAGGTTGTTGGCACCAACACAGCTGATGCCCTGTCTTCTCTTTGTGCCCTCCAGTTCGACGAGCTTCCTTTCTTCATTTGACTTTCTTAGTTTTACTAGCATATGAATAATAAATCCATAGAAACTCGACTGGGAAATGATCTTTGTGTTTTTGCCTTAAAATAACTCTCTCATCCAGACACGTTGTCCTTGGACCCCATGGGTGGGCTTTAATGCTGTTCCTTCAAATTTTCATAAGCAAAATTTATGGTGAAAGATTATGTAAGCAGAAACAATGGAGCATAAATGAGAGAGGTCAGAAATGAAGACATGGGTTTTAGAGTCAAGAGGCAAGTGGTGAAAAGCAAATGTTGTTTTCTGAGGCACATGAAACTAGGGAGGGGGATTTTTCAAGAAATAAAGGCTGGAGAACTTGGTGGAAGCAGGGACTCCAATAAGCCCCTGTTGAGCTGCTAGAAATTTGGAAAGTTGCCAGAGGTATACAACACTGTAGATTTCAAGTGGCATCCAGAGGCCAAATCCCAGAAATAAAGGAAAGAACTTAACATTATAGAGATGGAGACCTATTTCCAATTATCCAAATTCTCTTCTTCTGACCACATAATTTCATCCCCAGTGACTCGCAGTACCCTAAATCTCTAGCACAAGTGAATCCTGGTAAGAGCAATGAAAGGAAGGAATAGGACACACAAACTGGACAGAGTAATTGTCATAGCATTATTGAGACAACATTTTGATAATGAGAAAGAGCTTGATGAAACATGGTTGGTTTTAAGACAATAGGCCCACATAATTTTTTTTTATAACCAATCAGTTTAGACATGGCTGAAGAATTAACAATTTTAATGTATTTTGTTAAGGCTAAAATATATCTTATTTAATGTTTATTGTCAACACTCTAAGCCACATCCCAAAAGGATTGATTTTCCAGTAGGAAAACCAATGATCAATGATAAACATTAAAAAATGAAGCATGGCTATGTTTAAATATTTATTTTCAGGAGATATTCTTTGTAATCCAACTAAAAGGCAGAAGAGAATCTTGTTCCTGCTTAGAGGAGCTTTCCAAAAGTCTCTGATGATTCCTAATCCTATGCCATTATCAATTAAATGCAAGGTAATATCAATATGAGCTCTAAAAACCTTCAAAGTAATAATTGTGAGAAGGATCCTCAAGGAAACAAAGAAAAACTTTAAAAGCCACAAGTTCAAATATGCAAATTGATAGAGGAATAAAAATCCTAATTCCAGAAAAAGAATTTCAGACTAATCAATATCAAATCAGGATTATTCAAAGAATTAAGTTCTCAAAAACTCAAGACTTCCTAATTTTTAATCAATGTATGTACAATTTACCTAAAAATACAAACCACTTCACTTTGTGATATTGTGATTTGTTTAAACACTTACATGCATATTCATACTGTTAAATTGTATAGTTGTTCATTTGAAAGGAGTTATTTCAAATTTTTGTGTGAGAGGACATAGAATCTGAATTTAATTCATTTTGTGCCTATTCTTTCTTCCCTTACTCCAGGCCAGTCTTTCAGAGAGGAGAGAAACTGGTGTAAATAGATACACAGGATTTCTTCTATGTTTCTGAATCTGTCTTTAATTCTTCAATATCCCTAGAACTCATACCACTGTAAATATAAAGATTTAAAAACATATAATGGACTTTGAAGAACCTATTTTAATCCAAATAGCATGTATGGAATGCCTTTTGTACTACAGGTAGGCACTACAGTTCTTGACTTTGCTTTTATTTTTGATAATTTATATTTATCTGTTATTTATTTTTCTAATCAAGAAAGTTGACAGATTGCTACGATAATAATGAAATGCTACCTATGTCACTTGGTGATGAAATCTTTTCCTGAATCCAGTGGAAAAAACTCCAATTTATTTCCTGTCTTAAATGCTTACCGTCTTTCCCTTCATGAACCCATGAGATTCCTATATCCAGGTGCAGTAATTTAGCCTGCAGCTTAGCTCAAGAGCTGGGATGATGCTAGGATTTTTACCTTTCATTTCACCTCTGGTGTCGGTTCATTTCGCATCTTCCTACATGCCCCATAGAGCTGATCTGAGTACGGAAAACCCTTTGAAGTCACTTGGAACTTTCTGCTCTGATGAGGCCTGAAGGACATGCAAAGTAAGAAACATGGCCATGCTTGCAAAGAAGGTGAAAATTCAGTCAGCTTTACTAATGTGTTGCTTATACCTCAAGGCATGTCTGTGTGTATAGGTTTATCTGCAATAGAAACAGAGCTAAGCAAATTTTAATTTTGCAAAAACAGAACGCTTACATAGATAGGCTGACTACGCTTAAGCCAAATTATTTCACATATGGAAAAATAGATTAAATAAATTAGTGAAAGCAATGCCTTCAAAGGCTCATATAGAAAGTATTTATTTGCACCATAACATCTAAACCAATACTATATCTATTAAGATATATTCCTTTTAAAATAATGTACATTAAGAAGGGTTTTGAAGCAAAACACAATTAATGGTTGTGATACGGTGATAACCTCAACTACACAGGTGCAAATCGTAAAACCGCATCAAACATAGTCCCCATTTTTCAGTGTGCCAGTAAATGAAAACAGTAAATGAGCATGCACTTTGGGGGCTAGAACTGCAAACCCCATCCATGCTTTGCTAGTCTGCATTGACAGTGAGGCTCTGCCAACAGGGGAAGCTAGAGGGCCGCTGTAGGGCCGGAAGCTGTTTGCGTCCTTTGAGCTTTCCACCTACTTCCTGTTCCTGTAAGCTTCACCTCAGCCAAGCTTTTTGACATTTGACAATTTGTTCTAGTGGCTCCGGTAATTAAATCTTTTTTGCATTTTTCTTACCACTTACCCATCACAGGCACTCAGAGACAAGAGCACCTACTGGCCAGTACTCTTCCTCACATATCCGATTTTCAAGTTTCTGGGATCTGTTCCCCCAAACTACTAAATTGTAATAGTTTCAATTCCCTCCCTTTAATTACCCAGTTCTAAGGGTGGTAGCTGCCACCTGCAATTGCTATCTCTGTGATATCTCAATTAAGACAGTTTTGTATTAAATTCTCTCGTGTTACAATGTCTGGTTTCTGTTTTCTGACTAGACTGAGACAAGAGCACATATTTAGTTTAATCCAGTTATTTAGGAATTTTCTAAAGGTGACCACATAGCTTCAGTGTCAAGAAGACTCTTGAGTGCAAACAGCTGTCCCAGAAGACCAGAACATATGGTCACACTGGATATGTCACTACATTGCAACTGTAAGTGAAAATCTGGGTAGCAATGTTAATGGTTAGAATCTGAATTCTTCCTGATATTGACCTCACACACCTATAGGCTAAGAATGACTGCTTTACCCTTGCCCCCACCCTTGCTGGTCAGGTTGCAATATTGGTAGTTCAATTTTGAAAATGGCTATAAACCAGTGGTAGTAATGTTACAAGATTGTTGACATGCTACTGATCTTTCCAAATTACAGATCTGATTATATTCCTCCTCTGCTTAAAACCATTCAGTAGTTGACCAGTTATATTAGATAAAGTCTATACTTAGGCATTGGTTTATCTGAGAAACCCCAAAGAGTATACAAGATGCTTCTTGTATGAATGAATACTCCTAGAACCCTTACAACTTAATGATATTATAACACTCAAGATAACATAATTACTTGTTTATTTATAAATATCTATTAGATTATAAACTCAATGAAATCATTTGTGTTTACCATTGAACAATGGTGTGTTCACCATTGGTAGTGATGAAGGCATTGTCTAGCAATCAAAATAACCTCAATAGACATATACGTGATTTCAGTCAGAGGCACAAAAAAATGGATGATGGCAGTATTACAAAGGGTCCTCCCCCTTGTACTGGGTCAGCTCCTCAGTTTCAGATGTTCCATCTTGCATCTTTGTGCAAGATAATTGGGAAAGAAGGAGGCATATCTTTAGGGAAAGCAAGTTAACTTTCACACTAGCATCAGAGAGTTCTAAGTAAAAGAAATATGTGATTCCTGCATAAATAATTTAAAGCCATTGTCTCACAAGCACCTCTCTTCGTATCCATACCCCACGATGGTACATTGACATATGGCTGGGCTACTTTTGGAAAAATTCAATTATAACATTAAAAAAAAAAATACACTCAAAAAAGACCTTTTGTGTCATGATATGGAAGTTATCTTTTTTTTCTAATCTGTGTCTTGGTTGAAAGGCTTATAAACTACATGAAGTAGGGGATACTTCATAACATTGTCTCTGGGCTTGTAGGCCAAAGGGTTTTAAAATATTTGGATCAGGATAGAATCAAAGGCATAGCAGACATGTTCACCTTTCTCTTTTTTCAAAGATTTATTTTAAAGAGAGAAAAAGCAAGAGAGAGCGAGGAGGGGGAGGGGCAGGCGGAAGGGGAGAGAATCTCAAGCAGATTCCTTGCTGAGTGGACCCTGATATAGCCAGATCTCTGGATCTCTAGATCTCTAGATTCCTGAGATCATGACCTGAGCTGGAACAAAGATTATGATGCACAACCAATGGAGCCAGCCAAGGTACCCCTTAAACATGTTCATCTTGATTAAACTTGATATTGTTAATAAATTCAGTATCTTCATAAACTGTTATTCAATATGAAGAAATATTTAGCCCCAAAACATAATACAGGCATGCCTCTACATAGATCCATCAACTAACCTTAGATTACAGTGATTTCCTATCTTTAGCATTAATGGACCAGAGAGAGAATCCTTTAAGACTATGATGAAAGTTAACCAGCTATCTCTTGGAAATGTACATACATATATACATTATGTGCTGTTTACCATTTCAAGTTGTTCAGGGATTGTCTAAAACCATCCATGGTCTCAAAGACTTTGGAGTCATATGTGAATGGCTAAAAATTCTATATTTTACCTCATAATCAATGCCTATATAGATAACCTAAAGCCACTTCACTTTTGCATGTCATGAATGGAATTCTTTATCTTTTGTTCATATCTATATATACCAGTTCATGTTCAATCTCAGTGAACGACAACTACTATCCACCTAGTTTTATAATCCAGAAATATGGGAATTACACTTTACCCATTTTATTTTAGTTCCCTCACCTAGTCAATTAACAACTCCTAATGATTTTATGTACTTTCCCTCAAATATGACTGGTTCTCTTATCCTCCATTCAACAAAATAAGCACTATTTTCTCCTATCTGAACTCCTTACCTCCAGTCTTGCTGCCTCAAATCAATTCTTCACACAGTAGCTAAAGTGAATATTCTAAAATACAAAATTGATCAAATGATTACATGATTTAGAACCCATCAAAGGCTAACCACTGTCTTTAGGATAAGACCAAACAGTTTATTATGGTTTAAAGACCTGTTGTAGCCTTGTCTTTTGAAAATTCTCCATAAGTAATGTGTCCCTGCCACAGTATTCAAATTTCAGATGTCCCCTAACCCTATCAGCCCTTGTTTGAATGTGGAGCCACTGAGGAAATGCTCTTCACAGAAGAGAAAGCTCTTGGGCTTAAGGCAAAGGAACAGAACAATCATCAAGAGATCCAGATTCTAATCTTAAATTTGGCCTCAATTTTCCCATTACTAAAACACAAGTGGAGTTACTCCTTCATCTTTAATGGTCTATAGTTTCCTTTTCCATCCCTTTTTTCAGAGCCCATCAAATATGGCCAAATTAACATGTGGTCATCCAGTGGTTTTTATTTCAAAGATATTTACTAAAAATACTCAGTTTGTGAAAGAGAAAAAGGTAGACAATGATGATTACTTTACTAGGTATGAAGATCACAATTTTATTTTTACTGATTTTCTAGTAAGCACAAAACATTCATTAAAAGGCATTGAATATAATCATCTCTATAGTGTGTGTGATCTGTGAAAATAATTTTTATTTAGTTTCACATTTTGTATTATTAGTTTTATATTATTTATGTCATTTTATAATATTAATTTTTATTTTATATCATTATTAGTTTTTCTTTATACCCTACATATTTTTAGTGACACTTATAACATCTTTTAAAATTAATGCAACATGAAAAAGGTGTAACTAGAAGGGGGAAAAATGCCCACAACAAAATAAGAAGAATCTTTGTTACGGAACAACTGAGATTATTTATTTATTTATTTACAATGGAGCTGATTTAATCATTATAGTTGGATAAATAATTTTACCTGTACATTTCTTCCTAGCTAATGTAAACAGGAAAATACATTTAGACATGTTTTTGTTATCAGTGTTAAAGCTTGGACTGCTTATGCTTCATTTGACTACCCTTATGACCCGCACACTGTCTCACTCTGCTCTTCCCTCATCTTTGGCCTGCTTAATACATTAAGAGGCCAAGATCTATGGATTGGTTCATATGGGTTCCTTAATCAGACAGGTTATAGGTAGGGTCAGCCAATGAGGTCGGTGAAAAAGAAAGGGGAGAATTTGTAACACTTCTTTCCAGTTCCTTCCCTGCTTCAGAACTATTCCTCTGGCTGAAGCTTGTGCCATCAATTTACTTCCCATTACACAGACCCTTGCTCATCTTCGCTCTAGCTCTCGCCACTTCTTCTTTACTCTTTGATTCTGAAAAGGCGGGATTATGTCTTTCTCTGCCATTTATCTCTGGATGTTTCAATATTTATGTCATAGACTGAATATTTGTATAACCCCGAAATTCGAATATTGAAATCTAATGCCCAGTGTGATGTTATCTGGACATGGGACCTTTGGGAGGTAGGTGATTAGGTCATGAGGGTAAGGCCTTCATGAATAGGATTAGTGTCATTACAAAAGAGACCCCAGAGAGATCTTGTCTCTTCTACCATCTGGAAAGTCAAAGAGAAGACTACCATCTAGAATCAGAAAGTGGGTTCTCACCAGACACCGAATCTGGTAGTAATTTGATCTAAGACTTCTAAGTTTTCAAACTATGAAAAATAATTTCTTGTTGTCTATCATAAGCAATGCAATGTATGATATTCTGTATTCTGCAGCCCAAAAACACCAAGACATTTTACTTATTTTCTTAATGCTGCTACATCTTTAACCCCTCTTTAAAGTACATTTATTTAAACTATCTGAATGGATTCTATTTTATGCCAAATCCTGCTTGATACAAAAATCTTAAAAAACATTGTTGTAGCAAATAACTCCTGAAGGTAATAATCCACTCTATTATTCTACAAGTAGCAGCAAAAATATAATTAATAATGCTTTCTACTACCATTGTTAAAAATAGAGAAATTACATCCAATCACATATTTTCTTACTTTAATAACTTAAAAAACCTGAGTGCACACTACTAAATATTAATTTAGTGAAACAATTCTGAGGAGCTTGTGGTGGGATGAAAAATGGTTTTAGGATCATAATAACATAGATGTGAATCCTAGCTCTATTATAGGCTAATGTTAAATTAAGCAAGGAATTTGCTTTTCCTAGTTCAGTTTTATTATTTGAAGAACTTTTAAGATTTTTGTGACATTAGAGATAAAGAATCTGGCACACAGCATTTGTTCAGTAAATCACTTTAAATTTGTCACTTTTTAAATAATGATCATTGTTTATGCACAAATTTACCCTAAAATGATATGTTTCAGTTGGAAATAGAGGTGGCATTTTAGGATATCTGAATAGACAAATTCAGAAATGTATACAGGCTATGTTGATGGTTGAAGAACAACTTAATGCAATATACACCAAAAATACAGGTTGCAGGGCTGCCATTCTATTGAGTAAATTCAGGAGCTTACATGAGTTCTTATCAACAGATATATGTTCTAAAGAGCTATCTTCTCCCTTGTGGTACGTGTTTCTTTTTCAGAGCAATTGAATTGATGCTACCATAAATTCTTCCACTAAGAGAAGTCTGATTCAGAAAATCCAGGTATTGATCTCACTGATCATTAATTTGGTAAATAACAAACCAAAAATTCCAGGTCCTAAAAGGGAAATAGATTCCCAAACAGTCCATTAATTAAATTAGTACATTTATTGAATGTTAAAAATAGCTGTCTCTCTGCAGATATGAAGTAAAACAGTCTCTGTTTATGCTTGAGAAGATTAGAATTATATAAGGAAGAAAAATCAACCCAAGGGAGTTTTCATTAGCTGAGTGAAGATTTGGTGTAAAGTGTATAATAATATTAACTTATAGGTGCAGGGGTTGTAGCATTACTGATTATGCCAGATTTCATAAAGCAGAGCTATATTTATATAATACCCTTTACTTACCTCTACCTTCTCATATATCACTTTGTTTTCATCATTTTGTTGGGTTTGTTTTTTTTGAACTCTGAAAATGTTAAGAGAAGGATTGTGATATGTACTAAAGGAACAGATGGAATAATTACATTCATTTAATTTATAACAACGACTACACCCAAATTAAAAATAAATAGAAATTCTGCCTGACAAGCCACCATAATCAGAAATCATAAGCAAGTAACAAAAGAAGACAGAAACAGGTAATTTTTTAAAAAATTTTATTTATTTATTTGACAGAGAGAGATCACAAGTAGGCAGAGAGGCAGGCAGAGAGAGAGAGAGAAGCAGGCTCCCTGCTGAGCAGAGAACCCAATGTGGGACTTGATACCAGGACCCTGAGATCATGACCTGAGCCAAAGGCAGCGGCCTAACGCACTGAGCCACCCAGGTGCCCCCAGGAAACAGGTAATTTTTTAAAAGCAAAGGGTTAAAATCTACAATAAACAAAATGCTCCTGAAAAATGCCAAGAAAAAGACCAGAAACCAATAGAAAAGAGGCAAAGAATATTAAGAAAAGTCACAGAAAATGAAGCACATATGACTTTTAACCTAAAAGCAAGGCTATCTTCAGTCATCATATGGGAAATGTCAATTACATTTACCTCAAGATAGCATTTCTCACATTGCAAAATGATAAAATTCCAAAATAGAATGTTGATGAAGGATAATTAGACAGTTTTTACAAATATTCAAGGGTGCATACCTTTGAGCAATTTCAGTTTAGGAAGTTGGCCCATAGATATGATTGCATGTGTGCAAAATGATGTATGCAGAATGTTACTTGTTGTGTCACTGTTTAGAACAGTGAAGGGCAGGAAACAGCCTGAATGTCTATCAACAGGAAGCTGGCAAATTAGAGTATTATATGCTAACATGATAAAAATAACCTATCTGTAAAAAGGGAGTTTAAAATTTTGTAATAATGTAAGGTGATGGATGGTTAACTAGATGTGGTGATCATTTTGCAATATCTACAAATACTGAATCACGTTGCAAACCTGAAAGTAATAGAATGTTCTGTCGGCTATATATCCATTTTTTAAAAAGATAACAAATTTTATGTTATGTGTTCCTTATAATTTAAAATTTAGAAAAAAATAAAGTTCTTAAAATTAATTAAAAAATTAAAAGGAGGAAAATAATAGAAAGTTGTATTAGTTCACAAGCACATGATATTATTAGGGTTCTGGACTCTAGTTGAGCTATAGTACTAAAATTTGTCTCTATTACTATGAAAACAGTGAGATATCCATTTCATTCTTCAAGGTCTGATCTAGTCAACATGTCTTGGCTTTCTCAGTAGAAGGGAACTGATTTATTTCCAAACAAAAGGATAATCATCTAAAATGACATGCCAATGCTTACTCAAGGATTTTCTAAAGGTAGCCTGATGTCACAAACATAATATGATTAATAACATTTAAAGAGCACTTAGCAGGGAACCCGGGTGGCTCAGTCAGTTAAGCATCCAACTCTTCAAATTAGCTCAGGTCATGATCTTAGGGTTGTGAGATCGAGCCTTGTGTTGGCTCCACACTAGTATGGAGCCTGCTTAAGATTTCTTTCTCTCCTTCTCCTGTCTTTCCCCTCTCTCTCCCTCACTTACTGAAAGAAAGAATGAAAGAACCTAGCAATATGATCTCAATCATCACCTATGATACAACAACCACGCAAGGCAATGGAGAAATAAAATTCATTGTATATCCACGGGAGAAATATTTAGAAAAATGTATTATGCTAACATTTAACCACTATTACATTAGAAGGTTCCTAACAGGTATATCTTCCCACTGGATTTCTTCTTGGTTCTTTGATTAATATGAAATTTAGCTTTGTTGACTACACACCATGGGTTGAACTAATCAATATGCTTACAACATTGTTTATAACATTGGTTCTTTTTTTTTTTCTCCAAAGAAATAATGATGTAAGTAATAAGTGAAATAAAATAATGTGAAACAATATGAATATTTTTGAAGGATCAATGAAAACTGGAAAAGATTCATTGCTATGTTTAAAATAAGTAGAACCTACCTAAAGAGAATAACATTCCCTGCAACCAAGTAAGAATTTGAGGAACAAAGAAGTTCAATAGCAGATGTTAATTCTCAACCAAGTATTGAATGTCAAGACAAGATGTTAGAATCTGACATAGTGAGTACTTAAAAATATAATATCTAGAAAATTTATATTTCCTAAACCATCTATACCCTCTCATTATTACAGGATGTTCTCAGCATGATTAATAATGTTCTTCATCCTCTAACTTCTCTCTTGCTATCCAGTCTCATCTCTTGCTATTCTCCATTTATAATTCTAAGATACTCAAAACATTTTTCAAAAAAAAATATTGCTCTTTGTCTCCTAGACTTTCTAGGTGCCTGTCCCTCTCCTTGGGATACTTCACCCCATCTATATAATTATTACTTTTTTTCAGATCTCAATTTGGTGTCACTTCCACTGGGAAATGTTCCTTGATTCCTAGGTCCACATTAGGTATGCCACTTATATTTTCTATACAAACGCACTTCCTCTATCACTAGTATATAATACTGTTCATTGTCTCTGACCCCCTATTTTTTTTTTATTTTTTATAAACATATAATGTATTATTAGCCCCAGGGGTACAGGTCTGTGAATCGCCAGCTTTACACACTTCACAGCACCCACCGTATCACATACTCTCCCCAATGTCCATAACCCCACCACCCGCTCCTCCCCCCCCCCGCCACCCTCAGTTTGTTTTGTGACAATAAGAGTCCCTTATGGTTTTCTGACCCCCTATTTTACTATAAGATTTATAAAGGCAAGTAACATGATGTTCTTGCTACCTGCTGTATCAGAGACCCTAGAACACTAAAGATAATATTAAATTTTGAATAATGCTAATATAAAGAGAATTTCAAAAACACCTCTTATCCATGTGGTATCACTTCTCCTTTGGAGACAGAGAAAGCAGGAGATAAGGGAAGAGGCGGAGAGAGATAGAATCTCAGGTAGACTCTGCACTAAGCATGGAGCCCAACACAGGGCTGGATCTCAGGAGCCTGATATCCTAACCTGAGCTGAAATCAAGAGTCAAACTTAACCAACTGAGCCACCCAGGTACCCCAAGTAATACCTATTCTTGAAGGATGTTTTAGAAAAGTGTTCACATACACTGCTGATGGAAATACGACTTGTATCCCTCCGTGAAGCAATACAGAACAAGATTTGTGGGTACACACACAAACACAATTACATATATTATATATATTCTTCAGTGCAGTGAACCTATCTGCTAAGATAAAGCCACCTATAGGTAACCTTGTAAAAAAAAAAAACAACAAAACTTCTTGCAGCGTTGCCTTCAGTGGACACAGACACAGACACAGACACACAAACTTGCACTGTTTTTTGGTGACTGCTTTACAAATATGAGACAACTGAATCTTGCTCTATATGTCTGTGTGTATAAAATAGGCACATACATGTATAATTGTATTTATCCCTTGTTCAGAAGTTCTTTTTATGCATCCTTACATGTATAAGTAAACTTACAGAAATACACATATCAAGGTCTTCTGACTCCTTGTTTCACACCAATACCTAAGTATGTTCCATAGACTTAGTAACATATTTTGCCTTGATTGCCGTTGGTATGTCTAAGCAATGAGCACCAACATTTGTCTTCTAAAATTCTCAGGCACAGGGGAAAAATCTCAGTCCTATGTACTTCCCTTTACAGTATTCAGTAAATTCATACATTACCAAGCATATTAAAGGTGTGCAGATACCTTGATTGCACTCATGAACTTGATGCTTACACTGAGTAGAAAAGGAAAGGTGCAAGGAAAGAGGCATGGAGGGCTCAGTCAATTATGTTTATTTTGAACACTAGACATGGTGCCTAAGTAAACAAACATGAAAAAGAGATTTTTAGAATTAAGAGTTCTTAAAGATCAAATGTAAGTGGCAGAAAGAATACTGGACTGTAACCTATTTTGTACTGATTTTTTGTTTCTGTTTTTGTTTTTGCATCAATTTGTTTTAACTTGTGGTACTAGTTTGGTGCCATGCTCACTATATTGTTTATATTATTATAGCATTTAAAACCAGATATCAAACACATATGCATATTCCATGTTAGATAAGAATATAGTTTTTGCTTGATTGTTTGTTTTAATAGGATACAACTACACCTATGAGATACAGAGAAGAAAGTGAATTATGCTGGGGTTGGCAAAAAGTGTTTACACAGCTTCATAAAAGAGATCATATTTGGACAGGGCATTATAGGAACTAAGATTAGGTAAAACAAAGGGTCAAATATACATGTTCCCACTCACAAAGGCTGGGACCACACCTTTAATGTGTGCAAGGGTGCCTAGTAAATAACGGCTTCCAAAGACATGCTCACTGAATTAATAACTGAATGAATGGCTACAGAGATCAAAGTCATAGTCTAGTAATTCAGAGATAGTATTTAGTTTAGTCCTACAAGACACTAATAGCTATTGATTGTTACAGACTGAAGGAAATATGAAAACAAGACTTAAGAATAAGAAAGTTCTTAGGTTCTTTTTACAACTCCTCTACTATTTCCTCTTAGCTAAAACCGATGTATGATGGAAGGTTGCAGGAAAGAATGCAATGGAAAGTTGGGGCTGCTTAAAGGCTTTAGATGCCATGCTAAGGAGTTTCATGTCATCCTTTAGGAAGGTAACAGAGGTGCAATGGAACTTCTAAAATAAGGGATTACTATCAAGGCTTGCTGTTTCAGAAAAATAGGGGCAGCAGTTACAAGGATCTATTAGGTGGGGAATAGGGGTGGTGAGGAGCCTAGATAAATTATTGAAATGATACAAAAGTGGGGTGATAAGGGTGTGAATCAAGGAGATGATAGTGGAATGAGGCAAGAAAAGAAAAATGTGAGAAGTAACTTAAAAGAAGAATACTGGAAAATGTATATAATAAAGGAAAAGTAAATTTGATTATTATTATTATTCATTTGCTTTGTTAGTGGATAACTTTCAGAGGCAACCAAGACCTCAAGAGGCATGTGATTAATAAACAAATGGAAATACAGACCTAGATTTTAGGCAAGAGTCATATGGCAGAGAGATAAATATAAAGTTGCAAAGAACATAGTTGATAGTTGTAATTACGGAAAAGAATAACATCACCCAAGGAGAGAAAAAGTGTAAGCACAAAAAAGTCTAGGAACAAAGAAAGTAATATAAACTACCTGTCAGGGCTCCTTGGAAATTTAAATTTCTTCCCATTCAGTTTTCCCTCCCTTCCCCTATGGTCCTTGACACTATTATTTATGTTCAACATATGAGTGAAACCATATGATAATTTTCTTTCTCTGCTTGATTTATTTCCATTAGTATAATCCCTTCCAGTTCCATCCATGCCTATGCAAATAGTGGGTATTCATCCTTTCTGATGGCTGAGTAATATTCTATTGTATATATGGACCACATCTTCTTTATCCATTTGTCTGTTGAAGGGCATCTCGGCTCCTTCCACAGTTTGGTTATTTTGGGACATTGCTTCTACGTGTGTGTGTGTGTGTGTGTGTGTGTGTGTGTGTGTGTTTAAATTTTTTTTTTATTTTTTATTTTTTATAAACATATATTTTTATCCCCAGGGGTACAGCATTCACCAAAGCACATACCCTCCCCAATGTCCATAACCCCACCCCCCTTCTCCCAACCCCTCTCCCCCCAGCAACCCTCAGTTTGTTTTGTGAGATTAAGAGTCACTTATGGTTTGTCTCCCTCCCAATCCCAACCTATTTCATTGATTCTTCTCCTACCCACTTAAGCCCCCGTGTCGCAGCACCACTTCCTCATATCAGGGAGATCATATGATAGTTGTCTTTCTCTGCTTGACTTATTTCGCTAAGCATGATACGCTCTAGTTCCATCCACGTTGTCGCAAATGGCAAGATTTCATTTCTTTTGATGGCTGCATAGTATTCCATTGTGTATATATACCACATTTTCTTTATTCAATCAAGAAATGGGCAGAGGACATGAACAGACATTTCTGCAATGAAGACATCCAGATGGCCAACAGACACATGAAAAAGTGCTCCATATCACTCGGCATCAGGGAAATACAAATCAAAACCACAATGAGATATCACCTCACACCAGTCAGAATGGCTAAAATCAACAAGTCAGGAAATGACAGACGCTGGCGAGGATGCGGAGAAAGGGGAACCCTCCTACACTGTTGGTGGGAATGCAAGCTGGTGCAACCACTCTGGAAAACAGCATGGAGGTTCCTCAAAATGTGTGTGTAAATTTTTTTTAAATTTTTTACTTTAAGAGTTATCCTGTCGGGAGTTCAGCTGAGCTAAGAGAGAGAGTGCTGAGCTGCCAGAGTAACCAGTTAAAGCAAGAAGCAAAAAAGTAAAAGAGTTAAGCCTGTAATTGCTTACTGTAATGATACATGCAAGAGTGTAAAACCAGAGAAAATGTCAACAATGTTCCCTGTTCAATTTCTGTCCATGGAACAGTGCACCAGTCAGGGGTCAGTTGGAGTAGCATGGACATGGGAATCATCTCACTCTTGAGGGGGCCCTCCCAAAAAGGCCCTGGTAGTTCATGGACTCTGGGATGGGGGCAGGGCAAGGAGGAGAACTAGAAGTGGAGAAGCACTGGGCACTGATTCAGAGTGAGGAAAAGTGTATTCAAGGTAAAATATTCATTCTCTGATTTCTCTGAAATAAAACCAAGAGGTTAGAATTAGGCCAGAGCAAAATTAATAAGACAGTAAACAACATGTGTTGGAGAGGATGTGGAGAAAAGGGAACCCTCTTACACTGTTGGTGGGAATGCAAGTTGGTACAGCCACTTTGTAAAACAGTGTGGAGATTCCCCAAAAAATTAAAAATAGAGCTACCCTATGACCCTGCAATTGCACTACTGGATATTTGCCCCGGAGATAGAGATGTGATGAAAAGAAGGGCCATCTGTACCCCAATGTTCATAGCAACAATGTCCACAGTCGCCAAACTGTGAAAGAAACAAGATGCACTTCAATGGATGAATGGATAAAGAAAGTATGGTCCATATATACAATGGAGTATTATGCCTCCATCAGAAAGGATGAATACCCAACTTTTGTATCAATATGGATAGGACTGGAAGAGATTATGCTGAGTGAAATAAGTCAAGCAGAGAGAGTCAAGTGTCATATGGTTTCACTTACTTGTGGAGCATAAGGAATAACATGGAAGACACTGGAGATGGAGAGGAGAAGGTAGTGGGGAGAAATCAGAGGGGGAGACAAACCATGGGAGACTCTGGACTCTGAGAAACAAACTGAGGGCTTTGGGGGGAAGAGAGGGGTTGGGTAAGCCTGGTGGTGGGTATTAAGGAGGACATATATTGCATGGAGCACTGGGTGTGGTCCAAAAACAATGAATTTTGGAACACTAAAAAGAAATAAAATAAAATAAAATGGGGAAAAAAAAGAATTAGGCCAGAGTTTTAATGAGTGTTTAACTAATTCCAACATACTATTAGGTTGCAGCTTTTCTTGAAGATTATACATCTTAGAAATAGTTTTTTCTTATTACAGTTTCAGATATGATATGCATATGCCTAAGTCACTTCTTATATCAACCAATGCATGATTAATCATTATACAATTATAATTCAGCTACTTTATCCATTCTAGTTCTTTTTTGAGAAGTATTTTATGCTTCTCATTTCTTTTCAAGGAAAAAGTCAAATTCAAATAGATCCTAAATACCTATTAAGTACCTATACCGCTTTAACATCCACATAAGGTATCCATTCTAGGTAGAAAATTATAGTATTATGTAAATTTGTATGCAACTTATATTATTGATTAATAGTCTGCTATTCAATTAAGGTAGTCTGGAACAGGACAAGGGAGAATGCAAAAATATTTGGATTGCTGACTTGTGCAAAGCCCATCGCCATGTCTAGTCCTGGTGAGCTTTCCCATGACAGTATTTATAATACAGCTTCAAGTTCTAATTAAGGGAATAGCACAGTAACATCACAAACTGTAGTAAATATGGTATACTTTCTGTAGCTTTCATTATGTTTTATTTTGTTAGGTAAACTGAATCAACTCGAACCAGGCAGTTCAAACAAACTGGAAATGGTCAGAAGCACTCCACCAATAGAAGATAAGGAAGATTTTTTGGAGAAGAGACAGAAGCAAACAAGAGATTGGCTATAGCTTAAGGGGGTTATATTATTTGGGCAAGTCTAGTTGGCCGTTTGTGATTGGTTGTGCTTGGGTTTCAATTTCTTTGGTGCATTACAGGTTTAGGTTCTGATTTGCTTAGGAAGGCTGTTAAAATATTAGAACCACCTCTGTCTAATGGTCTCTGCTTACTTAATTTTTTTAAAGATTTTATTTATTTATTTGACAGACAGAGATCAAAGTAGGCAGAGAGGCAGGCAGAGAGAGAGGAGGAAGCAGGCTCCCCACTGAGCAGAGAGCCCGATGCAGGGCTCCATCGCAGGACCCTGGGATCACGACCTGAGCCGAAAGCAAAGGCTTTAACCCACTGAGCCACCCAGGCCCCCCTCTGCTTACTTAATTTATGTCTCAATTTATATTTTGAATTTTGAATTACATTTTACTTAAGTTCTCATTGGGATTCCTGTTTTTTGTCAGGTTGCAATTGCCTGAAACACTTTTGTCATCCTTTTATTTACATCCTGTTACTAGGATTTAAATGTTTCTAGTCAAACCTAGGTAGCTGGACTTTGTGTAATTAACACAATCTTAAAGCCTGGATCTTTTAACAGGAAAATCAATACCTTAAAAACGTCATTAATTGATAATGCTGTTTTGCATCCTTCTTCACGGTTGTGTTTTCACTATTCTACTTTTTAGTTGCCACCTCTTAATTACATGTGTCTTTATGTTTTTTGGATTGTACCTGATTCTCTTCATTCCCTGAATGACCCATTAACTTCGAAGTTACACAACTCTCTTCAGTGTCACCAGTATTTATCTTCTGATTTAATCTGAATGCCTTAGAAGGCAATGTCTAAGGCAAATGCTTATATGCTGATACCATTGGTGAGTATAATCCCAGGAACACAGGATTCAGAACAAACAAGTGATGAGAAGGGAAGGAGTATATAGCTGAGCTGGTGTAGCTCCTTGACAAGTGATGAAAGAAGGATATTTAATTTTATTTTAAAATTAATTTATTATATTTAATATATATTATATTATTATAATCTATTTAATTTTATGTTAAAGTTTGCTTCATGAGGTGTCAACTCAGGAGCAGTTTTAAGATATAGATATCAGATACCATGCAGGCAGGCCTTAAGATGAGGGCTAACGGCAGGCAGCCTGGATGCAAGGTGAGACACTGGGAGCAGATGCAGGAGGTATGCAGAGCTATTAGCGCAGTGGTCCCTCTTCCCTAATCCCCATACTGCAGTCCTTCTACGATATAGGTAGGTAGAAGCAGCTGCAGCAAACTGGCTCTACTATCCTAAGCCATTGTCAAGATTACTTTGGCAGAAAAGCAAGACAGGTGCACAGACCTGGGATGGTACTACAACAAATAGCTGCATCTCCCCATCTTAAACTGTCATACATCACCAGTTTCACATCTAAATTAAATAATAACTATGAAATCAACACAAAAAGGTTTAACTTCCTCAATGCCCTCTTCCATGCTAAAAAAAAAATCTTGAAAAGGTTGCATATTTCTTTTTTTTTTTAATTTTTTATTTTTTATATACATATATTTTTATCCCCAGGGGTAGAGGTCTGTGAATCGCCAGGTTTACACACTTCACAGCACTCACCAAAGCACATACCCTCCCCAATGTCCATAACCCCACCCCCCTAGCAACCCTCAGTTTGTTTTGTGAGATTAAGAGTCACTTATGGTTTGTCTCCCTCCCAATCCCATCTTGTTTCATTTATTCTTCTCCTACCCACTTACGCCCCCATGTTGCATCACCACTTCCTCATATCAGGGAGATCATATGATAGTTGTCTTTCTCCGATTGACTTATTTCGCTAAGCATGATACGCTCTAGTTCCATCCACGTTGTCGTAAATGGCAAGATTTCATTTCTTTTGATGGCTGCATAGTATTCCATTGTGTATATATACCACATCTTCTTGATCCATTCATCTAAGGATGGACACCTAGGTTCTTTCCATAGTTTGGCTATTGTGGACATTGCTGCTATAAACATTCATGTGCATGTGCCCCTTCGGATCACTACGTTTGTATCTTTAGGGTAAATACCCAGTAGTGCAATTGCTGGGTCATAGGGTAGTTCTATTTTCAACATTTTGAGGAACCTCCATGCTGTTTTCCAGAGTGGTTGCACCAGCTTGCATTCCCACCAACGGTGTAGGAGGGTTCCCCTTTCTCCGCATCCTCGCCAGCATCTGTCATTTCCTGACTTGTTGATTTTAGCCATTCTGACTGGTGTAAGGTGATATCTCATTGTGGTTTTGATTTGTATTTCCCTGATGCCGAGTGATATGGAGCACTTTTTCATGTGTCTGTTGGCCATCTGGATGTCTTCTTTGCAGAAATGTCTGTTCATGTCCTCTGCCCATTTCTTGATTGGATTATTTGTTCTTTGGGTGTTGAGTTTGCTAAGTTCTTTTGAGATTTTGGACACTAGTCCTTTATCTGATATGTCGTTTGCAAATATCTTCTCCCATTCTGTCAGTTGTCTTTTGGTTTTGTTAACTATTTCCTTTGCTGTGCAAAAGCTTTTGATCTTGATAAAATCCCAATAGTTCATTTTTGCCCTGGCTTCCCTTGCCTTTGGCGATGTTCCTAGGAAGATGTTCCTGTGGCTGAGGTCGAAGAGGTTGCTGCCTGTGTTCTCCTCAAGGATTTTGATGGATTCTTTTCGCACATTGAGGTCCTTCATCCATTTTGAGTCTATTTTTGTGTGTGGTATAAGGAAATGGTCCAATTTCATTTTTCTGCATGTGGCTGTCCAATTTTCCCAACACCATTTATTGAAGAGGCTGTCTTTTTTCCATTGGACATTCTTTCCTGCTTTGTCGAAGATTAGTTGACCATAGCGTTGAAGGTCTATTTCTGGGCTCTGTATTCTGTTCCATTGATCTATGTGTTGTTTTTGTGCCAGTACCATAATGTCTTGATGATGACAGCTTTGTAATAGAGCTTGAAGTCCGGAATTGTGATGCCACCAACTTTGGCTTTCTTTTTCAATATCCCTTTGGCTATTCCAGGTCTTTTCTGGTTCCATATAAATTTTAGAATTATTTGTTCCATTTCATTGAAAAAGATGGATGGTACTTTGATAGGAATTGCATTACATGTGTAGATTGCTTTAGGTAGCATAGACATTTTCACAATATTTATTCTTCCAATCCAGGAGCATGGAACATTTTTCCATTTCTTTGTGTCTTCCTCACTTTCTTTCATGAATACTTTATAGTTTTCTGAGTATATATTCTTAGCCTCTTTGGTTAGGTTTATTCTTAGGTATCTTATGGTTTGGGGTGCAATTGTAAATAGGAATGACTCCTTGATTTCTCTTTCTTCTGTCTTGTTGTTGGTGTAGAGAAATGCAACTGATTTCTGTGCATTGATTTTATATCCTGACACTTTACTGAATTCCTGTACAAGTTCTAGCAGTTTTGGAGTGGAGTCTTTTGGGTTTTCCACATATAGTATCATATCATCTGCGAAGAGTGATAGTTTGACTTCTTCTTTGCCGATTTGGATGCCTTTAATTTCCTTTTGTTGTCTGATTGCTGAGGCTAGGACTTCTAGTACTATGTTGAATAGCAGTGGTGATAATGGACATCCCTGCCGTGTTCCTGACCTTAGCGGAAAAAGCTTTCAGTTTTTCTCTATTGAGAATGATATTTGCGGTGGGTTTTTTCATAAATGGCTTTGATGATATTGAGGTATTTGCTCTCTATCCCTACACTTTGAAGAGTTTTGATCAGGAAGGGATGCTGTACTTTGTCAAATGCTTTTTCAGCATCTATTGAGAGAATCATATGGTTCTTGTTCTTTCTTTTATTAATGTGTTGTATCACATTGACTGATTTGCAGATGTTGAACCAACCTTGCAGCCCTGGAATAAATCCCACTTGGTCGTGGTGAATAATCCTTTTAATGTACTGTTGAATCCTATTGGCTAGTATATTGGTGAGAATTTTCGCATCTGTGTTCATCAAGGATATTGGTCTATAGCTCTCTTTTTTGATGGGATCCTTCTCTGGTTTTGGGATCAAGGTGATGCTGGCCTCATAAAATGAGTTTGGAAGTTTCCCTTCCATTTCTATTTTTTGGAACAGTTTTAGGAGAATAGGAATTAGTTCTTCTTTAAATGTTTGGTAGAATTCCCCCGGGAAGCCGTCTGGCCCTGGGCTTTTGTTTGTTTGGAGATTTTTCATGACTGTTTCAATCTCCTTACTGGTTACGGGGTCTATTCAGGCTTTCTATTTCTTCCTGGTTCAGTTGTGGTAGTTTAGATGTTTCTAGGAATGCATCCATTTCTTCCAGATTGTCAAATTTGTTGGCGTAGAGTTGCTCATAGTATGTTCTTATAATAGTTTGTATTTCTTTGGTGTTAGTTGTGATCTCTCCTCTTTCATTCATGATTTTATTTATTTGGGTCCTTTCTCTTTCTTTTTGATAAGTCGGGCCAGGGGTTTATCAATTTTATTAATTCTTTCAAAGAACCAGCTCCTAGTTTCGTTGATTTGTTCTATTGTTTTTTTGGTTTCTATTTCATTGATTTCTGCTCTGATCTTTATGATTTCTCTTCTCCTGCTGGGCTTAGGGTTTCTTTCTTGTTCTTTCTCCAGCTCCTTTAGGTGTAGGGTTAGGTTGTGTACCTGAGACCTTTCTTGTTTCTTGAGAAAGGCTTGTACCGCTATATATTTTCCTCTCAGGACTGCCTTTGTGTGTCCCACAGATTTTTGAACAGTTGTATTTTCATTATCATTTGTTTCCATGATTTTTTTCAATTCTTCTTTAATTTCCCGGTTGACCCATTCATTCTTTAGAAGGATGCTGTTTAGTCTCCATGTATTTGGGTTCTTTCCAAACTTCCTTTTGTGGTTGAGTTCTAGCTTCAGAGCATTGTGGTCTGAATATATGCAGGGAATGATCCCAATCTTCTGATACCAGTTGAGTCCTGATTTAGGACCGAGGATGTGATCTATTCTGGAGAATGTTCCATGTGCACTAGAGAAGAATGTGTATTCTGTTGCTTTGGGAGGAAATGTTTTGTATATATCTGTGATATCCATCTGGTCCAGTGTGTAGTTTAAGGCCTTTATTTCCTTGTTGATCTTTTGCTTGGATGATCTGTCCATTTCAGTGAGGGGAGTGTTAAAGTCCCCTACTATTATTGTATTATTGTTGATGTGTTTCTTTGATTTTGTTATTAATTGGTTTATGTAGTTGGCTGCTCCTACGTTGGGGGCATAGATATTTAAAATTGTTAGATCTTCTTGTTGGACAGACCCTTTGAGTATGATATAGTGTCCTTCCTCATCTCTTATTATAGTCTTTGGCTTAAAATCTAATTGATCTGATATAAGGATTGCCACTCCTGCTTTCTTCTGATGTCCATTAGCATGGTAAATTCTTTTCCACCCCCTCACTTTGAATCTGGAGGTGTCTTGGGGCTTAAAATGAGTTTCTTGTAGGCAACATATAGATGGGTTTTGTTTTTTTATCCATTCTGATACCCTGTGTCTTTTGATTGGGGCATTTAGCCCATTAACATTCAGGGTAACTATTGAGAGATATGAATTTAGTGCCACTGTATTGCCTGTAAAGTGACTGTTACTGTATATTGTCTCTGTTCCTTTCTGATCTACCACTTGTAGGCTCTCTCTCGCTTAGAGGACCCCTTTCAATATTTCCTGTAGAGCTGGTTTGGTGTTTGCAAATTCTTTCAGTTTTTGTTTATCCTGGAAGCTTTTAATCTCTCTTTCTATTTTCAATGATAGCCTCGCTGGATATAGTATTCTTGGCTGCATGTTTTTCTTGTTTAGTGCTCTGAATATATCATGCCAGCTCTTTCTGGCCTGCCAGGTCTCTGTGGATAAGTCTGCCTCCAATCTAATATTTTTACCATTGTATGTTACAGACTTCTTTTCCCGGGCTGCTTTCAGGATTTTCTCTTTGTCACTGAGACTTGTAAATTTTACTATTAGGTGACGGGGTGTGGGCCTATTCTTATTGATTTTGAGGGGCATTCTCTGAACCTCCTGAATTTTGATGCTTGTTCCCTTTGCCATATTGGGGAAAATTTCCCCAATAATTCTCTCCAGTATAGCTTCTGCTCCCCTCTCTCTTTCTTCTTCTTCTGGAATCCCAATTATAGAATGTTGTATATTTCTTTCTTCCTCCCTACACTGCCCTTCCAACTACAGTATTTTTAGAGATTTTATTCCCAAAGTACCTCCCGTTTGCCTAATCTTATATTACAAATTCCAAGCCATGTAATTTTCATATATTTTGTGTATAACTACTTAATTCCTAATATTAAGGTATGTGATCCTATAATCTCAATATCAATAATAATTTATAATTTTAATTTAATTAATGTCCTAATGTTAATTTCTCAGTTTTCTTTCTACTTCTCTATCTCTTATATCATTCTGCTTCAAATTTTATTCATCTACAAGACTCTTCCAAGTATTTCTTCAAACTGAATATATGAAGGTATATTCTCTATGTTTGTGTTTTCACCTTTATAGTGTCAGCCCCTTGGTGAGATTTTTTCCACTTGATTTTCGTGGAATATTTTTCTTCATTATTTCTCCTCTATGTTTCTTATTCTCCTTTTAGGACTTCAGTTATTCACATAGGAGCCCTCTAGATGTAGCTTCTGAACTACAGCCCCCAGCCTTTTTCATGCCTTTTTTTCAGAGCGTCAGTGGCAAATGGGAGTAGGCTGATCATGGTAACAGTACGAACCCCCTGACCATGGGAAGCCCTTTATAGCTGACCCAGTGTTTATGGGGAGTAAATATTTCAGTACACATGTACCCCATCAGCTGCTCAATGATCTTACAAAGTCCAACAATTGGGAAATTCTGCTCTAAAATTCTTTACTCATGATTTTCACTTTTCATATTTCTTTCATATTGTTGATGCATCTTCCTCAACAATGATCATGGTCTTTGCCTGTGTAGTGATTTCTTTTAATTTGGAAATCATATTTTCTGACTCCTGAAGATTTTGGAGAAAGTGTTGACTATAAGTACCTCTCTTTGACCATTATTATTTTCCGAAATTCTTCTCTACTTCATCACTTCTGCCTTAGCAGATTCCGCTTGTCTAGGTTTTTGGCTTGGTCATCCTCCCTAAGTTATTTTGATTATCACTAGTATTTTTCTTTTGGTTATTCATAATTTGGTATTCCCACAATTGTATTCAGGTGACCTGTTGGGTTCTCTCCTGCATTGGCAAACCAACAAGAGGAGGGAGACATAAGCTTTTGTTTTAGTTGGTCAGGTAAGCTGGGAGAGGTCTAATGGGGTACAGAGAGACCTCTCCCACCTCTCAGGCCTTTCCTTTGCAGTGGGCAGACAGCGAGTCCTCTCTCAGTCACATGGACTACTTCACCATGAGTGAATTCCCACTATGTCTCCTAGGCCTGGTGGGTCAGGTTGGGCCTTCCTTACGACCATGCACAACGAGGAGCATGCCAACATCTGCAGCTCCTTGAAGATGGCTTAAACATATTTCACTTCCATTTTTATCTTTATCATTATCTTATCTCTTACCCATTTTTATATTTTATCATTTCACTTCCATTTTTATTCTCTGATGCCAGTGATCAACCTGACTTTTTCCAGGGTAACCTCTTCTCTTGGCTTGGCCATATTAAGGTGTCTTATTTTAAGAAGTGTTGTCCTAAGTAACTAATAGTTTATTCCCCATGTAAGGACAGATTCTTTCCATATATTCAAAATCTCAAAAAGGAGTCTACATGTAAAGAAATGATTGAATTGTATTGGGAAATGTATAAGAGAAACCTGCACAAGAAACAGAGGAGTGAAGAACTCTTCTTGAGGACCAGCCAAAGAACTCTCTACTAATGAAATCGCACCTAACCTGGGTTTCAAAAAATAAATAGGATTTGGGGTGGGAAGAATAGAATCAAGTTATATTATTATCATGAATTAATATTAATTATAATATTAAATGATATTATATTTTGGATGACAGGAAACCACCAAATGTCAATACCATCTGTTTAACAAATAGTGTAACATGGGGTGCCTGGGTGTCTCAGTGGGTTAAAGCCTCTGCTCTTGGCTCAGGTCATGATCTCAGGGTCCTGGGATCGAGCCCCACAATGGGCTCTCTGCTCAGTGGAGGGCCTGCTTCCTCCTCTCTCTCTCTGCCTAATTATGATTTTCGCCTATCAAATAAATAAATAAAAATTAAAAAAATAAGCCATTTGTATGTCTTCTTTGGAGAAATGTCTGTTCATATCTTCTGCCCATTTTTTGATATGATTATCTGTTTTGTGTGTGTTGAGTTTGAGGAGTTCTTTATAGATCCTGGATATCAACCTTTTGTCTGTACTGTCATTTGCAAATATCTTCTCCCATTCCACGGATTGCCTCTTTGTTTTCCTGACTATTTCCTTTGCTGTGCAGAAGCTTTTTGCTGCTTCCAGTCAGCGACGAGAGAAGAATTAGGCACAAACAAGTAAGTCAGCTGCAAAGATTGGGAGCAGGGGACAACAGTTGAAAGACTGTGGAGTTGCTGCCACGAGCAACTCCACAGTCTCACTTTTATTAGATAGAAAACAATAGCCAATAGAAGGATTGATGAAAGTCAAACGTTAATCCCGTCTTGCAGACAAGCAAGGAGGAGGATCAAGTTTATAGTTAGTCAAGCACATTCAAAGGACTCATCTAACTAACAACGGGCACTTCTGGGATGAGAAAGGAGCGATAACGGATCAGGGAAGCAGGCAGTTTTCGTTCCACCCTGAGCTGACCGGGCGTTCCCGGGTGCTCTGCTTCCCTGAAGCAGGCAGCATTCCGTCCTGAGTGAGCCAGGCATCCGCAGCTGCCCAGCTTCTATGAAGGGGCAGCCTTCCGCCCTGAGCGAGCCGGGCCTCCCCAGCTGCCAGCTATACGGTCATATATCGTCCTTCTCCCCAAAGACTTGTTGTCAGTATATGTATTTCTTAAGGCCATATCTAAATGTGCTTGGTAACTAGTAAAATCCTCCAGGGGTTACAGTTTAAGTAACAAATTGTTCCGAGGGGCAGCAGCATCTTTTGATTTTGATGAAGTCCCCAAAGTTTATTTTCGTTTTTGTTCCCTTTGCCATTGGAGACATATCTTGAAACACACCTCTCCAAAGAAGACATACAAATGGCTATCAGACACATGAAAAAATGTTCATCATCACTAGCCATCAGGGAGATTCAAATTAAAACCACATTGAGATATCACCTTACACCAGTTAGAATGGCCAAAATTAGCAAGACAGGAAACAACATGTGTTGGAGGGGATGTGGAGAAAGGGGAACCCTCTTACACTGTTGGTGGGAATACAAGTTGGTGCAGCCTCTTTGGAGAACAGTGTGGAGATTCCTCAAGAAATTAAAATAAGAGCTTCCCTATGACCCTGCAATTGCACTACTGGGTATTTACCCCAAAGACACAGATGTAGTGAAAAGAAGGGCCATCTGTACCCCAATGTTTATAGCAGCAATGGCCACAGTCGCCAAACTGTGGAAAGAACCAAGATGCCCTTCAACAGACAAATGGATAAGGAAGATGTGGTCCATATACACTATGGAGTATTATGCCTCCATCAGAACGGATGAATACGAACTTTTGTAGCAACATGGATGGGACTAGAAGAGATTATGCTGAGTGAAACAAGTCAAGCAGGAGAGAGCCAAATATCAATATGGTTCACATATTTGTGGAGCATAACAAATAGCATGGAGGACACGGGAGTTAGGAGAAGGGAGTTGGGGGGAAATTGGAAGGGAGGTGAACCATGAGAGACTATGGACTCTAAAAAACAATCTGAGGGGTTTGAAGTGGCGGGGGGGTGGGAGGTTGGGGAACCAGGTGGTGGGTATTAGAGAGGGCACGGATTGCATGGAGCACTGGGTGTGGTGCAAATATAATGAATACTGTTATGCTGAATAAAAAAAAATAATGTAACTAAGTGGCAAATAATCTTTTCTGTCTCAGTCAAGGTATATTCTGTTTAATAATATACATTGAAAAGTAACAGCACTTCTAATCAATAATTAATATAGTAAATAATTCTCCAGTGAGTAACCAATCACTATAAAGCTGACTTAATTCGTAATTATTATATCTCTCCTTAGCCATATGGGAATGTTTATAGTAGGCAAGTATATTGTAAATTTCCTCCTCCATATTTTTATAGTCTATACAATGATAATTATATGAATTGTAATAGTGAATGCACCAGTAGATATCCTTCAACCCAGCACCCTGACTAATAATACAGAATTAATTCTGTTATTTTTATGTTATTTTGATAGTTTCTTAAATACTATAATATGTTTTAATTTGGTCTTGAGTAACTACATTAACTGGACAAAATTATTCCCACACTGAATAGTTCAATAGATAAATGATAGATTAATTTCACAGAGCATATTTCATTGGTACTTTCTCCTCTTACCATTTGGCATGTGATTCCTTGCTCATTATAGAAGTGAGAAAGTATTCCTGAAAACTAATATGACTGACCCTATTCTCTTTTACATATAAGTGTGTTCTGGATAAAGGGAATAACCATAGTAAATAAGAATGGAAAGTAACAATAGTGGCATAGGGTGACCTGATTTTATATATGTTTATGGACCTATAATGTCTAGGATGGAGTTTCTTGGTTATTTTCATTATTACAGACAAGACAAGGGAGAAATTATCTTTAGTGTGCTGTTTCAGAGCATGAATCACACTTTACAAGCCATTCTTGTCAGCCTATAATGTAAACTAATCTTCTAATAAGACACTGTGTCCTTTCATATAGTTCAGTGAAGTGCACAGTGCTTTAAACATTAATAGAAAATGATTATCTTTTCCTGAGGTGACCTTTTAAACCCGAAAAACAGTGCAAGTTCATCTGTATGTTTTATTGGCATGTCTATTAACATTGTTTTCAAGGAGTAGAGAGTATTACACAAAGCATTATTGAGCCAGATTTCCATATATAAATAACAACAAACAATCTTTATGGTATAAATAGTCTTTGACGGCCTACAGAGCTAATGTGAATGACTGGCGGTGGGGGTAGCGTCTATCTTACCCAGAACACCTGTCCAAACTGTACAAATACAATAATAAGATTTTATATTTCCTTTTGTTATCTATTTTTAAAGGTGAGCCT